>NC_056730.1:826544447-826574447 GCF_019279795.1 Protopterus annectens
TGTACTAAGAATGCTTAGTGACCAGTGGTATAAAAAATGCATAGTAACCATATCTCTAATAGAAACCTATGTACAGAGAATTAAACTATAGAATTCCAATGAACAAAGACTAATAAAAGGAAGTTAGTAAAAAACCATAGTGATCAACTATCCAGTAAAGAACAGTGTGTCTTAACAGAAAATGTAAATCTCCTAAGGAAGGAGAATAACTAGTTTAGTGTTACATCAAAGGTTCCATTTTAAAACACATTTAATGTTCAGATTTTCATTTAGTCCTGGAGGTGCTTCGGCATTAAGTCTCAACTGGTAGAGTAGAAAATAGTTATTCTCCTTTCTTAGGAGATTTACATTTTCTGTTAAGACACACTGTTCTTTATTGGATAGTTGGTCACTATGTAACACAGGAACCAAGCACACAATAGCAAAAAAAGACACCAGGCCAGATATCCACAGCAAAGCAAATTTATTGTCTCTAGCACTTTGGCTTAACAACCTTCAAGGAGTAAAACAGTACACACCAAATGTACCTTAAATACACTTGAAAATACTCAGTTCCAATTAAACATGTAATAGCTAATTATTCTGTCACATTAAATTAAAAATCTCCAGTTGCACTCAGTATTTAATCCATTTGGAATGAATATATCAAATTTCAGTATATACACAGATTATTTATATAATAATTTGTTTTTTTACCAGAACACTGTCATATTGGCCAATATGAATATTTTCTAATACAGTACCTTGTAGCCCCCAACTTCACCATCATGAAATGTTTTAAAGTGCTCAACAACAGGGCTTTCCTTTCCTCCCTTTTTAATATCTCTCAAATGTTCTAAGAGTCTAGTTTTAAATGTGCTTTTACTTTCTCCTGTATAGAATTTATTACAGGTATACCTTAATGCATATATAATTCCCTATGTCTTGCATACATATTTAGCTTGTATTGGATTTATAATACTCCATTGTCTTGATTGATTGCTTTCATTCAAAATAGTATTTTTTCTTTTTAAAACCTATTTCATTATTAATACATTTATATTGCATAACCAATTTTGCATGTCTTACTTTTATCCTACATTATTTAGTTCTTAAAACTTTGTATAGATGTTAACCTTATTCTGTTTTCTTTGTTACATCTTACTAGCCTACATGTTTTCATTTAGATTTAGTTTTCTTTTTATGTGGTAGCTTTATTGGTTATATTTGTCATTTACCTGACTGTTTGCTTATCCTATCACAGTTGTTTGTTCATTTGAAAAACTGATGCACTGTCTGCAAATAAAACAAAAACAAACAGGAATACAATTACACCAATGACTGCATGAATATTTTCTTTCTACCACAGATGAAAATACAGACAGTAATGAATCACTCACTCGGTCAAATCATCAGTTCAGTTAGCCATTCAGTTGAATCAATATTTGTTATAGAAATTAAAACTAAGCACAGTACCAGAAAGACAACCAATCAAAACAGTGCTGAATATAAAATTTATTAATTTACTATAGATTTATTAAAATTATGAATATGCAGTAATTTGCATTACCATATAATACATTATATATTATGTAATGTACATAGTATAGAGGGTTATGATTATTATGATGGATGTCAAACATTTCACATTGAGACTGAAACTCTCTCTCTTTATATCTATAACTGTGTCTATGTCTATATCCATATCTAAATATGTATATATATATATATATATATATATATATATATATATATATATATACACACCCACACACACCCCACACACACACAAACACACACACACATACACACACACACACACACACGCACACGCACACACACACACACACACACACACACACACACACACCTATACACACGTATATTATTACAAGCTAATTAATTGCATCATTGGAAAAACACTACAGATATTGTCATGGTTCATCTTACTGTCTGACACTAATAACTACTGTTTATTTATGATATATTTTTACTCAAAAATATTTATATATTTCCTACTGAATTTTTAAAGACTATTTATGTACTAGTGGTATGTCTATTTAAACTTTGTTTTCTTATCTGATTTCACTTAATTCAGCCTAAATATGGCTTTACATTGCAATAAATACACAATGTGTTTGGCATTCAATGCCATTGTGTAAAACAAGTTGGTACTACAAGTGCTCACACCAAACCAAGAAAAAATAAAAGAGCACAGCGTTGCGAGTCCACAGTCTTGATTTAATATAAAAATAATAAAACAAACAAGTTAAGCGCTTTCATCAATAAGTATGACTTCTTCAGAACAAACTACCATTGTGAATTATACATTTAAATACAAGTTGCTGGTCTGCCATTGGTTCTAAACCAACCAATTCCATTGATGGGAAAAGGACATTATGAAGCTACAAACAAGACACAATTTGAATAAAATAAATAATTTCATCATAAATGGCCATGTCTACATGACATAACCTTAAAAAAGTACAAAATTAGTACCAAAATAGTACCAAAATATTGCCACTTTAACACTTGGTTATAACAAATATTATAAACGTTGCTAGATTTGATTTGCCTTCTCTTTGAGAATTGGCATTATAGTAATATGCTCATTGAGCCCAGGTGGATAATCAGCAGCTAATCTTAACTGCCACAATAACTCTTTCTTGTATAATACATTTTGCCAATCCCCACCCCTTGTTTCAACAGTTACAAATTCAAGAATGCCAAACTTGAAGCATAAATAGCCATCACATGTAATGCTATGCTTATATAAAGCATTAGTGTCTTTTTTATTTTTGATATCATAGAGGTGCTCATATATTCTAGTCTTAAACATTCTCTCTGTTTTACCTACATAGAAGGAGGAACAGGTGCTGCAGGTGGCTATATAAACAAGTTTGTTAGAATAACAACTACCACTTTTTAAGAAAACATGACTTTTGTTTTTATTATCAAGGGAGATAGAAGTGTCCTGCAATATATATGAACAATAAGAACACCTCCCACATGGTCTACTTCCATATCTTTTATCATGTTTAGTACTACAACTACTACCCGTCTCTAATAAAGACTTGAGGTTGAACCCCACCTTTGTAGAAAAAATGGGTTTATCACCCAGTGTATGAAAAACATCAGTATTAGTTCTGAAAATGTTCCAATTTCTTGTCAAGATTCCTTTGATCTGGGAATATAAAGGATTATACTGCACTACACATGCTTGCTGAAAATTGGGGGCAGACTGCAATGATGTCTCTGTAGTTTTGCTGTACGCTCCCCACCAGTGCCTAATAAAGGTACATAAATGTTACCCCATTTGTCTAGAACATCCTTAAGTATGGGCTCAATAAAGTCACTTGGGTATCCTCTATCTAGAAACATGTCCCTCAAATTTCTAAATTCTGCTATAACATCATCCCTCACAGTTGTCATCCTAGCAATTCTTATGGCTTGGCCTTTTATGATACTTTTTTTCTGATAAATAGGGTGATGGCTAGTATAATGCAAGTAATTGTTACAAAATGTGTTTTTACGGTAGATTTTCGAAATGAAACCATTATGGTCTTTAATAATCTTAGTATCTAGAAAATTAATTTCCTGTTCATCAAACTGATACGTAAACCTAAAATAGTCTGTAGTTGAATTTAAATATTGAACAAATTCTATTATTTTTTCTTTACTTCCCTTCCATAAAATAAAAATATCATCCAAAAATCTGCCATAGTAGGTCACATTAGTAGAAAACAACTCATTTTGAAAAACATACTTGTGTTCCCAGCCCAAAAGGACAAGGTTAGCATATAGTGGGGCGCAAGCTGCGCCCATAGCCACCCCCTTAAGCTGCTGAAAATATTCTTCTTCAAAAAATATATAATTATTCTCCAATATGATGCTCATCAGCTCACATATAAGCAAATTTTCATCAGTAGTCAAAGAAGAATATTTAAAAAGCACCTCCTCAAATAGACACAAGCCTTCGTTTTTTGGAATACAGGAAAAAAGTTCCTGCACATCTATAGTGAGGAAAGAAGTATCCACTGACCATAAGTCCTTACTGATATGTTCTAAAAAATTCCATGAATCCTTTAATAAATGGGGAAATTTATTCACAATATGCTTTAGTTTCTTATCCACATAAACTGCCATGTTATGGGTTTTCGAACCATCAGCTGCTACAATAGGTCTAAATGGTGGTTTCTTTAAACTTTTGTGCACCTTAGGTATTCCAAAAATCACAGGAATTTTTGGATATTTATTGAGCAGAAAATCATAGTCATCACTGGAAATTCTCTTGTCCATTAAATATTCATAAAGATAACGATCTATTCTGCTGTAAGAAATGTTTATCTCATTTTTGGAACATAAGGAGTAGTTGTCTGTTATAAATAAAATACTTTGCATGTCATTAATATAGTCTTCCACCCTGTATAAAACAACACCCCCACCCTTGTCTGGAGTCATGATTCTTATACCTTTGTCTTCCTTCAAATTGTTCAACAAACTTTTCTCAGTGAAAGTTAAGTTGTTGAACAATTTTCTTTTTTCTCCCCAAACCTTGTATAAATCATCTTTTACTAACTTTTCATAAGCAGCAACCAAGGGATGCAAAGGAGGATTAAAGGTGCTACTTCTTTTAAAAGTATCCTTTAACACAATATTAGGGGACTTCCCTGAAAACAAGATGCTTAAATTTAATTTTCTTAAATATAACTGCAAATCTACCATTACTCCAGCTATGTCAGGTATTTTAGTTGGAACAAATTTAAAGCCCTTTGAAAATAAAGAAAAAAGTTCTGTTGTAATGGGAATGTCAGAATAATTATATATGTTAAAGCCATTATAACTGTACTGAATGTTATCTAAACATTCTATTTCAGTTAATGGACTTTTCACTTGACATTCTCCTGTTTTTACTGCATTGTCCTGTTGTAAGTTTTGTACACACCCTGTCTGCGGTTTGCTATTCTCTTTGAGCGTCTGGAAAGCTGAAAATCCTGAAAATCAACAGAATATTCAGGGTCTAGTTCACCACTGCCCATTTCAAAATTGCAATTATTGTTGTGTGCTACCCTATTATTCCCATCAACACACAACACACACACACCAAAACACCCACACCACAAACCACTGAAAAACAACACAACACCACACAGACACACACCTACACTACACATATGTAAGGGGGCAAGCCCCCCCTGTGCCCCCACACCCCCCCTACTTATATATACTAAGTCCGAGATTGCACAAACAGTAAAAAAAAAAAAAAATGACACAAAACCAGCACACACTCATACCCCCACCTCCCTACCCTGACCCACTCATACATGTTACAAAAACACTCACGCACACTCACTCACCTTAAACTGCAGACATCATCCCAGCTGAACACTTCTGTATGATAACGAAAATACATAAGCGTGAATTCAACATAGTCCTATTCGCGATTATACACTTTCATTACTTAGATGTTTTGGCTACATGGACACGGATTGCTGAAATTCGATATTTCAGTAATTCGCATTTATGAAGTTAAACCAAATATATATGGTCTACTACTGAAACCTTGAAACTCCATCCATCATTCATCCTCAGCGTCGAACCAATATCTTGAAAATTGCAACAGTAAACAAACAGGAAACTTGAAACTGAATACATCAACTCCCATAGTATTCAGTATAGCAGGAGGTGACATCAGTCACTCAAGCTATGCACTGTCATGTTCTGTGACACACTAGAGTCAACGGTACATCACTTTTACTATTTTGCAGAGGGGCAAGCCCCCCTTCACCCTCCAGGTGACGCCCTGAAAATTATATATATATTATATATACCAACTCCGAGATTTATTTATTTATTTATTTATTTCCATTTTGATGACCGGGGAGGTCCACTGGGCTCAGGGAGCCCATTTTCAGTGGAGGCCCAGGGAGAAAAGCTCCGCATTACATAGTGTGGTTACAGATACAATCAAAGTAAAGAAAACTCATTACATAGTGTAGTTACAGATACAATCATAGTAAAGAAACACAATTACAATTTAATTTCATGCTAGAGAACAGGAATAAATTCTTTGGTTACATAGTATCTAAATATTTAGGATGGCAGTGGTAACTTAATAGTGAGGGAGAATAACGATTTAGAAGGAAAAGAGAGAAAAAAGGTGGGATGGGTTATTTATAATACATACAGTTATGTTATTTACAATATGTACATTTATGTTAGGTTAGTTTGAACTCAGAGTCAGTCAAGGGGTGGATAGATTATTAGGCTAGGTGGGGAGAGTGCAGTTGCATTTTCTGTTAGAGGAAAGGTAGGAATGTAGCGGAGTTTTAAAGATTTCAAAGTTTTCACAAGTTCTTAGAGAGGAAGGAAGATAATTTCATTTTTAGCTATGGAAAAGGATAGCAGAAGCTGACCAGCAGGACGATTGGCTTTGCGGACAGTGATTAGGTTTTGGTGAGTAGATCTTAGAGTTCTCTGAGGGGTGTAAGGTTGAAGGATGTTGGTTAGTGCCGGGCACTTAGTAGGTTGAAAAATTAGTCTGTGGGCTGTAGTAATTTGGAGATCGTCTAGATGGTTAGATAGTTCAAGCCAATTTAACAAATGAAGGGCAGTACAATGATGGGAGGAGAATTTGGCTTTGGTGGCAAATTTGGAAATCTTATTATAACAAACTTCCAATTTAGAGGAGAGAGAGGCAGATATGTTTGTTAGTACAGGACTGCCATACATTAGTGAGGGGAGTAGATAGGTAGTGGCGAGAGTTTGTCTGGTGGGAGGAGAGAGAAAGTGGATGTTTCTGTATAACATACCAAGTTTTATATGGGTTTTCTTAATGTTTTGATGGATGTGAGTGTCGAATTTTAGGTGTTCATCAATAGTAACCCCAAGTAGTTTAGCGAAGGGAGCAACCTCTATAGTAGAGTTGTTTTGGCTAATAATTTGAAACAAGTTTTTATCAAGAGGGGAAATTTTTGAGGGAGAGAATAATAGTATTTTGGATTTATTGGCATTTAGTTAGAGGTGGTTTTGGAGCATCCAGTTTTCAGTGGAGGAGAAAGCAGTTTGGGTCACTGTTTGAAGATCTCAGAGGTTAGAGACACAGCAAAGTTGAATTGTCTGCATATTGTATCATTTTGGTGTTGGGTATGGCTTTGTGGAAATCATTAATACAGATGTTGAACAGCACTGGACCAAGTATGGATCCCTGGGGTACCCCAGTGGGGGTAGGAAGGAAGGTTGAGGTGCCGTTCCCCCACTTCACAGCTTGAGACCTGTCAGAGAGGTAGGTTGAGAACCAGGATAAGGCATTCTGGGAGAGATTAAGGTTATAAAGATGGTTCAAGAGATGGGTGTGGGAGATGGTATCGAATGCCTTGGACAAATCTAGTAGAACTGTTGATACTATTTTTCCAGAGTGACAGGAAGATTTATTGTGTCTAAGAAGGAGAAAAGGGCAGTAATAGTACCATGGCCAGGTCGGAAGCCATATTGGCTAGGAATGGCATAAACTTAAGGTGGATGCATTTTTCCAGAAGTGTTGAGATTAGGGAGAGGATAGCTATGGGGTGATAGTTGGAAATGCTATTGTTTTTGCCTCCTTTATGGAGAGGTAGAATAAAGGCAGCATGCCATAATTTGGGCACATAAGATTCCTGCATGGATCTATTGATCAAGATGCTAATGGGGTGAGCGATACCATCTGCGGGTATTTTTAGGAAGGAAGATGGGATATTGTCAGGGGCATTGGAGCATGGTTTTAATTTAGAGAGTAGTTTTTATGTGAGAGGTTGAGATGGGTTTAAGTTCAAATACTGGAGGAGTACTGGTGGTCGAGGGTTGTGTAGGAGGTGGGGAAGATTGGATAGGTTGATGGGAAGGGTTATTGTTAGGTAAGGTTTTGGTCAGTTCTGCTATGGAGTTGGTGAAGAAGGAGTTGAATAGAGAGGCTATTTCAGGATCAGATTTGCTGGTGTCAGGGCAGGGGTTATTTTTGGTACCTGGGTTGAGAAGAGAATTAATGGAACTGCAGAAATGTTTAGGGTTTTTTGATTGGTTAGACTGGAGTTTGATATAGCAGGACTTTTTGTCTCTGATGATTTGTTTTTTAACAAGGTTGCGGAGTTGTTTATATTTAAGAAAAGTTGCTGGCTGCTTATTTTGATGGTATGTTTTCCAGGATTTATCTCTTTGCAGCATAAGTTATTTAGTATTTTACAGACACCAAACGTAGATTGCACTACAGTGAGGAAATGGGTTAATTCCCTGTTCCTCATTGAACAGCAATCTCCACTCAAAACTCCGAATTCAAATACTAGAACTACACTACCCATATGATGTAGTATAGCTGATGTATTTGGGTTTGCTAAACTGCCTCTTGGAAAACTGCAAGTTAACATTATTACTCTCGATCGACTGCAGTTTACAAATCTAATTGTGAACTTGCAAACATACATATATATATATATATATATATATATATATATATATACATATATATATATATATATATATATATATATATATACACATATCTATATATATATATATATATATATATATATATACATACATATATATCTATACATACACATATATATATATATATATATATATATATATATATATATATATATATATATATACATATATATATATATATATATATATATATATATATATATATATCCATATATACATACATATACATATTGCTGTATGTGCATGTGTTTGTGTATAAACGTCAGTTTAGATTACCCAATCAAACAGCAAGGGTGGGAGAACAGTAAAGTACACAAGGAAAACTGATGCGGCAGCAAGCACATGAGATCAAAATTGAATACAGATGCTGCAGATGTGAGGAAGAGATCCTTACCCACTGAGCCACAGTTTTGCTCAAGCAATGTTTGCTGTGAGTCTACCACATGCTTGAGAAGTGGGAAGAAACCTGAGACTTCAGTTTATTACTGGAGAAATACCAGTCGGAATGCTGAGGTAAACATGACATTCACAAAATGTTTCAACAAGTTTATGCTTCTTCTTGATTAGATTACATTCTCACATTCTTTGTCAACAGTCTGTACCTCTGTTACCCCTGAAAAATTTCCCGCAATTGTGGATTTTACTTACTTATTTTTTTCCTTCAGACTGAGAGATAGAGATTGAAATTAACATTTTACAGTTTTCTATTAAAATGGAGAGGTTTAAACCTGTGCAAAACTAAATGGCCGCCCTCCTAATTTCATTTGAAATTACCATATGACCTAATGTGATAACTATAGATAATTCATTCGTATCTAACCTTCTTTTTACAGAAAATGCTTATTATAAAGTAAAATATTCAAAGTAGTAGCCACTGCCATCAGTTTGCTTGAATGAAAATGAGAGAAGGAGATATTTGCCAAAAATAAAGTAACTCAGCCTTACCTAAGAGTTCCTCCATTGCTCCTGACTCATTTATTTGCAAATCCATATCTAAATAGTTGGAAGTAATATTCAAATACATATCAAGGGGACAGACCTTGTGATGTGAGTGATCATGGGACTGTGTGAGCAAGGCTCTTGCAAATCAGTGTGTTTCCCGATTTAAAAATTCATTACCCACAAAAATTAGTTTTGGCAACAGAGATGCCACATCAAAACATTTCTTATATCCAGAAAATGGTCTGTTTAATCCTGCTAAATAAAATTGGCACCTTAAAAGGGTATTGTAGAAAATTTCATGACAGGATATTGACCTCCAAGAATGCTGTTTCACAAAATCATATTGATGCAAGTAATGAAAATCACATGATCAAAGGATCTGAACCAGAAATGTACGCAAAGAGAGCCAATATAAACTCTACAGAACAAGTCACTGACATCTCTAAGTGAGTACTGAATGACTTTAAGGTGATGCCCTTTTGATCAAAACCTGAAGGAAATGGATAAAACTGTTATAAACATGAGGTGCCTCACTGAAGAGTTGGTTTTCACTGGCTATCATCTGCTTTTCAACTACTGAATTCATTTTAGAGGCAACAGAAATACATTTGTTATACCCTCACAAGTTAAGCTATCATTATGGGTTCATAGGTTCATAGGAGAGTACTAGGCTAACGGCATAACAGCCCTTACAAGCCTAACCAATATAACCCGGTCTTACCCAATATATGGCTCCTAGGAGAAGAGGATGGCATGTATTTGTGCCTGTGCAATGAGTATATTACAGATTGCCCCTGTCAACAAGGGACATAGGCACTATCCCAGGTATTAATTTGCAATTCCCCATCCATTGATCCAAACTGCATTTGAAGAGGGCCAGGGAAGGGCTCTTAATGTGAAATGTCAGCCTGTTCCAAAGAATGGGCATTCTCTGTGACACATATCTTTCTCTCTCGCATGCTTTTTGTGAGTCACTGACTAAGTTTAGATCCCTAAATCAGATGACCCTCATGCTGTTTGACTTGTGGATGTGTAGCAGCTCCATCAGGGCTGGATTTGTAAGTACCTTGTAGATCAGAAATGGGTCACCCCTTAATAGTCGGTGGAATAGGGCTTTTAGTCTATCCGGACAGCTCATGTTGTTTACACCTTGTATTTCCTTTGTGAGGAACCTCTGTGTTTGTTTGCTCCAACTGCTGTAAGTACCTAGTCAAGTGCATGCCAGATGACACATCGTACTTGATTACTGGACTAATGAGGGATGAGTACAGCAGGACTATAATTTTCTTGGATCTGGATGCTATACCTTTACTTATAAGTTGTGCCATATAAAAGGATTTTCTCACCACTGTGGACACAGAGAGGTAAAAGTTCAGGCCTGCTATCTATCTGTGTACCTAGATCTCTCAACTCTGAGTCTTAGGGGTATGCTATAGATGTTGTAATTTGCAGGGGTATTTGACTTCCCAAAGGGTATGATAATGCATTTTTTCACATTTAGTTTTAGGCCATGGTTCTGGTACCAATCATATGTCTGATCTAGACCATCCTGAAGGATATCTACATTTTTGGGGGAGTCAGTAATTGCTCACAGCTTGCAGTTATCAGGACGCTTTGTCATCCAGAGGCCTTCCACATTAGCCTTGACTTCAGAGAACTATATTCAAAACAGGATTGGTCCAAGCACTGAGCCCTGTGGCATACCACTAGTAAGTGTCATCTTGCTGGATATGGATTCACCAACATTAACCACATGTGTCTTGTCTGATGACATAGGGATTTATGCCCAGTTTTGTGAGATTATTTATAATACTTGAGTAGGGAATTGTGTCAAATGCCTTGGCCAGGTTGAGGTAGCCTGTATATACTGTTTTACCCTCATCAATGGCCTTAGTGACTTTCTCATAGAAATCCACCAGATTCAGTATGCATGATTCACCCTTGTCAAAGCCAAATATGGCCACGTCCAGTGTTTGAAAGCTTCCTATGTCATTATTTATCAGTTTCATGATTATTCTTTCCATGGCCTCACACCTAAGTCTAGTCAAACTTATGAGTCTATAATTTCTTGAGTCAGTAGATGGTCCCTCTGTATGCAGAGGGATGACTGCTGCTGTCCTCCACTCTAGTGAGACAAAGCCAGTCCAGAGGCTGTGGCTAAATAGACATCCTAATGGACTTGATAAATCTTGATTTAAGATGTTTTAAGAAGCAATTATATATCATCAGGCCCCATTAAAGCTGTGTTTTTAGCTTTAGAGACCACAGTGTGACCTGCTGTTTGGTAATAATTGGTAGTAGAGTGGTGGAGGATATTTCTTGGGGGAGAACTGGAGGTGATGGGGAGATGAAATTTGAACTGAATTTTTCAGCAGCAGGTTTATTATATCTTCCAGCTGAGTATAGGTGATGCCATCTACTACTAATTCCGTACATTGCTGGGTGTTGACCTTAAGATTATGGACATAACTTAAAAATGCCATATGGTTATCCTTAGCTTTCGAGTCTATTTGTATCTTTTTTATTTTCTGGGTTTCCTATTACCTTATACATTTATCAAAACTTGATAAAGGGTTACATACTGGAACTGTATTAAGAGCTAGAAATTTGCTGCTAACCACATGAATATCATTTAGCACTTGCTATCTATGAGTAAGGACAGTTCTGTAAATGTAGTCTTAATGAAAGCAGATATTTGTTTAAAAAAAAATATAAATCAGAAAAGTGCCACAGTAAAAATGTGTGGTCAAAATTAACAAAAAAAAAAAAAAAAAATATATATATATATATATATATATATATATATATATATATATATATATAAAACCACTTCTTCAAACGATAGAGCATTGAGACAGCATTGCCAAAAGTTAATTTTATGAACACCCGGATCACCATAATTTAACTCCAGGAAACTAACCACTTGGCAACCAACACATTAAAATGAAACCGAAGCAAATCAAATACACCCAAGTGGGGGGCTGCACCTCACACCCCCCAACTAAATATATCAACTCCAAAATCAAACTATAATGGAGAAAAGGGCAAAGTTCTCTGTGCTGGCCAAGTGGTTAGTTTCCCAGATTTATATTATGGTGATTCGAGTGTACACAAAATTAACTTTTCGGCAATGACATCTCAATGTTCCACCGTTCGATGAAATGGCCATTCAGGAATTAGAAGTAGC
This sequence comes from Protopterus annectens, assembly GCF_019279795.1. Classification (NCBI taxonomy): domain Eukaryota; kingdom Metazoa; phylum Chordata; order Ceratodontiformes; family Protopteridae; genus Protopterus; species Protopterus annectens. Next base: position 826,557,037 of record NC_056730.1, read on the forward strand.
TCCAGATCTATCTATCTATCTATCTATCTATCTATCTATCTATCTATCTATCTATCTATCTATATTCACCTCCCAAACATCTCACCCTGATTTCAGCGACCTATACTCCTTGCACTTCCTTACATTATATTACCAGCTCAGAGTTCTCTGCATGTCTGAGGAACATGGAAATATTTTAGCTCTGCATAACCAAGACTAATTTTCATCTGCAACTTGTACAGTTGTAGGCCGTCAAATGTCCTACTCACAAATTTAACTGTTTAGTAACGATATGATTTCAACTCTGCCCAATGATGATGCAACACATCTTGTTTCAGCTATTGCTATGAAGGTTATCAGCAGTCAGCATCCATTTTGTCCTGTGTTTAATAAAGTCCTTCTTCACCAAAGAGCATCCATGAATAAAAACATGTGCATTATGTGCACCTGCCCTGAGTACTCCTCCATACCAAAGACATCTTGATCCTAGTCCTGTATTCTTTCTTTTTCTAGAACTCTTCAGTCTCAGAGGGAAACCTGATTTCCTAAGGAAGCTAAATTCTCTTTTCTATATGAAAAAAGCAGTTATTCAATAAAAGTAAATTACATACCTGAAGAAAAAAAGGTAAAATTCATTGTAATACTGGACAAAATTAATCATGTGGTGCTATTTAATACAGATCCCCTTGCAATCGACCATTCAAATTAAAGTACAGATTGTCCATCCAGTCAGAGCTTTACATGAAGGAAGAAAGTGTAATGTTTCTTAGCAGAGAAGTCCAAACAAACAAAGGCTTCCTGTAAAGAAATACATTAAAATCAGTGCTGTACTAAGACAGCAGGATGACCTTCACTGAGTATCTCAAACCACCCTGCAAGCCAGCACAAAAGCTAAAGAAGCCCACTGGACTTTAGATCTGTGAGTGTCTATGTAGCCCTTTAGAGGTGCACTCATCCATGTAGCTCTTATATTACTTTTTTTATAATCAGTAGTAGTTGTGAGTTTTCTTGTCTGAATTATATGCAATTTACAGTACTTTTATGAAATGTCTGACTGGAGCACATACATGTCTCTGACATTGCAGTAGTGTATAAACCTACATTTTGTAACTAAATAACACTCAGACAGTCTACAAGGCAAGGAAACAGGATGTTTGGACTTCTATATCAGTTTCCAGAATGTAGAAATCTACATACTAAGGATAGCCCCCCAACACACACACACACACACACACACACACACACACACACACACATACATACATTCTGTGCAACACACCTTTTCAATATCACTGGAAAAATTCATGAAATAATAGTTGTAAGCCAAAAAAAAAACATTAAGTTAACAAGACATTCTGAAAAACAAAGTATGGAAATATGCCAGTTTTAATTCTATCACATACCACATCATAAAATGAATAATTTATGAAAGTGTATGCTCAGACTAGCTCTCAACTTTTACCAGCATAATTTGGAACAAAGGAAAAAAAATAACTAAGGAAAAGCCCCTGAATCAGTGGATGGCCTAATGGTTAAGGTGTTTGCCTTACAATCACAAGGTGCAGGGTTAGAGTTTCACAAGGGATAATTGGCTAGGCTTAAAATGGCCTACAAGGGCAATTAGCCTAGTACGAACCTACACATTTTAAATGTTGGCACTATTATCTTAGAAATTCTTAAAAGGATTTCCAATTTTAGGAGGAAATGAATAAAAACTTAAGAAACATCAGGTGTCCCTACAAAATAGGGATAGTTGAAAGTTTTTTTTTTTTTTTTTATCAAAACATGGATGCATATGCAAATCTCTCTGCTTCTGAAGCAAGGATTAGCTACTCAGCAATTCTCTCCTCCAACAAAAATTCTACCCTAGTACACTAATTAATGTGTAGGACTTTCCAGCTCACAACAGCAAATCAACACCATTGTGACTCTATAAATACTTTTATTCTCCCATGTAATCGGGGTATAAAGAAACACTTTATTACTAATAGACTTAAATATAATCCCCCAACTGATCTCTAAAGACACACTCTTTAAAACATTAAACAGCAAAACTATGGCAGCCCAAAAGTATGGTTGATTCCCATACTGGTCGCCACACATATGTAAGGTCTTTCAGCAAATGCCACAACAAAAGATAGATATTAATTATTTGTCACAGGGAAATGTTTTCCAGGGAAAATGATGACATTTTATGAATTCATATTTACTTTTTTATATTTCTTTTCATAATTTCACTTATAGCTGTATAATTCTGTCTAAATTCTGAAACAAAGTTCCCACACATTGATATGAGCCTTATTCTATCATGTATCACACTAAACAAATATGTGTTTAATTTTCTCTGTTAATGTAATGTACCATGTTACCACATGTTAGAACATTTATACTTAGGCACCCAATTAGTTCCCCAAGACCCTAAACTTGCAAGCAAAGAATAAATAAATAAATATGGATAGAACACAGTGTGAAAGTCTATGCCTATGATTTCTCTCCACAGCTAGTTATATTGATAATGCAGCCGCTATCCACAGCAAATACAGTAAGAAATTTAAAACCCCCCCTGTGGTGAAATACCCTATAAATGAATTACATAATAAGACAAATAATTACTTATTGCTTATAAGATGTCTCTTTCTACCTATCTGAAGACCACACTTAAGGAAACTAGTAAAAAGTTTAAGACAACCATTAGGAAGATCAAATCTGACTATGATATTTAAATAGCCACTAAAACCAATAATAATTACAGATGTTTTTATTAGCTGTTACTCAGTTAAAGACCCAGCAATATTTAGAATGAGTTAGAATAATACTGTCAACTCTGACTAAAAGAAAATTGCTAATACAATGACAAAGTTGGTTCAGACTTAAGTTCATCCACAGATAAATCTATTCCATAGACTCCACAGTCACAATTTCCCCCATTTAATTACCATGAAACGGTTCTCTCGGTACATTGAAAAGCTAAGAGAACCTCATACATGATAGATCCATTAGTCTCACTAGCCTAATATTTAAAGCTATGGAACATATTCTTATTAATATGCACATTGAAAATCTCTTAATCTTGGACTGTCATCAATTGGACTTTGTCATAGAAGGTCCCACCTCTTTAACTTCAATAATTTCTTTGAAAAAGTTACTAAAGCAGTGAATAGTTGTTCACCTTGCATATAATATATCTAGACCTGAACAATGAGTTTGATATAATTCTCTCATGCACGCATTATTGACCGACTTGTAAATCTAAATATAAATCATTATTTTATACACTGGACTTCTAACTGGCTGCCTGATAGAACCCATGTGATTATTATCACAGGAGCTACTTCTAAAAGCAAAAAAAAAAGATATAAGTAATATACTAGAGGGCTCAGTGTTGGGTCTTTTCCTATTTTATTTCTATTTCTCATACCTTCAGTCCAACACTCCCAGCCTATGCATGCAACTGTATATTGTGTGCTGTATTTTGATCTTCCACTGACTAATAATTGCTCCAACATGAATTATACCATGTTAACAATTTGTTCAAGGACAAAGGTCTCAAATTAAATGTGAAAAAAAGATTAATGTCTATTTGGTAAACAGCACATTTGTTCATACTATATAGGTCTGACACCCCTCCAATCATATACTGTCATGAGGGATCTAGGCACTCTTGTTTGACAATTCCTTATCTTTTCCACATCATGCCTCTGCTGTATAGTAGTTTAAAAAGCCTTCTATATGACTTGCCTAATTTCCAAAGGCATCTACCCGAGATTCAAATGCATCTTAATTCCTTTTCACGCATATCTCATTAGCCATTGTTGGCATGTATTTGTCTAAATATATCAGTCAACTTGAGAGACATCAGAAATTCCTGATTAAAAAGATCAATGGCCTCAAACTTCTTAATGTTATCAGGATAGACTGTCAGCCTTCTCTCTGTATTTAGCCTCTTATAGATTTTCTGTTGGAATCTATGCCGAACCTTTTGAGCAATGACAGCTCTCATCTTCTTAGATTTCCTATTATTTGTAGCAAAAATGGTTCCTCAAATACCTGGTTAAAGGAACTAATCCTTCATCAGCAAGTAAATAGGACACATCGGCTTGATAGATTCATTTTTCAATATATTACCCACCTCTGGAACAAATTTCAACAACATTTCAAGCAGAGCAGCAGCCTTGCCACCATCAAAACAAAGCTAGATAATTAGATGGGTAACTTCCAGTTCTCCCCAGTTTATTGTATGTTGCCCTCCTTAAGGCTGTTGGAAAGTTTTAAATATAGTTTAGTCTAGGCTTGTAATAGTCTGTACATCGATTGGCTTCTGCTTACCTGTAAACCTATGAGCCCATGAGCATGTTTATTATATAAGTCATGTTAGATTTTAGGCATGATGACTGGATTAATTCCCCTGGAATTACTTTGCTCATCACTGTAATAAAATACTACAGTAACACCCCTTAGGCATAAATTGTTCTTCCTGTACTTTGTGCTTGCTCTGTTTCGGTTCTTGTTTTAAGTGAGAATTACGATGATGAGTATTCAGAAAAAGCACCTAATATAGACTTGAAAGAGCAAAATAGTGTAGTCAAAGTATTCAGTGTAGCCCAGTAATAATTAACTGTGCTGTATGAGCAATGCTGAATGATGGGGTTTGAATAAGTAATAAGAGCATGTCACTCAATGATCAGCACAATGCCAGGGCGGGTCATGTGACCACATGAGCTGAGTAATGTGAATGTAGAGAGCCAATGATAATGCATTTTACACTCTTGGAATGACATGCCACAGTGACTGCTGCGAAAGTCCAGATAAGAGCTAGGCAGTAAAGTCTCTACTATGTTCTTATATAAATCTGATGGAACTGCTGTATAAGATAGGTAGAGGGGTGAAGAGAAAGCAGGGAAACATAATGAAGAGCAAAGGGTAAAAGAAGGTTGGTATGGGGATATGGGAGCAAGTTTTTTGATTTGTGATACAGGTCATCATTTGTTATATTTCCGATAAATGTAGAGGGGAAAGGCAGCATGGGGAAAGTATGGGTAGGAAAAAGGATATAGGGGTGGTAGCAGGGCAGACAAAATTACATGAAAGGCAAAGACTGACATAGGAGGTGTTGACAATGGGAACAACAAAAGAGAGACAGAGAGAGAGAGAGAGAGAGAGAAACACAGACAGACAGAGGTAGGACAATTGGAGCTGAAGAGGATTGCAGTACAAACAAACTGGGGAGGAAAAATGTAATGTTAACCTATGTGGCACTAGGGGGACCATGCCACATATACTCTATCAAAGAATTCCAAAAGGAATACACATGGGTCATTCACCTTAACACAGAAGTTATACCATACACTGAGATAAGAAATCCACCTTGAAGCATTACCTGACAGACTGTCAGTTGCATGTCCATAGTATATTAGGTATACCTGGAACAGATGGGGCAGTGGAATGGCCAGTGTAAGTGTAAGGCATGGCAGGTTGACAAGGACATCTCATTTTAATAACAGAGTGAGTGGATAAGGAAGTGGTACTGAATTCTTCCAACCAAGCAGGTTCAAAGCAGATGATAGTTCCTAGGATGGCATTCACACACGCACATGCACACACACTCACACACACATTCTGGTTCAGTCTACATTACTATGACACTAAAACAACTGAATCTATAGTTATAAGGTATGCAACACATAAAGCAAAGTAAAGCTGAATGCAATAGTGAAAACAATTAGTGGTACTACAAATGTGGACAGTGAAGTAGCTGACCGAGAGACATGCTGCTATAACATCAACACCGTATTAAGTATTCTGATGCAAGCACTGTCATGCCTGCCTCCTCTGGCACATCAGCCTATTCTTCTTGAATTTACCAGGTGCATGAACATCAGTATCTGGATGCAGCTGACACAGGAATGCTTACATATGTCTAACCAATCATCCATTACTCATACTTACCATAAAATTATTTTGTTTTATTTTTTATTTTTACATTTTTATTTTTACATTTGTTTACTGGGAAAGTCCAGCTGGGCATGTTCCCATTTTCAGTGGAGGCCCGGGAGAAAAGCTCCAAGTAATACATTAGCATAAAAACAAATCAACAAATCAGACAAGTATTAAATGTGAATTATATCAACAAAACTTTTTTGTGGTATTACAGCTGTAAAAAAGCTGCACAAGTAGCATTTGCAATGCATACAGTGAATTTGTTAATATTTGTTGTCATGGAGGTACAGTTATTTAATAGTAGTTTAGAGAAAGACCATATTCAGATATAGAGAGGGTTTTGAAAGTGAGTTAGTATTTCGGGTGAGGCCTGATAAGGAGTGTGGCCTAATGGTTAAGGTGTTTTCCTTACGAACACAAGGTGCAGGGTTTGAGTCTCACAAAGAGATAATTGGCTAGGCTTGTGATAATTGGCTAGGTTTGCAAGGGCAGTTAGCCTAGTATGAACCTCAACTTATCCTGGATGAATGCAGGGGCAGAGCCAGGAGTTTGCTAGGTGATTTTTCAGGAATGATTTGAATTGTTTTGATAAGGGAATGGAGACTAGAATAGTAAGTAGGGTGTTCCATAGGTTTGAAGTGTAGTTGGAGAAAAGGCCTTCTCCAGCTGAGTTTTTTGCTCTAGTAACTTGTAGTAGATGTTTATTGTCTGAGCAGAGGGATCTAGGAGCAAAGTATGGCTGGATTAGATCTCTGAGGGGTGGGCTTTTGTTTGGGTGGTGTAGAATTTGATGGGCTAGGCTTAACTGGTTAAAGTGTAGGAGATGTGAGAGTTTAAGCCAACCAAGCTGTTTGAGGGATTGGCAGTGATATGACCTATATGGTGATTTAGTGGCAAATTTAGCTATTTTATTGTAGCAGGCTTCAAGTTTGTTAAGGTCTGATTTGCGAAGGTTGATAAGGACAGGGGATGAATATAGAAGTGTAGATATCAGGTGGGTCCTGGCCATGGTGATTCTTGTAGTAGTTGTTAGAAACTGGGCATTTCTGTATAGGAGGCCAAGCTTCTTGTGGACCTTTTTGAATGTTTGATCTATATGGAGGTCAAATTTTAGATTGTTGTCAATTACTATCCCAAGTAGTTTGGTATGGGCAGTTGGAGTTATAATGGTTTTATTTTTAGAGTAAATGCTCCCTCGCCATAACCTCTTCTTTCCATTGTTAGAGAAGATTACAGTCTTACCTCTTCAGGTCTTTGTCACTATTCTGGAACTGTCCTATACTGGTGGTAATGCCTGCAGCATCATTTACCACTAAGCAAAGTAATGCCAAGCAGCCATCTTGCATCATGGGCCCACATAGGAGATCCTCAGCAGGTAATTACAGTGTTGCTGATGCCAGAGGTACATAAATATTTTAATCTCCCACCTGTTCCACACAACAGCCTTCCAAAATCTGCACCTTCAGGAGCCGTGGCCACTTCCCACTTTTAGATCATGAGAAAAATAGTAACAGAATCTCATCAGCGCACATTACAGGAGCCACCTGATGGACATTGATGGGCAGTATATGAGTGCAACATAAGCTCTGATGGGTATTGATGGGCAGCATAGCAGTGCAACAGGGCCGTGATGGGTATTGATGGGCAGTGTACCAGTGCAATATAGCCCTGACAGGCATTAATGGGCAACATAGCAGTGCAAAATAGCCCTGATGGGCATTGAAGGGCAATATAGCATTGCAATATAGCCTTGATGGATATTGATGGCAGCATAACAGTGCAACATAACTATGATGGATATTGATGGGCAACATAGTAGTGCAACATAGCCTTGATGGCCATTGATGAGCAGCATAACAGTGCAACATAGCTCTGATGGGTATTGTGGTACAGTATACCAGGGCAAAATAGCCTTGATGGGCAGTATAGCAGTGCAACATAACCCTTATAGGTACTGATGAGCAGCATAGCAGTGCAACATAGCCCTGGTGGGCATTGATGGACAACATAGCAGTGCAACATAGCCCTGATGGACATTGTTGGGCAGCATAGCAGTACAACATAGCCCAATGTCACCAGTACATACAGTCACACATCAGCAACAAAAGTGCCTGCAAGGGGACACAGAAGGCCTGCACATACTATGTTGCTGTCTAGTTGCTCACCATCACATCACCAATCATAGAATGGTGTGAACATAGCAGCCCATGTAACAAATGTCAATAAGCCTGAAGCCCTGTCGAAGTCAGAGATCTGCCCATGCATGCATGGACTATTTTGTATTCTATAAACTACATGTGCACAGGTAGGTACAAGCCTCATTTTGCAGTCTAGGACTGGTGTGCTTTGTGTTAAATGTTTAATTGAGAGGCATTTACCTTAACTTTTCTGATTAGCATAGTTGTCTTGCTACAATACCCCAAAATAGAATGATATATGGCAAACTCCAATGTAGTGTCCGTCATGCTATCTATTCTTCTATAGTATCCTGAATAAAATAATTTGATTGGTCTTCAGTTTAAAGAACTGTTCTTTATCTGCTGTGGTAAGGGTCCCATAGACCAGTGGCATGTAGGGATGGGAACAGGTTTTGTAAGATGTTTTATGGGGGGAGGGTTCAATAACTGCAGCCTGCTGACAGGATGATAATGAGAGCAAGGAGAGTCATGATGAATTTATGCATTAAATAATTACACTGGCTTACGAAAAAGTGTCATACATTTGCTTTAGTAAAGATACAGAGGCCAGTGACATTGGGAGGGTGACTGGTTTTCTAAGGTGGTTTATGGGGTGGGGTTTCAAGCAACAGCAACCTGCTGAATGTGGTTTGGGGAGCAGAGGGAGATCTGTGATAGATCCCTGGATTAAATAATTACATTGATCTACAGAGTACATTTGCTGTTTTAAGGGTACCATACCTCTCAGCCTCTTAATGCAAGAAATTTGGACATAGCCTAAAATAATGAAGTGACAAAGACTCAAATATAGTGACAGATTGTAAATATTGCTCTTACAAACTTAGAAACTTGCTAGAATAACAGATTGTGTGTGAGAATGCATTTTCTGAAAGATATGAAGCCAAAAACTGAAATGTGTGTCATTATTTAATGACTTCAATCCTCAGTTTGCTAGTAAACCACAACTTTTTTGAGAAACAGACCAAAATATGAAACATACATCTGGCCGTTGAGAGCTTTGACGAGTACATATGACAATGGCAAGTGAGAAATGTGAGTATATAAATGCTTCTTTTATTGTTGGAGGGTTGTTCCACAGCAACTTATTGACAGGGTGATGGGAAGCATAAAGAGGGCTGAATTGATGAAAAATAGAAGAAAGGAACAAGTGCAGGCAGCAGCATCCCAACGAATGTATGACAGAAAAGTTGTGTGAGGTGTACCATATTCCATCTTGTAGGTGGTACAGAAGGAGAGGGATGTGCTGGAATGTGTAAACTCTGCAACAGTGGATCCAGAATAGTACATAGTGGATGGGGAGCCACAGTGGATAACCAAGGGCCTGGGCGAGTATGTGGGGCATATAATGGCTTTGCTTTGCTGGGCAGAGACCATTGTAGACTGATGGCAGGGTGCATGTCACAACCCAGTCCATCTCCATTCAGCAATACTGAACAGCAGTGTGGAAATTATCTCTGATACAGGGGCATCATAAACATGACACCTTAAGCTGCTGCTACTACTACATGGGTGTGTGACCAATACAAACGGTACAGCAAATTTTGTGCTTTCTTACTTACCATACATGTATGTCTACGTTTGCAGGTGCATACATGACACAGTAAGAGTACAGGCACCTCAAAAGTTTTCCCAGGCAGAAACTGAAGTGCTACTGCAGGCTGTTTGTGAGCACAGATGGCAGATGGTAAGTGCAGGTAAAACCAGACAGGCCTTCTGGAAATATGTGTGCCATGAGCTGGTTATGGGAGTCGTCAGTGGTCATAATAATTCAGTCCATCCCATCTGTGGCAGAAACACTGATCTAATTCTGCAAGCCCACACAAAGGTCCATGCCAGTGAATAGGAGAGGAGAGGATGGCCATGGGTGAGGATCCACCATCACATACCACCCTCACCCCCATGGAGCATTTCCTGGTGTCCACATATTGGAAAAGTGAAAAGACCCTCATATCTTGCAGAAGGCTGGATGTGGGAACTCAAATGGATGTACCACCCTGTGTGTCTGCCAGATATACAACAGGTTGATCTTTTTAATATCAGTGACATATTATTGTGGTGCATCAGTGCCATGAGCTAAGAGATGTTCAGCATTACAATATCTCCTTTACAGGCATATCTGGACTACAGACACAAAAACATACCACATACAGTATGTTTGTTTACACTCTATGCATAACTTTTATCTCTACTGTTGTTGCAGCCCTGGGCAGAAGGGCTATCACATATTAGCAGAGTTACACATGGGTGTTTATTTGCCAACTTTTACAGATGTTGAGGTCCAGGAGTCATTCACTGTGGGGCAGCACATGCCTGATATCAGTGCTGCACTGGACACAGATGATGATGGTGGCCTATTGTTAGCACAGTCTGAAGATAAAGTGCCTCTCTCAGCAGTGGCGACATTCTAGAGAACATCACAAATCAATTTTATTGACACAGCCCTGCTGCCTGCAGAACCTGCCCCCACCTATCCAGATCCCATGGAAGGATAAGTCATGGCTGACATTCCTACAAAAGGAGCACCCATGTCTTTTGCTTGGGTTCCTATCAGTTCGTCGAATTGTCAGCAGTTCAAACATCATATGTTCAAACTGTGATGTCCAAAAACTGATTATTGTGAAGCCACAGAACACCAAATTTTTTCCCAGGGAAAGAATTCGGTGGACCATTTCTGTGGCTTTGCTATAGTCAGTGTTGTGGTGGAAAGGTACGGGTCGGGTTCAGGTAAGTGTGCGGACGTTAGGGTTAGGGCATGGGTTAGGTGAGTTAAGGTTAGGGCATGGGTGAGGTGGGTATGCGATAGTGACAAACTTTAGGGTTAGGGCAGGATAGGTGAGTTAGGGTTAGGGTGCGGGTGGTGGGTGTGCAATAGTGACAAACTTTAGGGTTAGGGCAGGATAGGTGAGTTAGGGTTAGTGTGCGGGTCAGGTGAGTGTGCAATAGTGACGGACCTTAGGGTTAGGGTTTGGTTAAGGTGAGTGGATAGATAGTGGTGTATGTACAGTTTAGTGTAGGGTTAGATGTATGATTTTAAGTGTATGTGTGTGGCTTGCTGTTTTTTTGGTGTGCTTGTGTTCTGTGTGTGTTTCTTGGAACAGCGATTTTTTTTTCCCTGGAAAAAAAATCGCTGTTCTAAGACTTCGATGTTTTTGCACTTCAAGGTTAGAAGTTCGAACATATGGTGTTCGAACTTCAGCCATTTCGTTGAAGTTATATAGACCCCTTTTTCTCATCACCAGCAGTAGGCAGTGGTGCCACTTGAATCAGGTGTCATAAGGTGGGTTACATAATGGATATACAGGGCAGTCATTCATGCCCAAGTAGATTCTACCACCAGCATGGCAAAGATGACAATATAGTGAGTAGCCTCTGTAAAGATATATGTGAGGGCTCGGCCGAACTGGTTGTCATACTGGACAGGTACATGGATGCCTGTAGGGGTCATCTGCATCTACATGTAAGAGCTGATGCCATTCCTGTGGCTACAGATCATCTGACTTCACTATATGCACATTGCACAGGAAAGGTAGGTCAAGGTCATGTATTTCTACATCTCCCAAACCACCCACTTGTGATGAACCAGGTGCAGAACACTATGGAAACTCATGCAGATATAGCCTATATAGCAGGGCAAATACATGACAAAAATGGTCAGTTGTGGTTTCACAGTTTGTCTTCATCCTTGCCTGAGGATATTGATGCACAGCTTATTCCTCATAGGGGGTGCACACATGGCTGGGGACATTCACAGTTCGCATCATTTCATATGGGTCGTACAAAACATGTTACAGACACATACACACAGTGCAAGCATACCTGTAGGAGCTGCGTCCCTTGTTACCAATACTGAGCAAGTATTTATTACATCTGGATAACTATCTCCTTTGGAAACACCACCACTTCTGTGCATGGTATACTCAAATCCTCATAATTGTTCAATAATGTCATTCACTCGTTTCCACATCCTTAGCCCCCTACTTCCAGAAATTTGCCATTTCTGATTGCTATCACTGTGCCTATCTCCACATGTACCTATGATCATGACTGTGCCCTGCCCATACCACTAGGTTAAATGGGAAGGTTATGCCTGATGCATAGCATGGGCATTCAGTGCACTGACCAGGCCTGATTTTGCTACATACTTTTTCCCTGTCCCTCACATAATTTTTGATTTTTAGGTACATCTCTGGGAATTACAGTCAGCCAAAAATGGCAGTCCAACAGTTTCATAATTGAGAATCCATGATCTGGTTTCCCAACCTGTAGCCTCAACAGTCTACAGGACAAAGTAAAAGATTAAGGATAACTGTTCAGAATGCCGTATCCTGGCCAGAGCTAATTTAGCAAAAATAATAATAAAGTTCTTTTTTCAGAGAAAAAAATCAGTCCAGTTAAGAGTTTAAGCAGATCTTTTGTTCAATGATGGATGAGCATCACTTGTCTAAGTTAGCTACAGCCAAGATGTGACATTCTGAACAATAATCCTTATTCCTAATACTTTAAGAGTTTCATACTTCTTATGATTCAAAAATGTACACGCTGATTCATAATTGTGGTTCTGTTAACATTTTAAATTAATTAGAGTAATATTTAAAAGTTATCCTTGATTTTGGGCTTTTGTTTCCCCATTATATTTTGACTTTTGCAGAATTTTTGAGTAATTCCTGAGCTGATAGGGAATATCACATCTCATATGTCTCACTACTGGTTATCTGAAATGCAGTTCTTAAATACGTATCTGAGTGAATATTTCTGAAGAATTAAGTTTATTCAATATTTTTTTCCTCCAGTTAAATATAATATCCATACTGAGATAAATCTAAATGTAGCTAAACTGTTACATATACATTTAGCTGCACCACTTTGAATATTACCCATAATAAGAAATTGCTTTCATTTCCACAGAGCTCAGCAATGCTTGATGCCCTCGCATTAACTCCTGAAGTGTTTCACTAACATCCAATGTCATCCAATGTCATCCAGGCAAAGATAGTTACTCCTGTTTCAAATAATGCACCTCCTCAATATATTTAAGTAGACTGCTGCTGTTTTCTTGATTTATTTGTTGATGTGAACTATTTAATTTGAAAATGTACACTTCTTCTCACTGCTCTTGCTGTTGGTCTGTTTGCCTTGAAATTGTTTATTAAAGTGTTGTCTAACAAGTTGTTTTAAGTGATTTTTTGTGTATTTTTACATTAAGAAGACAGGGGCCATCCATCTGTTGGCGGTAGGCGATAGTTTGGTCTATCTGAGATAGGAAACACATAGAAGATCTCTGAGTTTAGTCATTTTCTTGACCAGAGAGCTTATTAGACAGTTTACTGCAGACCCAAAAACAACCAACCAAAGCAATACCTGACACGACACATACAGCGCACTCAGTGAAGCCCCAAGTACAAAGCCCATAAAGCAAGTAAACACACTTCCCAGGACTCTAGTCATATGACACTCCATTGTAAGGTATAAGGATGCCCTGCTCACCAGGCTAAATAAAGAGAAGATAATGGGTAATTGCCTGTCAGGATCTAGGATCTGACATGTTAGGCACACACTCAGGTAACGGCACCACAGGTACCAGTATGACTCTATCATAGTTCATGTTGATGTAAATGACCTGAGACATACCTCCCTAGACTATATGAAGACAGACATTTAAAATCTCACAGATTATGAGTCTCAGGGTAGTATGTACCTAGCATTGGACAGCATTATATTTTCTCCAAGGATGATGCTACAATATGAACAAAAGATGACTGAATTTAATAATTGACTTAGTTTCTGGTGTCATTCTAGGGGAATACAATATTTGTCAGCATGGGTGGATACGGTTAACAAACCACACTGTTTTGCCAAGGATGGTCTATACCTGTGCCCTCTAGACTTTAAATATTAGCAAAAACTTTTTCCTCCCTCATACAGCCTTTTTAGGCAATGCCAAACTGACATACCTACCGATATAGAAAAATCAACCCAACGGAACCTTAATGTTTTATTGCTCAATGCCAGGAGATTAAACATGAAGCTCCTTTCCCTCAAAGGTCTCCTCACCTTGGAGAGCACATACATCTGTACCATTACAGATACATGGTTTAAAGTAGCAGAAAGTACTCTGGCAGTGTAAGGCTTCAATGCTTTCCACGCATTTAGACCAGCAACTCCAAAGACAGCGACTGAAGGTGGAGGTGCCTCATACTACATCAATAATACAAAAGGAAAAACAACACTGTGGTGTAGGCAAACTGGTCCTCCAAAACGACTAATATCCAATGTAAAAAATGTATAGGAGGCACCAGACCAAGGCAGGTGAAAATAAAGTTCAAATTTAATCCACAAACAAGAGACAGACAATGGTGAGTGCTTTCGTAGCCAGCGCCAGGATGAAGTAGCTCTGGCTATGAAAGCACTCACCATTGCCTGTATCTTGTTTGTGGATTAAATTTGAACTTTATTTTCACCTGCCTTGGTCTTGTGCCTCCTATACATTTTTTACATTACATCAATAATACACATGCCTCTAATATGGTTAAACAGGATGACAAGCTGGAGTTTCTACATGTGCCATATTACGACAGCCATAGTCCCATAGCATATTCTTACAAGCTATAGGTCACCCTGTATGTTCATGAAATCCATAGCTCATACTTAGACCTACAGGAGTTACTCACCATTCAGCCAAATAACTTACTCATGGAGGATATTTACCCCTCTATGGAATAAAAATCCTATGCAGCCTCAAATTTGCTGGCAGAGAGATTCTTGGACTTTGTAAACACAAACACGCTAGACCAAATAGTGCATACACCCACTATTGCAACATGTTAGACCTAATACTCACAAATATGGGAGAATGCTGTAAGGCATGTCTTGCCTTCCCTGGTAAGGCTGGATCACAAAGCTGTCTCCTTTGAAATAAAAATCAGTTCAGTAACCCAGTAAGCCTTGTAACAATTAGGAACTATTCCAAAGCAAACTACTTTTTATTAAGTGACACTTTATCAAAATCCCATGGCCCTCCTAAACCAGAAAACATAGCAACCTATCTGGAATTGTTCACAGAAACTCTGTACAACAATGTCAGTGTTTGCATGGAGGCTGCTTTACCTACCAGAAATAAGACCAAAACAAGCACTAAAAACAAAACATCCTAGTGGAATCTAAATTAAGGAGGTTATACAAACAAAGGGGAAAAGGTTATAACTAAAATAAGGAAGTTTAACGCCCAAAGAACTCTCTCATCAAACTAAACAAACAACTGAGAGGACTAATTAAGTCCAAGAAACTCAATTTCAAGTTCAAGATAGCTTTGTGGGTGAAAGACAACTATAAGACCTCCTTCAGCTATGTCAGATACCTTAAAGGCAGCACATGACAATGTGCTGAACTGGGGGTTAATACAGCCACATTCACTAAGTCGAGTTATATAGCAAATCTGCTGGCTGACAAATTCAGCTCCAACTTTTAACCCCACTCACCCCCAGCCACTCCCCAGGAACTACCCTCAAATATAACCCCTCCAACTAGAAATAGGAAACAGGTCCTGGCACAGCTTCTACGGGCCCCAATAATATCCCAGGATGACTCCTGAATAGCCTGAAATATGACTTATTAGGGTTGATAGAGTCACTATTCACCTGTGGTCTCAGAGCAGACTTCGTGCCCTAAGAATGGAGGACTACGATGGTCATCTCTGTACATAAGGGCTGACCATCAATGGATCCTGGGAGCTATGGACCAATTAGTCTGACTAGTCTTACTTGCAAAGTCATTGAATGAATTATTATGGAAATGATTAACAAAGACTTAGAAAATTTTCAGACAATGGACCCAGCCCAGTTTGGTTTCATCAAAGGCAGGTTTTGCCTACAAATTTGATGGACTTCTTTGAGAAGGTAACCAAGGCAATGAATGAGGGGTAAACAGTGCATACTGCCTACCTTGACCTGGCTAAGGCATTTGATACAATACCCCAATTGGGCATTGCAAAACAAAATATGGAATTAGGGATAAAACCCCTACAAAACATGCTGAATGGCCAGGTGGTTTACAGATAGGACCCAGGAAGTTAATATTGGTAAACCACCTCCATAAAGAGGCCACTCACCAACAGAGTCCCTCAGAACCTTCTCCTTTTTGACACTTACTTCTTGGAAGTGATGATTAATGTCAAAAGCTTCTGGCTGACCAAGTTTAAGGAGATTGCAAACTAAAAGCAGTCATAGAATCCCCCAAAACACTAACACTTCACAGGAAAGTTTAACACAGACAAACAACTGGTGCCAAAACCATGGCTTAAAAATAAATGCCAAGAAATGCATAATACTAAATTGTTTTAAATGTGTCAACTCTGGTAAACTATATCATCAATAAAGCCTCCAGAGAGTAGACCAGGTAATGAGGGATTTGGGTACACATGTAGATATTATCCTGGCCTTCGACCTCCATGTGTTCAAAGTAGTAAGGAAATCATTCCATGTAACTCAACTTATTAGTAAAAGCATGTCACCCAGGTTCAGGGGCAGTCATTGTGCCACTGTATTTTGGTCTCATCAGACCCATCATTGCATATAATGCCTCTTCCGTATGTACATGAACAGGCACAAGCAACAACTGGAACAGCCATAAAGGCTCCTCACAAAAAATACAGTGTGCAAACATAATGAGCTATCCAGATTGCCTCAAAGCCCTAATGTTATACTTTGTTTCCTACAGATTACTGAGAGGAGATCTATGCCTAGTATACAAGGTATTTTTGGATCCTTCTCTGATGGAACTATTGCATAGCCACAAAATAAACAGCACCAGAACTACTAGATCTAAGGATCCAAGAATTGCTTCAGAGATTAATAGAACTTATTGTAGAGGCAAATATATGTTATAAAGAACTCCTGTTTTCTGGAGTAAGCTTTCCATCCATGTTACACAGAGTCCTTCCCTAACCCTAGTCAAGCATAAGCTGGACCCTGGTCTGGCACCTATGTCTCTGATGGACAGAGGAAGTCATTAAATCATGCCCCTTATAATAGTGTCATAGAAACAATAACTCATGGGACACATTTGGGTTGCATGACTAGGCTTATAAAGGCCCTAGTGGCTGTTAGCCTAGTATAAACCTGTGAACCTATGAACCAAAAACAAGGTTTGTCTTTAAGCAAACCAGGCTGGATATAACACTCACTGTTCTCTTCTCAACAGTGATATAAATTCCACCACTGTTTACATATCAAGAGCTCATAAGCCCTGTATCTTATGAGCATTGTGACACCCTACCACTGGACCAGGAATCAAGGAATCTAA
>NC_056730.1:826579447-826651947 GCF_019279795.1 Protopterus annectens
GTGGTTAATAGCATCATTGCATGCCATCCTATAGTAACAATCTTAGTGTCATTTTGTACCATACACATTGTCATTTCTTATGTTGCCTATTATTAAACTGGTGAGTCACTTAATTAAAGAAGTCAATCCCCAACAATTATGGATTACTTTTAGAAGCTATGGATGTCAAATAAAAGTATACAAAAAGGAACGTCAGGCTTGAATAAGTTAATGCATCTCCATGTTAAGTAGCAGCTGAACCAACTGACAGACCAGCTATCCCAGCTTGAATTAATAATATATGGTATCAGTAAGGCGTGAGATATGTTACCTCTGTGAAGACTCAAAGTAAAAAAGGCAGCCAGCACTCAGAATGAAATATCCATTAACCATTTATTCATGTGTTGTGACCCAAACAAACAGACCGGTTTCGGCACACAACCTTCTTCAGTGATAGCATAACATTCCATCAACTGACTTAATATAGCCATGGGATAATTGGCTAATAAGAAAATAGGTGAAGATAATTACCCATTTAAAGGTATCAGACCAGAAAAATTAAAATTTTTACATAAACAAAATAAGAACAGATAACTTAATCAAATCTAAATATCTTAAACTGTAAAAACATGCTAACCTGATTTAGCAATTTATGAATAAATATAATTTTATAAATCATCATTAAGACCCGGGTTAAATAACTCCCCTAGTCTAATAATTCAGGCCTTTTCTTTGCTGTTCAGCATATTGTGCCATCCAAGTTTATTAATACTGTCACCCCTGATGGCATCAATAATTTGAAGCTGAAACTTTGCGCTGGTATGAGACAATACATGTTTATATAAAGCACTAGACTGATATCTGTTCCTTATGTCACTAAAATGTTCTGACATCCTGATTCTCAGCGGTCTTGAGGTCTTCCCAATATAGAAGGCAGAATAGGATCAAGTGGCAAGATATATGACCCAATTGGTTCCTCAATTGCCAAAACATCTAATCTCAAAAATTTTTGTTGTATTCCTGCTGGAGAATTCTTTAAATTTCCTCATATAAACACAAAATGAACAATGACCACAGGGAAAGGAACCCCTTAATTGGTCACCAGAAAGTGTAAGTTGTATACCACCCGTATTTCTTTGTCTTCCCTTATTATGTAAATTCAGATATGATCCAGGGTACGACCCCTCCTGTATGAAAACTGGCAAGAATATTAGCTAAGGCTGGATTGGCTAGTAAAATATTCCAATTGCTTTTAATCACATTTTTAATAACATTAATGTTCCTGCCAAATGTGGTCACAAATCTAATGGGCACCATCCCTGTGTTGTTCTTTTCTTTGCAGCTAAGCAGCTCATTTCTATTGAATTGTTCCGCCCAATTATATGCTGACATAATATGACCCGATTTATAACCTCTAGCCTTAAATCTGTTCTTTAAGTTTTGCTGATAATGTTCATAACTTGCCTGAGTGGAACATATCCTTTTAATTCTCAAAAACTGAGACTTGGGAATGTTTCTTATGATATGTTTTGGGTATAAACTATTGGCATCCAACAGGATATTATATTGTGGGTATTTTCTAAAAATTTTTTGTGTCAAGTGTATGATCAATATTCCTAGTGATAATGACATCCAAGTATTGAATTTCATTATATTGCATATTCAGAGTGAATTCAATACCCCACATGTTGTCATTTAGGTATTGAATGAACTCCAATAGATATTCCTGATCAGACCTCCAAACGAGCCAGCAATCTTCAAGGTACCTGCGCCAGATGTCCAATCCCTCTATGTAAATATTATGGGCCATATCATAGATAAGCTGTTCCTCCAAGAACCCCATAAATAGGTTGGCATATATTAGTCCAAATGATGCCCCCATTGCTGTGTCTTGGACTTGCCAATAACAATCCTGATGAAAACAGAAATCATTCTTGGTTAGTACCTGTTTCACCATGCAAAGTATCTGAATGTTAAAACCCATTGGGTAAAGATTACCCTTGGCCAACCAATATTCAACAGCTTGTAATCCGGCCCAATGTGGAATATTTGTATATAAAAATTTAACATCAAGGGTGCACATCCACCAGCCGGGCTCAAGTTGGGTATCTGCCACAATTTGTAGAAATTCAGTTGTGTCTTTCAACCTGGATCTAACTAAACTCAAAAGAGGATGTAAATGTAGAGTCAAGAATTCTGAAAGCGGTTCTGTTAAAGAGCCCCTGCCTGAAACAATAGGTCTACCAGGTAGTTTAGTTAGGTTTTTATGAATTTTAGGCAATAAATAAAAAGTTTGTCTATGTGGATCAATCACTGTTAGTTGTTTCTGGGTGTTTTATCAATAATTCCCTCTTTAACAGCTAAGCCCAAAAATTCATCAGTCTCCTGTTTAAACCTATTGCTGGGGTCTAAGAGCATAGGCATGTAATGCTTATTATTCCATAACTGTGTTTGTGCCTCAGAAACATATTGTTCCATATCCGTTACCACCACAGCACCCCCATTATCTGCTGTGGTAATGACAATATTGGGACTGTCCCTCATATCCTTTACTGCCCGGAATTCTGACTCCGATAAACTGTTACCCAGTATGAATGATTCCTCTTGTTTAAAGTGTAGGTTCCTGATGACTTTGTCTTGAAAAATGGTGACATGCTTGTCCACTGGTGGCTGGAAAGTGGATTTGCAAAAACAAAAACCAGTAGATCTTTGAGAATTATCCTTAGCCCCAAAAAACAATTTCAAGTTAGGTAGACGACAAAATGACAACACATCCTGTACACAATTATATTCACTGACAAAAAAGCCCAGAACAAAAGATAACCCTTTGTCAAGTACCTTTAGTTGTGTTTCAGTCCAGTGACACTGAGGAAATATTATGTACATTTTGATGACCATTTATTTCTGTATCAGTACATCCAGTAATGTTTCCAAATTCTTGACTGTATCTGTGCCTATGTTTTCTACCCCCCCCCCCGTGTCGCTTAACCCTAAAGGGTGATCCATACTTCTTGTTTTCTTATGCACTGGAGACTCTTGAATAAGTACATGTTCAGGTACCGTGGTGGAGGATTTCTCCCCTGATGTACTGCTGAAAACTATCTTGGACTTTTTCAGTATAGACCTTGGTCTCTTTTTCCTAAACCATGTTTGTCCTAAATCCCCCTCCCTGAACCTCACATATTTTTAGTTCCAAATGGTTTCCACTCAGCATAATCTGCCACATCCCTTTGAAATTTGTGTATTTTCTTATTTTCTAAAGTTTGTTCCAAAGAAAGTAGTTCATTGGAAAGCTTAGATAAGCATGAGTTGTAAACTGTTTGTCCCTCAAAGGGTGTAATATTTTCACATAGTATTTTAATATCTGCAACATTAGTGTCAATAATTCTCTCATAAAAAGAAGTTAAATCTCAAGAAATGCCATTGTTGCTGTATGTTGGGCTTTCACCCATTCCTCATTCAATTGCTCATCAGGATTGTTAACAAATGGTTGAGTTTTAATTCTATGTCCTCTAGATGTTATATTTTTGGTCTTATAGGCCTTAAACAACCTTAAATGCCAAACATTGCTTCTGAGTTGAGTCATACTTTTGGTCAATTTAAAAATCCAATCCCTGCAGGAATCCCTGGGTCTTTCATTGTATCATCACGTATACAAATGCCTTCTTCACTGCTACCAAAAATCTGAACATCATCCCTATCTGAGGATAACCCCTGTCGAATAATTGTCAAATCCATTTGTACACTGTTATCTATACAGCATTTATATAAAATGTTTATCTTGACTAGAAAAAACTTTTATAATCAGTTGGATAGTGCAAGCAACAATGTCTATACACCAATTATATGTCTATGATAGAGGGGAGCAAATGACTCACCACACTAGACAGTGTAAACAGACTTGCCAATAATCAAATATCCCAATAACATACAGCCAGTAGGGTTTTGGATATTTTCCACTTATAATTTGTCCAAAAATTCCCATTAATCGAGTGGTCTAAAAGAGTGATGCACCCATGCCCTTAGACATTCCTGTGACTATTAAGCCCAGCAAACAACAATTTATGAGTAGCTTAACTGTAACAAATACTTGCAATAAACGCCAAGGTGTTGCTACGGTAGATTATCACAAAGAAAATCTATATATGTATATAGTTTAGTGCTTTTTCTATGAGCCAGATGCTTCAAACATCATAACCATCCGCAACAGAAATCAACTGTCACTTCTAAAATATAAAAAGCACAATATCTGACAATAAACGTCTTCACATCATCAGTTTCTGTTATCAAACACGTATAGCTGCTTAATCCATATTCGACCCCCCAAGGGCCCAATAAGTTCAAATTAACAAACCGAGCACAAGTGCATAACCACTCAACCATAGATTACCCCCCCCCCAAAAAAAAACGAGGCTGCATGCATATAAGTTACATGTACAAAAATCAAAAAAGGTACAATAAACCCAAAAAAAACATCCAATTGGTAGAATTGGTAAGTTGCTATCTCTGTAGCGGTAATTTACTCCCCCTATATCAAGACCAAGTCAAATAAACACTGAATAGACATAAATATGCATTCAAAGAGAAATTGAAAAAGTTATGACATTAGGAGTATAAAAACATACCCTTAGAATTAGCTAACATAAAGACACATATTTTTCATGTACATTAAACACATCACTCTAATATCTGTGAGTCCTTATCATCAGACCTCGGGAGAAACATGAAAACATAATTTATGACAAACCTAATTTGTTCAACTAAAAATCCAGAGACCAACAAAAATGAAAGACACTTTAAAGTCCTTAGTTTGTATTGGTAGGAAAATCTCTAGTTGTAACATCAAAATAAATCCCTGTTAGCAGTATCTCTATAGCCGTGATTTCTTGCGTTAGCAGTAGTCATAAGAAAGCCCAGAGATAACGGCCCCAAATTGTTCCTTCATATGTCCTGAAGTCATAAAGTTCCATGTTCAGTATTGGCAAAGAAATACAGTCCCAAATAATGACACCAAAATATGTTGTTTTCTAGAGTATTTGACAACCCGATAATCGCTTTACATTCACACAGTTATAGGGAAGCCTAAAACAGATGATACGAGAAGCTAGGCCCAAATACCATTCGCTCACTTGCCCCAAAATCGGTTGAGAAATAATACAAGATGTAATTATATATAGAAAATCTGTCCTCGTATCATTAGTAATCACAAAAATCAGTTTTAATTCTCACCAGTAATGCAGTACATAGTAATGGCTCCCATTAAACCAAATGTCTGTTTACGATAACTGTTTAGGATGTCTCTCTCACGCAAAGCATAGTCTGTTTTTAAATAGCCAGGATAACTGCTTTCCAGAAATGTAAATCCATCCCAAGATGAAAAAAATGAAAAAAAAAACAGCAAATAATCCTCACCAAAACAATATTAGGTCAGAACTTCAAACCACACATGTTTTCATTCAAGAGCCCCCAGCGAGAATGAACCAAACTGACGCAATTCAAAAAAGAACTCGCACGACAGGCAGGTGCACGGCCAAAATAGCTCAAAGTCAAAAAGGCAGCCAGCACCCAGAATGAAAATATCCATTAACCATTTATTCATGTGTTCTGATCCAAACAAACAGACCGGTTTCGGCACACAGCCTTCTTCAGTGATAGCATAACATTCCATCAACTGACTTAATATGGCCATGGAATAATTGGCTAATAAGAAAGTAGGTGAGGATAATTACCCATTTAAAGGTATCAGACCAGAAAAGTAAAAATTTTTACATAAAATAAGAACAGATAACTTAATCAAATCTAAATATCTTAAACTGTAAAAACATGCTAACCTGATTTAGCAATTTATGAATAAATATCATTTTATAAATGATCATTAAGACCTGGGTTAAATAACCACCCAAGTCTAATAATACAGGCCTTTTCTTTACTGTTCAGCATATCGTGCCATCCAAATTTATTAATATTGTCACCCCTGATGGCATCAATAATTTGAAACTGAAACTTTACGCTGGTATGAGACAATACATGTTTATATAAAGCACTAGATTGATGTTTGTTCCTAATGTCACTAAAATGGTCTGACATCCTGATTCTCAGCGGTCTTGAGGTCTCCCCAATATAGAAGGCAGAACAGGAACAAGTGGCAATATATATGACCCAATTGGTTCTGCAATTGCCAAAACATCTAATCTCAAAAATGTTTGTTGTATTCCTGCTGAATAATTCTTTAGATTTTCTCATATAAACACAAAATGAACAATGACCACAGGGAAAGGAACCCCTTAATTGGTCACCAGAAAGTGTAAGTTGTATACCACCTGTATTTCTTTGTCTTCCCTTTTCATGTAAATTCAGATACAATCGCAGGGTACGACCCCTCCTGTATGAAAACTGGCAATCTGAGGCAAGAATATTAGCTAAGGCTGGATTGGCTAGTAAAATATTCCAATTGCTTTTAATCACCTCTATAAAGACCACAACAAGGATGCCTGTATACTGACCTAAGTTCCTAGAAATAAAAACATGGTTTGATAGCTAGATTACTACAGTCTTTCTCCAGTTCTGAGCCTTAATGCATGCTTGGAATAAGTAAATAGGTTATTACAGTAGAGGTAAGATGTGTGTTTGAGTTGTATGTGAGCTATCTTTTCAAGTAGCTTACCAAACGGGCTTAGTGTAGAGTTGAGTCAGTAGTTGTTAACTCAGTATTTCTGCCATCCCATTAGAATAGGAGTGGTGTGAACACTGTGAAAACTCTGATTTAAAACCTCCACTGCATTATAGCAATAATTAGTCATGGTGAAGGCTTCAGGAGTAAACCCTGAGGAAAAATTCGGAGATTGAGCCCCTAAGGCAGTTTGAGGTTGTACTCAACCTCACTTACCTCACTCTGGCAGTCCCTGTCATGACACTGATGACAAGTTGTGCTGGACTTACCTTTCCCCTTGGATTATATCCAGTGGCATGGAGAGGGGGAACCTCCTACTAAGCATCAGCTGTTTCTTCAAAATTCACTTTCCCAGGTCTGCACCTTTGAGATGACACTCTGACATTGCTTTGTGAGTGGTGACACAGCACTACAAGAAACAGTTACTGGTATTAAGCTGCTGTGATCAATTGGAGTAGAGTTAGGCATCAGTGACTGCATCTGATCATGGGAGAAATCCTCTGATCTCACTGGACAGCTGCCACCCATCTTAAGTTGGGCAGACCCCCAGCCAGATAGGTCCAGCCTCGCCATGGTCCACTTGCTCCACTGGGTATGTGGGACTTAGGGAACCCCCACAGGTGGATAATTAACTATACATCCGGAAAAACAAAAATAAAAGCAACAAAATAAATCTGCCTTTAGGCAGGGCACATGAAATGTAAGGATGATGACTCCACACCTTGTGGAAGATTTGATACTATTCCCCACTCAGGAATTATTGATAAACTCACCAAACTAGGCATCAACCCCTATATCACTAGGTGGGCTGCAAATTAGCTCACAGATAGAACCCACAGTGTGAAAGCAGACTTCAAGTCAGACTGCCGACCAGCCATGAATGGACTCCCACAGGGATTGGTCCTGGGTCCTCTCCTGTTTGGCATCTACTTCTCAGAAGTCCAGGCCAACACGGAAGGATTCTGGCTGACCAAGTTCACAGACGACTGCAAGCTGGGAGCCATTATTATCTCCCCAAGTGATGTAGACATCCTACAGAAAGGCCTTACTGAGACCAATCACTGGTATCGAAACCATGGCCTTAAGATTAATGCAAAAAAATACGTCATCATCCCCTTTGGGAAAAACTCAGTTTTGACTAATTACCAAATTGATGGGAGCCCACTGAACACTGAAGGAATTATAAGAGATCTGGGGACACAGGTTGACAGCAGCCTCTCCTTTGACCTCCGTGGTCAGAAAGTCCTTCTATGTGGCACATCTCATTACCAAGTGTTTTGCATCCAGGAAGAAAGAGGTCATCATCTCTCTCTACTCTTCCCTCATTAAGCCAGTCATTGAGTATAATGCTCCATTTGGCATGTACCTCATTAGACACACGCAACAGCTGGAAAGACCACAAAAGTACCTCACAAAGAGGATACTAGGCCTTAAACACATGTCATAGATGGAAAGACTAAAAAAACTCCAGCTATTCTCTGTCTCATATCGTCTACTAAGAGGCGATCTCTGCTTGACTTATAAAGCCATGTCTAACCCAGCTCTAACAATGCTACATCTAAAGAAATCCCAATATGTTCACACCACATGCTCCAGAGACCTCAACCTCATTACCACAATCAACAGAACATGCTGGAGGGACAGGTTCATAACCCAGAGACTGTCTATACTCTGGAATAGACTTTCCATACATGTGAAGCAGAGCACCTCACTGGGCCTCTTCAAGAGAAATCTTGATGAGTGGATGGGAAATAGAAAGGTCGCCCCGGAGATCACTCCAGTGGCTCTACTTGATAGAGGGCACTAAAACACTGAACCGAAAATAAGGAGAAATTCTATGCATATGACTAATAAACAAACATAAAAATGTATTGGTTAATCAAAGCGTTCGGCTCATTGGGTCTGTTCGTTTGTATATACTAGATTGCACCAAAGTATAGTTCATACGTTCACTGATTGCTATGGAAAATATTGACGTGCCTTATGCTACTAAGCTCTGGTTTGTTCTTGCATAAATAAAGTGCAGATTGGTGTAGATTGGAACAGACAAACGAACAGACCTATTGATATCCCGACGTTCGGTTATATTCGTGTTACTTCGATAATATGAAACACATGTTAATGTTATTAGAAACGATTCTTATTTTAGGATTGCGTACACGATCATTTGATTCTCGCCTTTTGAGTTCAGTAGGTTCAATACTTTAGTGAAGTGTTTATAGACTATTGAAAAAATTTTTTGTGACAATATCTTCATCTTATTTATGCACAATAATTAATAACTCAAATATTTTGTTCTAGATTCTAATCTAAGAATGAGTAAAAGATTTGAAAGTGGCGCTTGCAAATGCAAGAAAAAGAAGCTACAAGAGTATGAGGCAAAGAAGCTAACACCGATTACTGCTTACATGCATGTGCCAACTAGTACTACTCAACTGGAAGCAATGCAGCACGTTGTATGTGAGGACATGGCCATTGCACCAACTCAAAGTGAAAATATGGAACTAATTCAAGAGCAACTTACTGAACACGAACATACAAACGAGCCACAAAAAAATAATACGAATATTCAGAATTATTTTCAGACACCTAATGAGAAACACCATGTTCAAGATGTTGCAAATTTAGATAGTGATGTCAAATATATGTCTACTGTAACAGATGTTGGCTTGTGGACAAATTTATTGCAAAATGATGTATCATATTGGGTAGAGAAGGGCCCTTCTCAAGTTCAGTATCACTGTGGACCATTTTTAAATTCTAAGCGAGAATATAAGAATCAGTCCAGATTTTGTACAAAAGCAATTTTTTATTCAACAAAAGCCAATGGAGAAAAATATACCCTAGAATGGCTTGTGTACTCTCCCTCAAAAGGCCGCATTTTTTGCTTTGTTTGTAAACTCTTTCCAAATATTGCATCTTCTGCAACAGCATTAACTTCTGAAGGGTTTAATGATTGGAAAAACCCTGCTATCATTCAAACTCATGAAAATTCAGAAAATCATAGGAATGCTATGTTAACGTACTTAACAAGAGCAAAAGGGAAAACTTTAACTTCAAAGCTAGAGGAAGAAATAAGAAAAGAGCAGCAATACTGGCATTACATTATAGAAAGAGTTTTCGGTGTAATTTGCACTCTTGCAGAGCGAGGCTTACCATTTAGAGGAGACAATGAAAAGTTTTGAACTCTAAATAATGGCAATTACTTTGGTCTTCTAGAACTAGTAGCAAAATTCGATCCATTTTTAAGAGATCATATCGATCGATATGGAAATACTGGCTCAGGAAAACCTTCATATCTGTCTAAAACTATATGTGAGGAATTTATTCAACTTATGGCAAATAAAGTGAAAGACACAATTGTGGCGGAAGTGAAAAAGGCTGGCTATTTTAGCTTTTCAGTAGATTCCACTCCTGACATATCTCATACTGATCACTTGACCTTAATTATTAGATATGTGTCACCTGAAGACGGTTTGCCAACTGAGAGATTTTTGACTTTCCTTGAGCTAAAAGATCACTCAGGGGAAAGCATAGCTGATTTAGTATTTAACTATATCACTACTGAACTTGAAATTGATTTCAGAAAATGCCGAGGACAGTCTTATGATAATGCAGCCAATATGGCTGCTAGATACAATGGTATGCAGCAAAAAATTATCGAAAAAAACGAGTTTTCAAGATTTGTTCCATGCGCTGGTCACTCTTTAAATTTAGTAGGTCGTTCAGCTGTTGATTGTTGCCTTGATGCTGTTAATTCTTTTGGTGTTGTGAACGAAGTTTATATCTTTTTTTCGTCTTCCACAAAAAGATGGGCAGTTCTGAAATCACATTTGAAACCTCATTCTAAAGTGCCTAAATATTTATCAGACACTAGGTGGGAGGCACATGCAAAAGCTACAGAAGCTATTTTAGAAAATTACAATGATATCACCGATGCACTCAATTATTTACATTCAGATAATAATACAAAGGGTGATACTAGAGTGAGGGCCAACAATCTTTTAGAGAAGATGGAACAATTTGAATTTGTGTTTATGCTCCATTTCTGGAATCGAATACTGAGACATTTTTCAAAAGTAAATAAAATTCTTCAAAGCCCTAATATTTTACTGAGTAGTTGTGCAGATTGGTACAGGTCACTTTTGGATATTTTACGTGGAATTAGGGAAGATTTTGATGCACTTGAGCAACAAGCAAAAAACACGTTGCCAAATACTGAATATAGAACTGCCAGAAGGATAATAAGAAGTAAAAGGCAAGGGAATTATGAAAATTCATCTGACCCTGATGCCTTAGACGAACTCTCTTCAAGAGATAAATTTAGGATTAAATCATTTATTCCTGTATTAGATGCACTAGAATCAAATTTAGGAAGAAGAGCTTTTGTTTATGATGATGTAGTGAAAATATTTTCCTTTCTTGCCGATCTTACATTATCAAAGGTAGAACTTCAAAGAGGTGTTGAGCTGTTAATGCAAGAATACCCAGAAGATGTCAACCAAAATCTTACTGAAGAACTATTTCATTTCCACACATATGTGAGACAAACGCATAAGCCTTCAAAAAATTCCACATTGTCGCATACAGACTTGTATCAAATAATATTCAAAGAAAATATTCAAGTGGCCTTCTCCAATGTGGAATCAATCTTACGGCTGTTTCTCAGTTTAATAGTCACTAATTGTACTGGAGAAAGGTCATTTTCAAGACTTAAAAATATCAAAAATCAATTAAGAAGCACAATGACCCAGACGAGGTTGTCTTCATTGAGTATTTTGTGCATCGAAAATGAGACCTTCAGAAAAATAGATTTTGATGAACTTATAGAGGAATTCTGCGTGAAAAAGTTTAGAAAGAAATTCTTCTAATCTACTATTTCGTTTTAAATCTATACTTGGATTGAATCAGTTCTTAAATAAAATAACTATTAACATAAAATTTAATATGATATACAATTTGATATTTTCTTTTTTGTGATCTGGATTTTGTTTGAATAAAGTTCCATTTTTGGTTTAGTTTAAGACTTAAAATTCATAAAAATTCATACTTAAACTTTAAATGCGAATTATTATGAAATAAATTTATCTGAATTGAATTTGGTTTAATCTTCAATGTATTGAATATATTTAATTTAATTTGATAGAAAATATGATAATTTTTATTGTGTATTTTATTTTCGTAGTCAAAGATTTTCATTATTTGAATTTTGTTTCTTTGTAAATGTTGTGTGTTATGTTTGATTAGTTATTGTTACAAGTACTATATATGGTGCTGAGAATAAATGTCCAAATAAGTGTACTCGACTTTTTTTTATTTATTATCCGTGCCACATTTTTTATAAAGGTTAGTACCAATCACAACATGTTTCATTTAACATATTGATATATATCACAGTAATGATGTATTTTATTATCTCTCATGTAATTTACAAACTTAAAAATGGGAGGTGAAAGGGCCTCATAAGTGGAATAGCCTAGGGCCTCTTTTCATCTAAATCCAGCCCTGATAGAGGCACTGGGAACTAACGTCGGGTGGCATGAAGCCAGGGCACTTCTCTGGGCTAGGCTTGTAAAGGCTTCAGGACCATTAGCCTAGTACACACCTATGAACCTACAGAACATTAGTGATTGCTGGAAAACAGCAGTCATTAACAACAAGTTGAGCAGATGGCAGATGGATATTATGGCCCTCCAGGAAGCAAAGCTGTCATCCTTTGGATGTCTCAGGGAGAAGAGCTTTACATTTTCTGACATGTGGAGCTTCTAGAAGTGACCAGGAAACATGGTGTTAGTTTCACAATCAGAAACATTCTTCTTGGCTCAGTAGTACCGCAAATATGGGAAAAGAGAGACTGCTGAAAATTAAACTGCAAACATCAGTGGCCATGGTCACCATTTTCAGCATCTATGTGCCTACTTTAACTTCTGCCCAGGTAATCAAGGACAAGTTCTACGGTGAACTTAGTGCCATCAGTGAGGTCCCTTTCCATGAACTGTTATTCATTCTTGGTGACTTTAATGCCAGAGTTGACAGTGACCATTGCAGCTGGCCATCCCATCTGCGACAGTTCAGAAAAGGAAAGATGAATGAAAATGGGCAGCATCTCCTGGAACATTGTTCCCAGTATGATTTCTGCATAGCCAACACCTTCTTGAATGTCAAGCCCCAGCAAAAAGTTTTGTGATGAAAACCAAGATTGAAACATTGACAACAGCTTGATCTCATCATCACCAAATGCAGCAGTTCAGGTAGTGTGAGGGTAACATGCAATTACCAGAGTGCAGACTGTGATACCAAGCACTTTCATGCATGTTGTAAGGTGAACACCTAGCTGTGAAGGTTATTTCACTCTAAAAAATAAGGGAGATGATGTATTGAGACAGGCAAGTCTCATGATCCTTCAAAAGTACACAAGTTTGCCGAGGCACTTTAAGAGGCCTTTCCCCATCTGGATGGCATTGACATCAGCAAGAGATGGTGAAAAATATGGCATGCTATCTATAACACTGCAATAGCTATCTTTCCGAAGAAGACAGATCAGTGTGCTGACTGATTTGTACCCTATACTGAAGTATTCACACCCATGACTGAGAAGAAGAGATAGACACTGGCTGCATACAGGTCCTCTCTCAATGAGGCGAACTTGCAGGGGTTCTGGTT
Source organism: Protopterus annectens (assembly GCF_019279795.1). Lineage (NCBI taxonomy): Eukaryota > Metazoa > Chordata > Ceratodontiformes > Protopteridae > Protopterus > Protopterus annectens. Next base: position 826,592,760 of record NC_056730.1, read on the forward strand.
CTGGTGTGCTAAAAGTCAAGTGCAGCAGGTAGCTTGGTCATGTGCTAATTATTATTTGCTCCAACTTTGCTTCATGATTCAGCAGGCAGTGGACATTGGTCACATGTAAGGAATGTATGATGGGATCAAGCAAGCCATCTGTCCATCACAAAAGAAGATCGCCTCCACTTAAGTCAGCCATGGGAGAGGCCCTGAAGGACAGAACTAAGCAGCTGGAATGCTAGGTGGAACACTACTTGCAGCCATACTCCAGACAGACCATAGTTATATAGATAGCCCTGAAAGCCATTGAGCGACTGCCAATTATACTGAACTCAATGCTAAGCAAACATTGGAGAAACTCAATGATGCAGTAAATGCACTCATTTCTGTAAAAGCCCCGAGGAAATAAGGTGCCGCACACAAATTCTTGAATGTGTCAGTTGTACCCTAATCTCAGAGCTGTATGAAATACCCTGTCAATGCTGGAGAAAAGGCAGTGTACCACAATAATGAGGGATACTAACATAGTTGCTATTTCTAGCAACAAGGGTGATAAAAGTGATTGTAACAACTATTGTAGCATCTCCCTTCACAGTACCATGGGAAATCTGTTTGCACATGTTGCCCTGAAGAGGTTCCATGTTCTTGCAGAGAGAGTTTATCCAGAGTCCCAGTGTGGTTTCAGAGCTGAATAGACTAACACTGAAATGGTATTCTGTTAGGCAACTACAAAAAGAGTGCAGGGAGAAGAACAAACCTCTGTATATTGACTTCATTGATCTGATCAAGGCATTCAGCTTCATCAGTAGGAATGGTTTGTTTGTGATTCTGGCAAACATCGGCTGTCCCCAACACTGTTTAGAATTATCAGGGCTTTCCATGAAGGCATGAAAGGGACCATTGTGTATGATGGATCCACATCCAAACCTTTCAAGATTCTCAGTGAAGTGAAGCAGGGGTGTGTAATGGCTCCAATATTGTTTTGTATCATGTTTTCAGTTCTCTTGAACTTTGCTTTTGGAACTGCTATAGGTGGTATCTTTCTCTGAGCCAGAATGGACAGCAAGAACTTCAAACTTTTGAGGCTTAAATCAAAGACCATGGTGCTCAGAAAGCATGTAAGGGAGTTCCTGTTTGCTATACCTCTCTATGGTCCAGATTTTCACAGAATATCCAGATTTTTACCTCATATTTTGATCCATTCCTCATAAAATGTGTGGTTTTCTGGAAAATCACTGAGATGATTTAAGGATTGAAGTCACTAAATAATGACATGCATTTCAGCTTCAGACTTAAAATCCATCAGAAAATGCATGCTACTACAATACTATTACTCCAGCAGCTTTCAAAGTTTATTAGAGAAATATTTACCATATGTCCCTATTTTTGGACCTTTGTCCTCCCATTTTGTCAGGCTTTGTCCAGATTTCTTGAACTAAGAGATTGAGAGGTATACAGCTATGGCTGTTCACACTTATCAGGAACTTCAGTCACTCATGACTCACTTTGCAGAGGCATGTATGGGATATGACGTCACAATTAGCCTAAAGTAGACAGGTGATGTGCCAAAATGTGGGTTAAGAGCTATCTATCAGGGTGAGCAACTATGAGCTGGTGGTTGTCCATGGGTTCATGTGCATAGACTCTATAACATGGACAATTTGTCTCGTGATAATGAGATCAACAACTGCATTGGAAAGCTACCACAAGGATTTTCAGGCTGACTAAGAGATCAGGGGCTAGTAATGAATTCACTGTGCACACAAAGGTACAAGTTTACACAGCCCATGTATTGAGCTCATTACTGTATGCAGTGAAACAAGAACCTTTACACTCACAACAGGAGCAGTGGCACAACGTATTACATATGCACTGTTTTAGGCATATACTTGGTATCTCATGGCAGGACAAGATACCCAAGGCACCATGCTTGAGAGGACATGCACTGCCTCCATTTTCACCTTCCTAAAACAGAGGCAAATGTGCTGGTTGGGTCATATCTCACCCATGATGGACATACAAATACCAAAAGACTTTCTTTTTGAAGAGCTGGAGTCTTGAAAGAAGCTGAAAGGGTGACCCAAATTGTGTTACAAGAACATGTGCAAGCATGACCTCAGCACTCTCACCATCAGCACAAACACCTAGTGTTCTCTCACCTCAGAGAAGTATGCCTGGAAAACAAAGTGAGGAAAGTTCTCACTATGTATGAAACCACCTTGGCAAGGAGAGCAGAGGATAAGATCCATGCCAGTCATACCAGACCGACTTCTGCCTACTGCTACTTAGAATGCAGAAAGGATTGACACTCCTGGATTGAATTCCACAGCCATAGAAGATATTGCTTGAATCAGTCCAACAGGGATGCAAACATATGATCATTTGGGATCGAAGGATGCCTGCCATATTTGAACAGTTTTCTATTGCTGTTGAATGATGCCTTCAGTTATGGAGTGCGTTAAAAGCAGCCATGTCAGAGGTGCAATTTGGTGAACAACCATCATTCAGACTCTAGTTTTCTGGGGTTCTGTATGAGGTGATTCCTATCCCTTTCATGATTAGTAACAATTTCATAAATGAACCATAGGAATGAGTATGGAAGGAGATGTGATTGTGTAGGCTAGTGCAAGATCCCTCTGGAGAGTTTGTATTGATAGTTACTATTTACAGGGGACCAAAAGCTGATAGCAAAGTCAGCTCTGAAAACAGTGTAAGTATGCCCTGCTTTCTTACCATATTCCTTTTTAATAGGCAGTGTAGTCAGTTCCTTGTAGTTTTGAAGACCATGGAAGTGGGTAGTATTGTAGATCTCATGAAGATTTTGTAATTATAGAAAAGGAACTCATAATTAACTACTGAGAATGTGTTCCTGATAATGATAGTGAAGTGGACTAACCAGATCAGGGCAAGAACAGCCAAGCAGCAACGAACCACTGAATTGCCAATTTTATATTAAGAAGAGCCATACCTGCCCAAGATTGAAAAGGACTTATAGAAGTACTCAAATCCCTTTTTAGTGCCAAGGACATCATTTGTGCCACTGAGCTTGATAATTTGAAACTTGATGAGAAATGCATCACAGACCCATCCAGAAACCAATAGGCTGATATCTCTGCTTCAGAGTTCTAATGGACAGAATTTATTACTGAACATAGTTATTCACTGTGAGGTAAGTTAATTTCCTTTTTTAATCCTGCAAACAAAAATAATATATGATTGACGAATTACTATAAACTATCCATATAAATTCCAGTTACTGGAAGTACATGAAAAGGGTCTGGGACTAATAATTTCACTCGATGGATTAACAAATAAATGGGGAGTGTGGGCAAGAAGGCAAACTGAAAGTAGACACTGGTGAAAGTACTGTGACTGTAAACTTTTCTCTGACAGAAAATATAATCAAAAAATTAAAGTTTGGAAATACTTGTTAACTAACTTTATTCATTAATAAGATATGCATTACCTATACCTGCATATGACAGAAATGTGAATGTACAAGATCTTATATAATTTACATAGGAAATCATATAAAAATATTTGAAAATATCCTGAAAGCTGAAATTTGAAGCTTGGTTATGTGGACTTTGAAGCCTTTTGCAGATTGTATGTTATTAGATTTTCTAATACTACCTGAATTACTCATTTCATAAGTCAGAACTGAAATTTGAGTGTTATTTTGTTGAATCAGTTCATCCCTTTTGATAGAAAGAAAAGTAAATTTTTCAACACGTCTGAACAAGGAAAGGGAGAATGGGATTTGAATTAAGTACTTTGCAACTTTTGAATACAGTATAGACTGCAAATGTTTTTTGTACGCCACAGAAATAGAAAGATATTCTCTTTGGCCTCAGTAATGTAAATATTTTTATATTTATATTATTAAGAGTGCTACACAATTTTGAGACATAGACACTTGTATTCAGAGCTTTTGTTAGATCTATAAAATATGCATATATCTTTAAGCATGATGAATGCACATATGTGCATTGATTTTTCTTTTGTATAATAGTTTAGTATAAGATTACCTGTCACCTGTAAGTTTATATATATCTTTATCTCTTCAGGTCCCATGTTGTTCTACTTATTTATTTAGAGATTTAGTTATAATAATGTTGAATGAGCAAATAATTTAACAATATTTAATGGATAATTTATACTACTATTACATAAATAGGTATATACTACACTATTTGTTGGATTGTTTAATAGTTGTGATTAATAGAAGAGGATTATTAAACTTTTACATAGTAATTGGGGAATAGTTTTAAATGGCAAAATATATAACTAAATTTATTTATTTATGTATTTATTTATTTGCATTTGTTTACTGGGAAATTCTGACTGGACACAGGTCCTTTTTCAGCAGAGGCCTGGGGAGAAAAGCACCACAAGTACAGTAAGTAAAATATACATAACATACAATAAAAACAATAAGATACATAGTAATAGCCTCTTGTAACAATTTAAAGACATGCATAAAGAAACTCCTGAAGTAAGCTGAAAAGCATGTTCAGTAGCAGATGATAAAACTAAAACTAAAAATTAGTACTGTTTAGATAGAAGGTTTGTTAGTCGGAATTGCAGAAAGGACAGAGACAGTGCATTTTTAGGTGAGATTTAAGTGCAGTTTTGAATTGCCTGCTGGAGGTTAACTTGGTTATTGAGGGGGGATGTTGTTCCATAGTTTGGATATGGCACAGGAGAATAGAGCTTTTCCTGATGAATTTTTGGGTTTGGTGGTAAGAAGTAGATTTTTGCTGTTCGAGCTTAGGAGTCTAGAGGAGCAGTAGGGTTGGAGTAGGTTTTGAAGAGAAGGGCTCTTATGAGGGTGGTTTGCTAGTTTGTGGCAAAATGAGAGTTGATTTAGATGAAGAATATGTGGGAGTTCCAGCCAATCTAGTTCTCTAAGTGTATTACGGTGGTGGCTGTGGAAGGATGCGCCCATTGCAAATTTTGCAGTTTTATTTTAGCATATTTTGAACCTGTTTAGGTCAGTCTGTCTAAGGTTGGTGAGTATAGGAAAGGGATAGAGTAAGGTGGAGATTAGTTGGGACTTGGCAATAGAGGTTCTGGCTACCTTGGTTAGGCATTGTTTTTTTTCTATATAGTGCCCCAAGTTTTTGTGTACTTTTTTATGGTAAGAGATATGTAGAAAGTCAAATTTGAGATTGTTGTCAATCTCAACACCAAAGAGTTTGGTGTGCTCAGATGGGGAGATGATGGTGTTGTCTTTGACAAGAATGTTGACATGATTAGAAGTTTGCTTAGATTTGTACGGTTGGATAATCAGGAGTTTGGTCTTGCTGGGGTTGAATAGAAGTTGGGCATTGGATAACCAGCTTTCTACAGATGTGAAACATTCTTGTGTTATCTTTTGAAGTTCTGGTAAAGTGGGAGCATAGCAGATGAGAATGGAGTCATCAGCATATTGTATGAGAGAAGCATGTTGTGTGGAGGTATGTAGGTTTTTGGTGAATAGGGAAAAAAGTAGGAGGCCAAGGATGGAGCCTTGGGGAACAGCGAGAGCTACTGGAAAATGGCGGGATAGCTGATCTTGCCAAACAACTGATTGCTGCTGGCCGAACAAATAGCATGGAACCAGTTGGTGGCATAGTGGAAAAAGGAGAGATTAGTGAGGACAAAGAGAAGAACTTTGTGTGATACCATGTCAAATGCCTTTGACAGGTCTAGAAATATGGCAATGGAGAACAAACCATTGTTTTTATGATGAAGGATTGTGTTGGTGAAAGAGAGTAAGGCAGTGGTAGTGCTATGGTATGGCCTGAAGCCATGTTGGGTATCGGAGAGAAGATTGTTAGCTAGGAGGTAGTTTAATACCTGAGCATTAATACATTTCTCAAGAATCTTGAAGAGTGGGGAAAGGATAGCAATGGGGCGGCAGTTGGAGAGGTCAATAGAGGAGCCTCTTTTGTGTAAGCAAATGATGTGTGAAATTTTCCACAGAGAATGTACATAGCTTTCTGATATGGAATGATTAATTAATATGGAAATTGGATAGGCTAGGGGGTCAGCTGCCATTTTTAGACATTCTGAGTGAAGGTTTTCAGCTGCAAGTTTTGTGGGCTTAAGTTTTGTCAGAAGTCTTTTTACATAGGTTGTGGGTACTGTGGAGAGGGTGAAAGTATTGGGTGGGGGATTGGGGTTGAGAGTGGGGGTAGTGGATGAGGAGTATTGTTGCTTGGCTAAGGCTAGCATGGTTTTAGTGAAGTGTTTGTCAAAAGAGTCTATATTGTTGGAGGAGGTAGGGATGGTAGGTGAGGAGGTGCCAATTTTTTCCTGGGTGGAGTATGGAGTTTACTGTGGACAAGAATTGCTTAGGGTTGTGATAGGAGAAGTTTAGGGTGGACTGATAGCAAAGGGCTTTATCTGTTTTTATAAGTCGTTTGACCTTGTTGTGCAATTCAAGGAAGTATTCCTAGAGGAGGGGGATTTTGTAAGCTTTATCTTTAATTTTCATTATACCCTGGGTGTTTTTTGTAGCCAGGGGGAGCTTTTAGTTTTTCACTCTAGTGTATTTTATGGGAGTGTAAGTGTTTAGGATGCTGAGGAATGTACTACTGAAGAAGTGGACGGCTTCATCTAAATTGAGGTATTTTAGTGGTGTCCAGTTGCATTTTTGGAGGGAAGAGATAAAGAAATGGGGGTTGAGATTTGTTTTGTTATGGATTTCTGTACGGATAATGGGATTGGCATTTTTAACATGGTGCTTTAGAAGGAAAGTAGGTGAATGGTCACTGAGGCTGTGAGGTAGGCAGCTTGTTCTGTAGGAATGGGGATCTTTGTTAACTAGTATCCAATCGAGGAAGGTATGTATGATTGTTGTTTTTTTTTTTTTATTTACAAGGGTAGGTGATTGTATTAGTTGAGAGAAACCATGTAGATTTATTAATTAATAGACTCTTATTATTTTAACTTGTATATCATGCTATAATAATTATGTGTAAGTCACATTAGCTTTTTGCTATATTTTATGTCTATTTGGGTATTGGTAGGCAGAGAGATAGTATAGTAGTTTGTCTATTCGATAGGCAAACTAGGAACTTTGGTATCCATGGTAGGTTGTGTTTTATTAGTAATATATACAGTTGTAGACTTTTCTTTATTTATGAGTTGTAGTAGTTTAGTTTGTAGAAATGAAGAATTCAACAAAATATGTAATGTTAAGATAGTGTTGGAGGAATACATTAAAGTCTTATAAACAATTAAATTAATATGGTGGATAAATGAGTCATATTATCTTTTCAAAAAATATCTTTAAATACACAGTAAGGATGGTTTTAATCTATTATCTATTAATGTGATGGTTTCAATAATGGCATCAAAAGGAAATCATTAATGAGATATCCAAAATTAAGTAGAGGAGACATTATATTCTTGCAAGAGACTCATTTGATAGATACAGATATACAATATTTAAATAATTTAGGTTACAAAATGTTATCATCTACTTCTTTTAGCAAAAAGAGAGGAACTGCTATACTTTAGAGAAAATCGACTGTAATGCCTAACATCATGGAATCCATTAATTATCCCAAAATAATGTATACATTTTTAATAATTAAATATAATGGTAAACGTTATACACGAGCTATTTTTACTGGATCCTTGGAATATGTGCAAGAGTAGCTTAAGATCACTTAAGCTTACTACAGAGTCATTGGAATGGTACTTTAATGCCAGCAGGGGATTTTAACTGTATATCTAGTATATAACACGAGTGAACAGAAAGACGCTAAAATTCCTGCATCAGCTAAAGCACTTAACAGAGTGATTAGTAATAATAATTTAGTTGATTTAATAGTAAAAGCAGAAGATAATTCATTATTCTTCACTTATTATTCTTACGTATATGGGACGCAAACTAGAATTGATAGGATTTATGCCTATATAGATTTACTTAATAAAGTAAATCATTTTAAAACTATTCCCTATCCTTTATCTGATCCTAATCCACGAACTACTACCATATTAATGGATACAAGGACATTTTTGATTATTTATAGAATCCAAATATATATATGATCAAATTAAAATTATTTAAGAGTTGTCTTAAGGAGCAAATTGAGAATTTTTTTTTTTATCTTTGAATGATAATGGTCAGGTTAGTAAAGTCATACTATGGGACTCCTTAAAAATGCATATTAAAAATGAACAAATAAATGAAAGATTTTTTTAGCTTTCGGATCTCCTCTCTAGCATATGCCTTGTCACAGATTCTAAACAGTCTAGTAGGATTCATGCATTACTGACAGTGCAGCAGCAATCTGCTGGGTAGTCAATTAACCCTCTTGCATGTCCCTTGTAAACAAGGCCATGAGGTGCTTACACAGCTCCACCTGATGTATCTGTCAATACTGTAAAATATGATAAACATTCATCTCTTTTTCCAAGTGAAAACCATGACTGTCGACTTGGAGTTTCTAATTTTAACCCATCTTCTTCAGTCTCACAGGAAACTGTTCTAGTTTAGTCTGGAGATCAGAGTTACTCTGAGGCTAAGAGGACAACATAGTTTAAAATCAAAATGGTGTAACTCTAATGCCTTCAAACTGGATACATTCCACATTCTGCTGTTTCTTAATGTGTTATCTATGAAATGTGTGAACAAAAAGGGAGGCAAGACATGTTAAAGGTAGAATCCTTCTCTCTCTCTTTTACAAAAAAAAAAAAAAAAAAAAACAAGAAACAAAAAAACTCTAGTGCTACAATACTAGGAATGAATGGCTTGCAGCTACAGTTTAATATAAAACACCAACAAGACATTCATAGATATTCAGCCTATGCCATCCACAGATCCATAAATTATCTGTTGGTAGTTTTAATAATTTCAGAAAAACGCTTAAATAGTTGTACAAGGCCAAAGAGATGATCAACTATTCCACAACCAGGATGGAATTTGTATTTCTCCTCCCTCTTTAGAGGATTTACTAGCAATATACATTTCCTTTCCAGTACCATAGCATGTGTTTCCCAAATGACCACAAAGAGTTTCTAACCCATTTTCCTATCCCTTTTGAAATTGGAGAGTACCGCCATGACATCTTAGTTACATTCCAGACAGCTTTAATCCATCTCCAAAGCTTTACTGCAGGAGATTTGTTTAATAAAGTCAGTGACCTTATATACAGAAATAGATCTTCTTCTTCTTTTTTCTGTGGCCGCTCATATACAGAAATAGATCTAATCCTTCCATTTGATTTTCACACTGTTTACTTAACTGAGAAAATTTCCAAATAGTTAACTAGTTCCTTAAAGTGTTTCTTTCACCTCATAACCATATGCTAACAAGGACAGCATTTATTTATCCTTGTTGAGAACAGGTAGGTAGTCCCCAGTTAGTCAGTCATTTATTGTAACATCTTTGAGGTCATTATTTTCCAAGGTTTTAGAAAACTCCTTTTCACACCACAACTTTTGTCTGCTTCCTGCTGAAAATGCTGCCTCCGTCATAGTCATAATTAGGTTATCAGACACTTTGGGCAGTTCTTCATTTACAAATTAAAAAAAAAAAAAAGTTCATACTGATGTCTCCCCCAAAGCTGAAAAACAAAAAAAAAAAAAAAAAAGAAAGAAAAAATGTCCTCTACTTTGAACATGCTGAGGTATGTGAATGCACTATTGGCACTCATTAAAGAAGTCACAATATCACATGTGGTTTCATTTACGAATGCCACTAATGCCCCATTGACAACTGCTATTTGCACCTTCTAATAACTTTTATCCAGGGCAGCTGATTCTTCACTTTGCCCTACCTACAGTTCTGGATTTTATGGCCTTTAAGAACCTACTGCTCATCTGAAGGCATATTCTTAGGATTGCAAGTAAGGTCTTTTTCTATAAATTTGTGGATACAATCATCACTAGTGTTGATCAACAGGTCCTAAGGTTAATTGCAGGAGAAGAATATAGCATGTTTTCTCAACAGATCCTTGTTGCATTCTCCTCTGTTGAGGTACTGATAATGATTACTTCAGGATTCAAGATTCAAATATACCCAAGTGTACCTGGAAAATGTTCCAGAGTATAAGTTTAACTTATCCCACAAAGAAGCATCTGCTAACCTTTGGTAGGACACTCTCAATACAAGTTTGAGCTTCCTAGGAATGTACAGTGCTACCATGATTGTCTGACCAATCTAACTGCCAATCAATGACCATTTAACAACACACCATCTTAATGACCCAAGTGTCCACAATGTATGACCTAAGGCATGATGACTTCCTCACACATCTGAGGATGATCATTTACTCTATGTGCTTTGGTGTCATTTTCTTACAGAAATGGAGATGGAAGGTCACCTTATTTGCCTCCTGAGGAATCTTTGTTCAAAACAAGAAGCAAAAGTTCAAGCTGAATATTCAATAGCTGGTTCTGTACCGGGAAAGGAGTATAACATGGCTGTATATTATCACCTTACTTTTTCAGTTTATGTGCTGAGTGTATTATGTGAAATGTGGAGTTAGATGACTCCAATATTGGAATCAGAATTGATGGGATAAATATTATCAGTATCAGGTATGCAGATGATACCACTCTATCTGATATAAGTGATGAAGGATTTAAGAGCCTGTTGATGAAAGTTTTTTTTATGTGTTTACCAGGGCAGAACACTGAAAACAACTGCCAATTTGCAGGTACAGCTGGGGTGAAAATACAAAGCATAAAAGCTGGCTTCCTGCTTAGCATTAACAAAATTGTCATCTACCCTTTCTAGTTCCTTGGAAATATATGAGGAATAAATGGAAGCAGTGACAGAGCTTAATTCTATTAGTTCAAAGATTTTTGTAGATGGTAGTCACAATAATATAATCGAAATATGATTTTTGGAAGGAAAGACATGGCAAATCTAGATAAGGTTTAAAAAGAGCAAAGATATCACATTATCAGCAAAAGACTGTATAGTCAAAGCTATAGTTTTCCCTCTAGAAGTACAAGTCTGCGACAGCTGGACAGAGGTAAGGTTGTGCGCTGGAAAATTGATGCTTTTGAACTGTGTTGATAAGTGAAATCAGTCAGCCAATGCATAAGGAAATTAATCCAGAGAGTTCACTCTAAGGTCTGATAGTAAAATTACAACTAAAGTACTTTGGCCATGTAATGAGAAGACAGAAGTCACCAGAGATATGTCACTAATGCTGGAAAAGATCAAAGGTGAAAGAGGAAGGGGAGGCAAAGGGTAAAGTGGATGGACAGCTTGAATTAACTTCTTAATATGAATTTTCATGCATGTTAAGAAGCAGTACTTGACAGATAGGCCTGCTATGTTAAAGCACAGAGTCAGATTTGACTAAACAGTTAAATAACAACACTTGGAGCTTCACTGCTTTTCAACATGGTGTCTGTTATAAGCAGTCTAGTACTATCTTATAAGTCCAATAACAATTCTCTTTTCTCTGAATATAGACAAAAAACATGAATTTTCTTTCTTTAATATAGAAATGCTGTATAAATGATAACCCTAAGTGCAATGTAAGTAAGCAATAACAGATAATTCTAAGTTAGTACTCAGCTGAGTTTATCTATCATACTCTACATTTTATGTTGGCCCATGCTACTTAGCAGTACAGTAAAGGAACAAAGAAAAATATATCTTATTATACTAAAATATGTTCAATTTATGCAATCCATAAAAATCAATCTCAAGAGTATCTAAAGGAAATCTGGGCAGTTTATGGATAGCCTTCATTGACTGAAAACTCTTTTTCTTGTCATTTTTTTTCACTTAAACTTTTCTCCTTAAGATCACAGCAAACATTTAAACTGAGTCAAGTAAATGGCTCAATTAATTTGATGTTATATTACTTACAGTTTTGCAATAGCCATAGGTGTCTACTAGGCTAATGATCACAAGGGCCTTTCTAATACCCTTGATAGGTATAAGCACGGGCCTGGGAGATGAACCAGTTACAGGTTACCTGTTTGCATCAAACACATACGTGCCAAACCAGGGATGAATTTCCGGTTTTCCATCCAATTGTCCAAGTTGCACTTGAATTGGATTAGGGAGGAACTCTGTTTCACATGGATGGGAAACCTGTTCCTTAGACGGGGTGGTCTCTGGGATATATACCTATCTCTCCAGCAGGTCCTATTTGTATCACAGACAAGGTTTAAGTCTTTAGAATGGGTAATTCTGGTAATGTTTGTTTTGTGGATATGGAGGAGGTCCACCAGATTGGGGTCTGACAATGCCCTGTATGCCAGGCAAAGATATCCCCTCAAAAGCCTGTAGGAGACAGAATACAGGGTTAGGGCCTTGAGGTGGTCTGCATAGGACATATTACTTACGCCCAGTAATCTTTTAGTGAAGAACCTCTGTGGACATTCCAGTTGTTGAATATGCCTGCTTAGGTACATACAAAAGGAGGCATTGTACTCAATGATAGGTCTGATGAATGCCAAATACAGTGGAACAATGACTTCCTTGGACATAGATGCCATACCTTTGTTTATAGGTTGCGCAAAATAGAATGATTTCCTCACCACTGTAGAAATGTGATGATCAAAGCCTAGATTACTATCAATGTGTGTCCCCAACTCCCTGACTACTGGGTCAACTCTAAGGGGTGTGTTGTCAATATGATAGTTACCAGGGATGGATGACTTCCCAAAGGATACTATTATGCATTTCTTGGCATTTAGTTTTAGTCCATGGCTCTGACACCAGTCATTTGTCTGTGTCAGCCACTCCTGGAGAACATTTCTGCCAGTGTGGGATTCAATGACAGCTCCTAATTTGTAATCATCTGCGAATTTAGTAAGCCAGAGACCACTGACATTGGCTTGACTTCTGAGAAGTAAAGGTACTGATCTTAATACATCAGTGGCAGTGTAGGTTCCCTGATGAGTTGAATGCTACACCTGACCATGAGGTCCAAAAAATGCTCAACACAATAAAGCCATCCTTGATTGTTTAATTAGGTTCCTGTATGACTTAATAAATTAGTATAAATTGCAATATGCCACAGTATTTATAATGGAAACCAAGGACAAAAGTTCTAAATTCACTTTAATATTTTTCAAGTCATTTAATTCATCAGCTGTTGCAGACAGTTCTAGTATTTTTTTTTTCTGTTAATAATGCTTTAAGAAAATGCTATGGCTAGTCTATGAACTCTGGCTTGCAATATAAATGAATCCATTAAGTGGTCTAGTAGGAATAAAGAGTTTAGTAAAGCACTGCTGAAAGTAGAGCTACCTGGAAATATCAGATGGAAGATCTTCTCCTTCAACTTCCAGGCAGCATGCAATGTACAGGTTATTATTACAAAGGAAAATCATGGCTTCAAAAGGGTATTAGTTGTGTTTAAAAAGAAAAATAAATGTACATTTCCTACCCCTATGAAACGTGAAGCAATGTTGTTATATAAAGTGGACAGTCTTTTATACCAATACGTGTTGTTAATTTTGGTAAAATGTGATGGTCCGAAGCCAATGCCACTGATATAAATTAAATATATATTGACTGACTATGTAAATTTAGATTCATATCACACAACTGACTCCAGTAAAAGGGAACCTATGAAAATCAAACCACAAAAGATGATGTACCACAACCTTTTATCCCCCACAAATATAAAAAAGGAGGGAGCAGTCCTGCCTTATGCCAACATTCATATCGAATTATGAGGACTCTGTGTTCATACAACCATGAAGTAAGTGCAAACACTCATAAAACAGTTTTTTCTCCACCCATACAAAGTTCAGCTGCATGTACAATCCTCAAAACTGAATCACAACCCCCTGCAAGACAGTAAGACAAGATAGACTGGTGTAGAATTTTAAAGTTGCCCATCCAATTGTCTATGCTGACCTTGAGGGTGGCAAGGGTGCTACTCAACATAACATGTAGTGGAAGTTGGTTCCAGACTTGTAGTTCCTTTAACTTAGTATTTGAGGTACCATTAGTTATGCAAAGGAATAGGAGGTCAAATAGGGTTCAATCTTTCATGGCTAGAAAGGCTTGGATAGTTTCCCATGGAGGTATTGGTAAGAGACAAAGGGTTGACAATCTCACCTGATAATTTAATTTGAAACCATTGTCCTTGTACCAGTTGTTAACATGGTCTGACACATGTTGGAGCAATTGTGAATCAGTTGAAGATTAAATAGCAACATCCAGTTTACAGTCATCTGACAACTTTGTTAACAGAACAGGATTGATGGCCTGAAGGTCTGAAAAATAGATGCCACCCAGGAGAGGGCCCCAAACTGTGCCCCGTGGTATACCACTGGTAACTTTTCTGTTTTAAAAGTGGCACCCATGCCTCTAACAACATGAGTTCTGTTGGACAACCAGCTAGATATCCATAGCACAATAAATGAACTAATTGTGATTTGGTTTATTCATAGGTTTTTCAATGAAGGTCTGTAGTGAGACAGCTGATACGACTATTGAGTGTCTTCCACTACTTTATTCAGAGTTGTTTTTCAAGATGGCATGTAGCATCAAAGTACTCAGTTTGCATTATTCTAACTGGGCTTTAACATAGTGCAATTTTTGTAACTTTATTTGCAGTCTAAGTATTTACATGTATGCAGGTGGTTTTCTCCCCAGACCTCTGCAGAAAAAGTATTTCTGCATTACCCAGTCAAACTTTCCCAGTCAAAAAAAAGCAAAGGCAATAAAGGCAATGACATTTGGCTGCTCCACACAGAACTTAGACATAACTTGTGTTGCCATCTCCTGAAAACTAAGATGGTGAGTTGCACCGTTCCAAAATATTTAATATTGATAGTAAAGAGAATAGAATGCATTTGCCAATGCACATTCATGATATACTGATATTGTAGGATGTGACATTAAGAAGGTGATATAAAAACAAAACATAAAGAAGTAAGATTTTTGTTATTCTCTGAGTACTACTGATGAGCTGTATACTACTATACATGCACAATATGTTACTGTTAACAGCACTGTACCATCTCATTAAATCACAATTATAATACAGAATGTATTGACTTTTCTTATTCTAAACCTAAATATTCAGCATTGTAAGACTTCTTGGTCAACATTTAATCAGTTTATTGGTGCATACATTATCGTCTATGTACAGTCAGGCCAACATGTTTGTATTCTCGTAGTGTAGCAGATTGTCATTTTTTTCATATTTAGAGGTTATTTCTAAATGTGCGCTGAGGATACCATAAATAAAATTGCCCTTGTGGGACAGATATTTTCAACTACAAAGCAATTTTTTTTGGATGCATATGACAAATTCCCCAGTGAACTTGACCCTAGGCATGGAAGAACATGAACCCAGATGATGGGCTTCTATCAGACTTTGCACCCAGAGTGTAGCTGAACCCTCTATGTAGGAACATTGATATTCCTTACATTCAGCTATGAATAATTCACTAATCATGGTTCGTATTCATCTGTTATAATGATTATTCACCAAACTTTGTGTATGTTTTAAAAATGTGGTTGCGAATGTGTATGATGAGGATGGGACTGCCAAAGGACTCTGCCTCTGGAAGGCAGGAGAATTAAGAATGATGTTAACCAGTTGAAAACTGATTTTTCTTCTCCATTTGCCTTGAGAAAAAAATCAATGTCATCAGCATCGTATAATTGTTCAGATGCTGACAAATACCTCAGTGTATATTGATAAATCTCCACTTTGTACAAACTACTTGCACAATAAGATAAGGTTTCAATACATTTTATAGGATGATACACATGATCATCTTGAATGTTCTAGCACAAATAAGCATTGCACTCACTCATCTACCTTTTCAGTGCAGACATTCCCAATGAGTTGCTGGCTTTGCTCTCAGCTAAAATACGGGTCAGGATGTTCTGAAAACAGATTTGATATGTGACGGCTGATAGAATGTCACATCACTGAAATGGCATTTCACAAATACATGAGAGAGAAAAAAGCTTTCAGTCAGGGACCACAGTCAAAACAGACTTGTATTTTCTGTGAGTAACAAAGTTAGGCTGGATGCCAACAAACTGGTACAATTAACATATGGGAATAATAAATTTCCTGGAACCAGATTTAGTCGGTTGCATTATTAGAGACAAAGATCCATTTTTTATTTTGGCAACCCATTCATCAGATTCAATGGCTACATTTCATTAGTCCAGTACTGGGATTTAAAAAGTTCACTTAGTTCTGTTCTGGAAAGCTCACATATCTGTCTTTCCATTTTGAAGAGACAGATATATAAGCAATTAGTCTAAGTGAATTTCCTTCTGTGCTCTATTTTGTATGAAACAGCTGACTCTGCAGTCAGATAATTACTTTATCATTGATACAGATGATAAATCTTTCTTCAATCTGCCTAGAGTATACATGTAGAATGTAATAAGGCCTGGAAACAAAATTGTAGTATCTGGTGACAAAAGAACCTGTTTACTTCAACTAATTCTAGAAGGTGATCCAATAACTGAGCACATGGACCCATCAGAGTTTATTTTTACATGTCTGCATGCATATTGTCTAATACCATTGGCTTACAGGTGACAGATTTGCAATATATGGAACTTAAACGGTATTGTCTATAGTATAATATAAGAAGTCTTTTTAGAGGGTCAGCTTGGCTGTCTTTGGTTAGTCATCACAATAGATTACTACCAGGATGACTAATTTAAGACAAAGTTACGTTGTTTTTCATGTTGTCTAATTCTTTCCTCTACAGATGGACAGTTAGTAGCAAAACCTTATAGTATGGGTGGTATGAATTCAAAAGAAATGTTGCTGCAACTTTTTTTCATCACACTTGTGAAAAACGGTAGGACATGAGAAGAATTTCCTTTACCCATAGGGCTGCCTTAATATAAGTATAAAACTTTGTTTTTCATGTAGATAATTGTTACACATTTTAATGCTTTAATTGTTTTGCAAAAAATATAAAAATGTATGTTTCTTTTCGTTGAGTATTGACTTGCGAGTTTTAGTTATGCTCCCTATTTGTTAATACTGCACTTAGTAGGGACCTTCGGTTTTTGGAACTCTGAATTTGTCTTTGATGTGGTTTGTTATGAAAAATGTTGAACTAAAATTAAGTAAGAAAGAAAATCCAAATAGCTTATAGACAGGTTATGGGACAATGTGTGATGAATAGAGATGGCTTCATCAACAAACCAATAGGAGGGTAGCAGGTACTTCTTTTTAAGAAAAAAATACTTTCTCTGTAGTGCTGTATTTGTTATACTGAACAGGGATATCTATGGGTAACAGTACACTGAAGATTAATCCATTTCTTATAGGACATCTTATTGCAATGCGAGGAGATAAAGTAGTTTCCCACAGGAGTTGCACTAAGAGAGATACGAATAAATGTTGCTATAGTGTATGGAAGGGGTGTCAAGGAAACCTGAACACCTCATAGTGACAAGTAGTATTGTACTCTGGTTTTATGACCAGTGCAATATTAAGAAAATCAAACTTATTTTATTTATATATTGTACTATGTAATTTACAAAATGCACACAGCTAGATAATGTCTCTTATCATAACAAAGTATCTGTGGTATGTATCATATTGCTATTTAGCTTCAGTGTTTAATTTTCCTATCTTTCATTTTATTTATTTTCTTAACAATTTATGTGATCCATGCTCAGACTCTTTTGATCTATGACCCAGGCCACAAGGGCAAGGGTAAATCCATCTTACGTAAGGACAATTCAGTGTAGCCAATCAAACAGCATACCTTTGAGAGTCAAGAGAAAACTGTTAGAATCAAGAAATGTGACACTGACATAAAGAAAAAAATGTAAAACTCTAAACAAATGGAAGGAGGTCAGGAGTGAATTGTCAATCTTGGAGATGGAAGGCAAACATGTGCCATACCACTGAGACAGCATGCTGTCCAGTTTTGCTTTATTAGTTATCATACATTTGGAGTCACTCAGGCTGCCCTTTAGGGATTCTTGTACAATGACATAGTTGCCTTTATAATTAAATCCCTAATCATGTTAAGTGAGATTCATTCTATTTTGTTCAAGTTACTATGATCACAACTAAAAATATAGTAAAATAAAGTTAACAACAGAACATTGATTTTAACTCTGAATATCAAAAGGAAGCATAATTATTCACTAATGATTTAACTTCAATATTTTGAATGAATTTGGTGATCCAGACATTACAAGTCAGTAAATTACCCAACTTTATGGGCAACCTGCATTCCAGTACCTCTCCAAATATACTTCAAGATTGTTTAAGCTTGTAGATAAAGGGAACATTTGTTTACCCTCAAAGGTTCTGTGATCTTGATAAAGTCAAGTCATACTACACAAATAAAATGGGAGTCAATGAAAAACATTTGACTAATCATATTCCAGTGGAAGTGTACTTTACTTAGTCCACAATTGTGATATAATTCTCCATTTTGCAGTCATGTAATTTCTGATATGAACAGATGTGAACAAATGCATAAATAGTGTAATGTGATTCATTATTTATTCCATGGCATGATGTATGAACAAAAACATCACATTTTGAATTATTACTGATTAAATATCAATTAATTAAAAATACATTTCTAAAAAATTCTAAATTTGCAGCATTATACATTATTATACCTTAATATATTTATACTTCTATCCTATATATGGCAGAATGTTAGCACTGTTATTACAGAAAAAGACACATTCACTTCTATCCTCCTATTACATTTGTGTGTGAACTTCTTAGGACTCATTCTCAATCTTTTTTATTTAGATGGAACAATGACTGGCACCTGGCATTGTGGAAAACTGGGCACTGCATTATGTAAATTAAGTTCAAAAAAGCCCTTTGACTTAGCTTGAAACATCTCTGAAAACAGATAATAATCACATTCCTTCTTATACCATCTCCAAATCAAAGTAGCAAAGTGTAATTGGATAATTGTAACTTAGTCTGAACTCTGCATTACAAGAATTATACAAACAAATGGGTGACATGTCTGTAAACATATACTAGATTGTTGTATCAGAGACACTGCCAAGAAGGGAGCTGGGAGCACTGCACTCTCTCAGTTTCATCAAAAGCATTTTTTTAAAAACATGTAAGCCCACTGGACACAAGTGTTCCTCTACAGGGGTGACCTAGAATAGGCATTATGCATTCACATTATACATATATATTACACATAGACATATCTTTCTATTTCACAGATAGAGATGGTCATACACGTCACTTCTGTCCAACTTTCATTTATTTACTTATCTATTCATTCATTTTTTCATTCATTCATTGCAATCAGAAGATATAGCATGCAGAAGGTTGCACAAGCTCTTTCATTAGATATTTTTTGGTTAGTACCAAAGCAATATCATGTAGAAGATAACTTTAGCAAGGATTTAGCTTGCATATATTTCACAACTATATGCAGATGTAAAGCACCATGAAATCCCTTTCCTTTAATATTTTTTGCTTGTGGACAATTAATTTTTAAGTAAGGCAATGAACGACAATGACAATCAGTTTACCTCCAAAAAAACAGTCTCCATTGCAATCTAACCTCTATGTCATTATCTGACAGCTTTATTTACCAATATCTGTCTTTTTGCCCTAATGTATCAAGTTTCATTTTTTTTATCTTTTATTCACCATGTTAGTCCCACTAGGGTAGTCACCTCTTTTGGGGGGAGATCCAAGTTGGTATTTATAATGAAAAGGAAAATTGAACAGGGCATTGGGGTTCTTCCTCTACTTTTCAATAGGTGCCATAGGATCTTTTACATCCACCTAAGCTATCAACAACTCAAGAAGATGAGGCCTCAGTTTAACATCTCATCTGAAGGACAGAACACTCAGAAGTGCAGTAACCCCCCCGATATTAACCCCCCCAATACAACCCACAGCCTTCTGCATTAAAGGCAAGTGTGCTTTCTGTTGTGTCACTGACACTGCATTACCATTTAACAGACAAAATGTTTGTAATCTGATTTTCCTGGCAATAAAAATTAATGATTTTTGCCTCAGTATTTGAACTTTGTAAACATATTTGTATCAATACTTTTTGTTAGTATGTTAAGTTAGTAAGTTAAGTTAACACTCCAGCATTAGAAGACCAAACATATGCATAAATAATAATGGAAATATTACACTGAAACTATATCTGACATTTTTTTAACTAACAAACTTTACTGTTATTTTCGAGACACTAAGTATAGCAGCTACTTTTTACCTGATATTTGACATTTTGTTGTACATGTATGTGGTTGTCTTTACTTATGCAGATTTCTTGTCTGCTATAGACCTGGACATTGATGATAAAAGCTCTTCACATCTCTGTACGGACTTAACTAACAATAAATAATTATATTGTTTTCTGTCATCCTTCTTAATTTATTCTCATGTTCTGAGTCTGCTGTGCTTTACTGTCCCCTGTGTCAGACTCCTTAGCTCAGCACTTTGGAATTATTACTTTATGTACAGCTATCATGCCTGCCTGAAGCTTTTCTCTATATACTCTGCTAATTATATTCCTTTTGAACCTCATGCACTATTGGGCAGTCTGTCCTATAATCTTGATGCAACTAAGGTCATTTCTTTAATTGCTAAACTGCTGCTGCTAGTTGATATTACATGATTTTGCTGGTATAGGTTGTTATTTTTTTAGTTCCTCTTTATACTTTTCATTCAGGATGCCTTTGCTTTATTTTTCTCTAGTTAATCTGTCTTTTTTTCTGAAAAGCAATATCATTTGTGAGTCATTATATTTGTGTAACATTCTTCCAACATACATTTTTAAATTATTTTATTCTTAAACTTTATTTAACTGTAGCCCATAGTTTCATTTGTTACTTGGTGATTAAAAAACAGAAATATTTTTTTCCTTTCCATGCAGATTTATTTTTGCCTAATCCATTTGAACGCTTTGCTATCAGTTTGTATTAATTTTATACTGAATCATAATTTCTGCCCAGTGTTCCAGCTGTTGCTGATAATTTATTTGTCTACAGATATTAAAAGATTAAGAGGGTTATTGAGGTATCAGAATCACCTCAATAAAGCAAGCATCAGTTACCATGTTGGCCAAGGGAGGATTAACAGTTCCGTTTCAGGTATATAATACTGATATAAATGATAAAAAAATTAAAATAAAATAAATAAAAAGGGATAACAAACTTTGTGGAGGTTTCTTTTTCTTAATTGTTTTATTTCCAGTGGTAGATGATGGGCCTTCTTTGAAGTTTGGGCATCAGGATGGCTCCTCAGCACCGTAAAAATCCACTGCCAATTATGAGCGGAACTGAGTTCAGCTGTGGCGACCCATAACCGGGAAATGTCGAAAGTCTTTAGAGTAGATAAGCACAATATGAAACTTTTTATTATTGTCAAAGCACTTAAGTATAAAGACATTAGAGTAAATCAGGTGGTGAGGTCAGTGAGAATAATCATGTATTTTTTACAACAATTCATATTGAGACAATCGTGATACATTTTATGTAACTCAGTACCTGGTCTGCGAGATTGTACTTCCACTACATCTATACACTGTTATAGCAATAACCCACGCCTGGGTGTGGGTAATGCTGGATTTACCCATGGTTGGTGTGGTTTGGTCACGAGGGCGAAGCCCGAGTGGCCAAACAAAGCCAACCTTGGGTAAATCCAGCTTTACCCACACCCAGAAGTGGGTAATTGCTATTATACAATGACATTATTTAAGAAAAAAAATAATTACTTTTCTTAAATAATGGTATTGTATAATGCTTCCTTGCTGCCCTTCCACAGCTGTCTGGTATTCTGCGGCAGTTCTGATGTACTGTGCATGCATATGCCCACGCAGTACATCAGAGTTGTGGGCAAAAGCAATGGAGAAAGCAAGATCTCTGTTGCTTTTTACAAACTGTTTCCCTATGTTAAATGGGTTTAACATAGCGAGACAGCTTTAAAAAAAGCAACAGAGAATCTCTATTGCTTTTTTTAAAGCTGTCTCGCTATGTTAAACCCATTTAACATAGAGAGACAGTTTTGAAAAAAGCAACGGAGAAAGCAAGCTCTCTGTTGCTTTTTACAAATTGTCTCGCTATGTTAAATGAGTCTAACATAGTGAGACAGCTTTAAAAAAAGTAACGGAGATCTTCGTTGTTCTTTTTAAAGCTGTCTCACTATGTTAAACTTGTTTAACATAGCGAGACAGTGTGAAGCAATGGAGATCTTGCGTTCTCCAGTGCTGTAAAAAAAGAGTTATAATAATGGAAAAAGTCCGGGCGACCGGACCTTTTTCCATTACTATAACTCAGATTTACAATGTGCACACTGACCAGTCAGCGTGCACGTTTTTGAATATTAATGGGGGGTCATTGTATAATGTTCAATATTCAATACTTTGTAACTAAAAAGGTTGTAACAAATAAACTGCAACATAAAGTATAATGTTATACTATGTAACAAATACACTGCAGCATAAATTATAATGTTATACTACATAACAAATAAATTGCAGCATAAATTATAATGTTATACTATGTAACAAACTGCAACATAAATTATAATGTTATACTACGTAACAAATAAACTGACACATTAATTATAATGTTATACTACATAAATAAACTGCAACATAAATTATAATGTCATACTAAGTAACAAATAAATGCAACATAAATTATAATGTTATACTACGTAACAAATAAACTGCAACATAAATTATAATGTTATACTAAGTAACAAATAAATGCAACATAAATTATAATGTTACTCTATGTAACAAATAAACTGCAGCATAAATTATAATGTTATAGTATGTAACAAATAAACTGCAAGCTGTGTTTGAGACTTGCAAGGGTTGATTATTTCTGGGTTCGAGACTTGCAAGGGTTAATTATTTTTATCACAGTGGGTATGGTGTGCAGGCTCCTTGTTATGGCAAAAATAATGTTTTCAACTTGTTAAGAAAATACTTGTCTGCAGATATCAGATACATTACTAACTGTTTTTGGCTCACTTCTACCATTTAATTTCTTACATTCTGTATCCAACTGCTGTTTTAATGTTTAAGCAATATCTTCTCATAGACAATATTGCTATAACAACATAATTCACTAATATTGGTCTATTTCTTTTAGTGTTAGTTATTTCCTTAAATTTGTCAGATATATTACTGTTTATCTGTATAAACATGCTTTTTATTTGTATTATTTACAAGTATAGGGGTTAAGACCCAGTCATGCTCAATGTAGAACACAGCTATTCTGATACTATACTAGTAACACTATGGATAACACCTTCAATTTGAGTTTTAAAATTAAAGAACTCATTTGAGAAAAGTATTACTAACTACCAGATGGAATTAAAAATCACATTGTGAGGAGCAAAGACTAAGGAACCAAAAGCAAGTAGAAGTCATTAGTCCAAAATTGTAGGAATTATGTTGTTAAATCACATTTAGGTATATATGTTTGACATAACTCTTTGAAGTATGACATACTGATTGGAGCAGATTTCTGTTTTTTTTTTAATTATTATTATTTTTTTTTTGGCTGCATGCCTATAGATCATGCCCATTTATTCCTAATATGGAAAAGTGAAAGCCATTCACAGCATGGCCATCATCCAGGCAGCCAATGGGAAAGTAGCTGATGGAATCTACTTCAACTACTTGAAAATGACATCCACGGGTCTCTTACATACACTATTAAGTGTTATGCCATTGTAAAGTTCAATTATGATTTTGAGTTTGTGTTATGGTAGCTGCAGCATATGATTGCTGCTTTATAGATCCAAGTGCATGGCCAAATCCCTTATGTTGCTTGTTGTGACACCCATCCTTCAAAAGGTATCATTAATGCATTAACTGGACCAGATAGCATCCTTTCCACTGGGGTAGACAATCTAACTCCGGTCATTATCTCCCATATTCCCCAGCAGGTCTTTCTAGCTCTCAAGTCACTAATCAATCCATCTTGGGTCACCTGTATTGCGGTCATGCCATTATCCCTTCATGGAGCTGACTTCATGATAGAATAGGTTTTTGTGCCACGGTAATTTATGTAAAATAAAATCCATTAAACAGAAGTAAAAAGAAGTAAAAAGTATGTGATTTCATAATAACTGCAGAATGAATCAAGAGAAATTTTGGCAAATGAGTGCCAGATAGAAATGCTACCAATAACAAATGCATGGAGGCAACTTCAGCATGTCACTGTCTGTTAAAAGAAAGATACTGCATATATATGTATGTTTTTATTTTATCTATACAGTCCTACCTAAAATTTTCTTCAAACACAAATGTTTCTTGTCTCAAACTCTTCCTTTTTAATTTCCTACATCTTTATTCAGTCACTGTAAACACATTGGAAGCATCAGAATGATATAAAGTTACTTAATCCTTGGCACTAAAATAGGTTGCAGGGAACCTTGCCTTTGATCTGTTACTGCAATGACCTTATATGCCAAGTTATTTAATTTATAAAACAATCACTCATCATTAATCTGCCTGTTTACTACCCATTTATTTACGATTTATTTTTATTTTTAGTTAGACAAATGGTAAAATGAACTTATTTAGCTCAGATCAATTTCAACCATAGCAGAGGCCATATACAAATAAGCTAATATAAAAGCTCTTAAGATATCTTTACAGCAGCACGTATAATATTAAGATCTGTAAGGGAGATGATGACATAGTTATTGTTATTATTATCCTGATAACGAATGACTACTTGACCACTCTAACCAATAATGAATTCAGCTTATCTGACTAATTACCTCCCGTTTACTAATAATGATCACTTCTTTTCTTTCTTCTTTTTTTCTGAAGTTACCACTGAGTAGGGTTGCATGGCTTACTCATGTTTCTTTTCTTATTGGACTGAAATGATAGTTTCAATCCAAGCTTCCTCTTTAGAGGCTTAATGAATCTGTTACAAAATACCAATCATCCTTTGCCTAAAAGATGGCATGATTTTCTGTATGCCATTTTTCAGGCCTAAATAGTGACTCTGTCATTGAAGAACTTTACTTGCGCTATCCAAACATTTTAAGGCCATCATTTTTACTTAATATTGACACCATCCGGGTGAACATAGGCTAGGCCTATTTGATAATTTTACTAATTGAACAAAGTGTTGTAACCCTGTATGTTAAAAATATATATATATAATCATACTTATAATATTACAAAGCCTCCCATCCTCATTGACCATCTGGATCATCATCATGACTTCACCCATTCATTTACTAAAGAGGTGAGATTTGAATGCAGTGCAGTCATCACTCAGACAGTCATTAAGACATTTTTTTAAAGTACATGCACTGCCTACTACACATGACTGTAGATACAGAAGTGGTCTGTATGTAGTAGGGCTTGGCAAGGGTGTACAAACGTATAACCATCTGAATGTCTGACACTCATACGTGCGAGTCCTAGAGCAGCAAGAGTGATCATGCAAAACTAAAAAAATATGTACTATGTCCAAGATTAGTGTACAACAGAGTGTTAACCTATGTCCAAAGCATGGTGATCTTAGAGTTATTATGTAAGAGTAGCAAGAATGTAGGGGGTATACACCTTCACTTTGTAGGGTGAAGGAGGTCCCACTGAAAAAAAAATCAAAAAGAGAACCGCAAGTTGTAATGTTATTTATTCACTTTTTGAATCTCTGTTTTTTTTTTTTTTTATAATTTAGAGACTCACAGTTATAGATCACCAAATAACAATAGAAAGCCATGTCAACCATTTACATGAATAACATGACCCTTTAAAAAGTTCTGGTCCCCTCAAGTGATCCATGTGATGTTTGGTCTCACTGTTGAGCACAGTGTGGCATACATATACCAAGCATGCATACTTTAGCCTTTTCCAGAGAAAGGTAAGAAACTGTTGCCTTATCATTACTCCCCTCATCAGCTCGTCTGGTGTCCAGAAAGGTCACTGATCAAACCAAAGATGTCCGGGTCATAACCAAAGCTTTATGCAGCTATGTCATGGAGCACTGCAGTTCTATGACGTTTAAATCAGATTACAGAAAAGAAAAGGGAAACTAACAATCTGCTTTTGACAAATGCTTGCATGGCTGGGATTTTTAACTCACACACTTTAGTTCTGACAATTGGAAAAGAATAGCAGGGTGCTGTTTATTGTCAATTTGTAATAGATATTCATTTGAAGTTACTTATTTTAAAAAAAAGCATTTTGTTTTTCAAATGTTGCAGTATTTATTGTTCAAAGCACTTCTGTAATGTACATTCATGCACATTTTTAATGTTTCTAAATTTCACCTATATATGCATGTTGTACTTGTTTTGATGTTCTTAACAATGTTTTTTATTTTATTTTCCTTTATGCTGTTTTAATGTGCTTAATATAACTTCATGGGTTTTGGGGGGTTGGAAATGAATACAAAATCAAATGGCTGTAGAGCTGAAGGACCTGCTTATCATTGACAACATTGGGTTTAGCTTCTTATTAATGTAGCCTGTAGTGCTGTAGGTACTTTTAGTGTCGTTTTGTTGAGTTTCCTGCAGGCAGTGAGTGATCTTTTTTAGTTTCTTAACTGCCCCAGTCTGCCAGTTGACTCTGCTACACCACTGACATAAGGAGAAATTGAAGGGAATTTTGATAGTGTGGTAGATATGCTCACGTTTGTCCTAGAAGAAACTAAGTTGATACAGTAAGAAAAAAAATGAGTCACAATGTCCATAGTATATGCCTGAAACACAGTAGAAGGTGTTTGAAAGAGATACTAGATGGATAATAGGCTGTGGCTAAAGGTCACAAAGACTAAATGGACATATGAGTCCCTCCAGGCAAAGGGAATGTCTTGAAAAATCATGGTATAAGAAGTAAATAAATAGCATTTTTGACTGAGCCTGGGATGAGTCTGCAAGGTTTAGACCCCACAACATTTGCTTTCAACTTACCAATTGCACCATCAAAGCTCTCCTCACTTGTATAGATAAGGGACGCACATAGTAATACCAACCACAGACTTCATATGATCAGTCTTCTCAGACATTTCATTATCCATTTTTGGAGCAGCTAGGGACAATTATACCAGTGGTAGAAGACTCTTTTTCTTAATTCTTGGAGTCTAAGGCCAAGAGTATAATACATACTGTATATTTCCATAACAACCATGTGTATTGTTTTGAAAACCAAAGACCATTAGGTCAGTGCAGTGCTTTGAACAATTTATCAGTGTACATGTTAATGAATGTTGTAAGATGGGCACTCTCTGTCTCACAAAAGGCTGGGTCTGTCAGCCAAGCCCCATCCCCCATTTCTTCAGTGTTACAGCAGTGCACAGTAAAATGAAAAACAGATCGTTCACTTATATTTCGTTTAGAGCATGTTTGCTTTATAGGTTCATAGGTTCATAGGTTCATACTAGGCTATCTGCCTGAGGGCATTTATAAGCCTAGCCCATAGTTTTGTGGCTTACGCCACCCCTTTAGTTTGGAGAAACTATGGCCATTATTTTGCTGTGCCTCTGTTGAGCAGTGACACTGAGGTAACCCCTGGGGTGTATCTGCGATCTCCCATCCATTGGTCAAGATTCCTCTTGAACAAGGCCAGTGAGGTGCTCTGCCTCACATAAACCGGGATTTTGTTCCACAGCATAGGGAGTCTTTGGGTGATGAATCTATCCCTCCAGCACGTCCTATTAATAACCGTGTCGAGGTTTAAGTCTCCCACCCTTGTGGCTCTGAGGGATCTAGATTTTTTGAGATGAAGCATGTTCATCAAATCTGGGTTTGACATGGCCTTGTATGTCAGGCATAGGTCACCTCTGAGCAAGCGGTAAAGCAACTGAATATAACTGGAGTTCTTTCAGTCGGGCAGCATAAGACAGATTTTTCAGACCCTTTATCCTTTTGGTGAGGAACTTTTGTGGCCTCTCCAGCTGCTGCAAGTGTCGGGTCAGATACATTCCGAGTGGGGCATTGTACTCGATCATTGGTCTGATGAGTGATGAGTATAGGGAGACTATGACTTCCCTTGATCTAGATGTGAATCCCTTCATGATAAGGTGGGCAATGTAGAAGGTCTTCCTAACTACTTTAGCAATATGAGTGTCGAATGAAAGGCTACTGTCAACCTGGGTTCCCAGGTCCCTAATAACTTCTTCTGTGTTCAGGGATTGCCACCTATATGGTAGCTAGGGTAACCTTATTTTTCCCGAAGGGTATGACTATGCATTTCTTGGCATTTAACTTTAGGCCATGGCTCTGGCACCAATTATCCGTTTCTGTGAGACCCTTCTGAAGGATATCTGTGTCGGATGTGTTTTCAACTACGGCGCCCAGTTTGCAGTCATCTGCAAACTTTGTCAGCCATAACCCTCCTGTGTTTGCTTGTACTTCAGAAAAGTAGATGCCAAACAAGAGTGGGCCCAGGACTGAGCCCTGTGGGACACCACTTGTGACAGGCTTTGAGTCTGACATGGCGCCAGCAACTCTGACCCTGTGGGTTCTGTCACTCAGCCAGTTTGCAACCCATCTTGTAATGTATGGGTTTACATTTAAGTTGATGAGTTTTTCAATGATACCTGAGTGAGGTATTGTATCAAAAGCCTTCGCCAGGTCTAGTAGGCTGTATGGACTGCCTTTCCCTCGTCAATGGCCTTGGTGACTGTTTCGAAAAAGTCAACCAAGTTTAGAAGGCATGATCTGCCTTTGACAAAGCCAAACTGGGTTGGATCCAAAGTCTGCAAGTTCCCTATGTCTTTATTTATGAGATCCATTACGATCCTCTCCATGGCTTTGCAGATAAGGCTTGTCAAGCTAATGGGACGGTAATTTCCAGGGTCGGTGGAGGCACCGCCTTTGTGGAGTGGGACCACAGTTGCTGTGCGCCACTCCCTGGGTACGTATCCGGAGGTGAGACTAAGATTAAACAGCTGTCCTAACTGTGGGTTTAATTCCTCGTTGAGTTCATGGAGCACACAGCCGGGGACACCATCAGGTCCCATGGATGCTGTGTTCTTTGCCTTGGAGAGAGCAGTTCTCACCTGGGCGTTAGAGATGTTTGCGGGGGCTACAATCATTTGGTATAGATATCTCTCCTTTGGGGGGGGGAGAAGTTTGCACTGAACCTTTCAGCCAGTATGTTGGCAATGTCTGTAGGATCAGTAATCTTCACATCATTTTGAACTAATTCTGAGCATATCTGGGAGTTTCCTCCTAGGTTTCTGACATAGCTAAAGAATGCCTTATGTTTGTCTTTAGAGTCCTTAGCTATTTTTTTCTCAAAATTAGCTTTGGATGATTTTATGAGAGCTCTTAGCTTTTTACTTATAGTGATCAGCGGTGTCTTACCTTTTAAGGATTTTGCTCTATCTTGTAATAGCTTTCTCCTTTTGTTGTAGAGATTGTTTATGGCTGGGGTCCACCAGACTGGACGCTTGCCTTTGGTACAAAGAGTCTTTGTTTTGCTTGGGATTGCCTGATCCATGCAGCCCTGCAGGTGCTGGTAGAAGGCATTTGTAAGTGAGTCAGCGGCTTGAGTAATGTTAACTGCCGGCTCAGGGGCCTTAAAGGAGACCACACTAGTCTTTAGTAAGTGTGAAGTCGGCTTTTGAGAAGTTCTTTACTGTGGTTTTTTTCATTTCGGGTGGGGGCGGGATGAGGACCTCCAGCGAGATTAGTTTGTGATCAGATCTCACCAGTGAGGGGTATACTTCCGGCGTTGAACATTGTGCTCCCATGTTCGTGATGATGAGATCAAGTATGTTTTCTCCTCTTGTGGGGATGGTGACTAGTTGTTCCATGGCATTTGAGTTTATGAATTCCAGGAACTTTTGGGCTAGAGTGTTTGGGCTTGAGTAGTGTTCCCAGTCTATATTAGGGTAGTTGAAGTCACCTAGTATGATGGTGTTCGGAGATACATTTATCCCTCCAGTGTTTTCAGGAAGGCCATATGAGGTTCCTGAGTTTGCGAGGGTGGCCTGTAACATGCTACAAATTGCAGAGCAGTCTTGCCTATGGGTAATTGCACCTGGATGGTTTCCGATGCATTGTGCAATGCCACCAATCTTGAGGTGTGGGTGTCCTTGATGAATATGGATACCCCTCCTCCTTTCTTGGTATTGTCCGGGTTTTGGGGCCGGAACGCATGATATGAGGTAAAACCTGATAGTGCTGGGGTGCTCTCAGGAGCCTTGAACCAGGTTTCTGTCACAGCACAGACATCGATGTTCTCCATACTGAGAAGGGCCTCGAGTGCGTGCATCTTGAGGTTGAGACTTCTGGCATTGAGCAGCATTACCCTTAGTTTTTTTTCTTTGTTTTGTTCTAGGGTGGTAGGTTTAGAATTTGAGCCTTGCCTAAAAAAGGCACTATGGGGGTGGCAAGAGCCTTTGCCAACTAATAGCAGAAGCTATCATCCAGCTTCCCAGAGAGAAATGTTCTCATCTGCCATTCCTATGCACAAGCAGGTTTTAAGTAGTTGTACCCTGGTGGATAGTGATATCCTGCTCAAATTTAGAGCTGACCTGGAAATCCCAACATTGACTAGGGCTGTGTTGAGTTAATTTCTTCTATGGAGCAGACCTTGACCATGGCTGCAGTTATCCAGCACAGCGACAAGACTTGATGAACTCCTGCACAAGGTGTGTTAAGTCTGAAGTTATTTGCTAGCATTTGATGTACTGAGCATTACAATACAGTCCCTGCATTAGAGCTTTGGCCCATTTGGACTTTTTTTGACAGTGGATCCTAGGGATGGGAATTACACATGTTTTGTCAAGCACTTTCTTTATATATTCACTCATTCACACTTTTTTATTAATACTTTTGTCTCTCCTTCCTTTTCTGTTCTTGTTTTATCTGTCATAGTGTGCAGTTCCTTCTTATTAGCTATTAGAATATTATATGCATCATTTTTCTGACGACCTATAAAAGAACGATTTTTCTTCATGCACGTTCTGAGAATACAGTGGTGGATAATCGCATTTTTTATTACATACGTGGCATCATTCAGACATTTTGCTCTGGGTTACTCTTTAATTTCGGGGTCATATATTAAGACTAGTAGCACATAAGAAAAGGTTGGAAATACGTAGACAGTGGGAATTAATGGAGAGGATGAAGAATGAATATGAGTTTCTCTGCATTTCCATAGTGAAGCAGCATCAACTAAACTTGGACAGAGGTAGTTGTAGTGACTTTATAGACAGGGCTACTAAGCTTTTAGAACACTGCCTGTAAGACAGAGGAGTATAGTGGACTATCCCCTTAGTACTTGAGATGTCAGTGTGCAATGTGGTGACCCCTTAACCCTTCAGGATTTCTTCCCATCTTTTTATTACAAATTACATGTCTCCTATTCAGTCCCTAATTCTACCGATGATGCTGGCCAACGATTTCTCTGTGCTTGTCCTTGGTAGCCTAAGGGTGATAGAAGCAGTCTGCATATTGATCAGTGAAAAAGTTCATGGCAATTGCAAATCCACATGGCACAAACAGGTTGGTGATTGATTTGTGTAAGCATTACTGCATCTGTTGTCTTACTACTTTGTTACATGTATTGTGGATATTTCATACTTCTGACAATGAAGCAATAGTCAGTTTATTATTCAAACTGAGTTTGCCTATGACCGGCATTAGAATTTTCATCAGGTCCCTGATATGAATGCAGTCATGGAAATTATGACCAAGAAGCTAGTTGTTATGTTGGTGCAAATAGTTGTGCATTCTATGTCTCTGTCACAGGACAGTTTCCTTAAAGGCAGGTGGTCTATTGATTATTGGAGGGTGCTGTGTTCCTTGGAATATCATGCATAATATAGTCTCAGTGTACCACGACACTCTTGCGGCATATTCAAAAGCTGTTGTGATGTTGGAATAGGATTTTCTTGGCTCATTTATGAAGCACAGTGTATTTGGTTTAGGCTTTCAGTAGTGGCTGTCCGTTATTTACCTTATTTTTTCTATCAGAACTTTTATTTATCAGACATTGAGAACTGCTTTTGCTACGGTGAGATGGAACAGCTAAGGATGTGTTTTTCCTTCACTTTTCCTTGAACCTGTGATCAAACAGCTTTCCCTGTAAACACCATGCATCCTGAAGTGGTAGAAACTAAAAACACAGCCATTATTCAACTTTCCCATCCATTAAGCTGGCAAAGCATTACACAGCAATTGTGTGCTCATTGTACATGACCAAAGGTTGTGCTTTGCACCAATATCCAGGGATGCTCAGGTTGATTTTTGAACAGTTCAGTCTATCAATTAATCCTCTGGAATCAGTTTATGCTGTTATACTACATACAGTTTGGGACACCTTGTAAGTTCTGGTAAGCAGATCTTACTAATGTTACATGCTGTTTCATAAGGCACAATTTAGAGCTGGTTAATAAAGAAAACAGGGCCCTATGAAATGTCAAAAAACTATACACTGTGTTGGGGACAAGTTGAATTCATCTTTGGCAGCCTAGCCTTAACTCTTAGAATGTTGATTCTTCCCCTGGTATTGCATTATTTTATGCATGTCTCCAAAGACCAACCTGAGGAGGTAAAGGTGAGTAACAATCATTACTAATGTAATTCTTTGGGAAAGTCAGAAATGCCAAGGGGGGCTGGGAGTGGGTATGTTCATTACCAAGGCATGGCATTCAGATAACCTTGTGAGGTAGATGTGATGTATTTAAAAGCTCATACCAGTTATTTATTTACCAATCACACTATACCACAGCTTGGCTGGGTAGGCTGACCTCAGGGCACCAATTCTTCTACTAGACATGTGGTTCTGGGGAATTAAAACACTTTTTTGTGTGACAGGATTGCCCTTCTACCCATCATCTCTGGACAATGCCCTTTCAGCTCATTTCTTTCACAACAAATACATGTAGCTCCTTATCCCCTCCCCTGATTTTATTCAGTAACTTTGTACACCTTGTTATTCTTTCCTGTGATTTGATATAGGTCACATTCTTTGTGACCCATGTCCTCTGATAATTATTACCAAGGCATTGGAAATGGTTATCTATGGCTACCTATGGTGGAGCATTTTTGAAAAGACTTGATGACTGTATTGACTAGATTATATTGGGCATTCCACTTACAAAAATATATTTTTGTAAAAGCTGTTTGAAAGCCTTGACAAAAACTTGAAAGCTATGGCAGCATAGTCCAGCCAGCAATGACAATTTTTACAACAGGTTATGTGAAGATTATTCAGGTTTTGGCATTTTTTTGGTTATTGATCTTAAGTTGCTACTACTTTGTGGTGCTAGATGTATCTATTGATAGCTTATGTCCTTTCTTCTTATAATTATGCAGTAGTTTTTGTAATGCCATTGGTACTCTTACTAGTGGAAATGTCTCTCTTTCCTGATTTTTTCTGTTTACATTTCATGATGTATTTGCAGTTCTGTTAAATGTCAATGTTTTATAGACATAAGAAAATATATAACTGCATGAACATTAGGCCAAGAAAATAGAAGTATCTATTTCCTCTGTTCAATTATCAGACAGTCGAAATGGTTACACAGATTTGAACTAATGAAATTAAACTGCATTGTTTTCGTTATTTACATATTAGATGTGAATAAAACCTGGGGCCAGATTCATGAATGCCTACACTAAGTGTACACCATTCTGAGTAAATAGACAACACAAGCATAACTCCCACCTTACTCCTCCTAATTTTACTTTTCCTAATGATTTTCTTGCAGCCTTAAATACTGAGGGAGATTCATAAAGGTTACCACAGTGTGTACATTTACACTTAGTATAATCTTTCTGAGTCAATAGACAGCACAACAAATTCAGTAGGGATGTTCTTGAATACAGATTGTGTACACTTTGTGTGTAAGTGTTCATCTTTCATCACAATATAGCTGTGCTTGAGAATAATTAAACCATGCTTTACTTAGATAGCTGTTGCAAAACCACAATCTAATAAGACTGTTTAACAAAGTTTGGTTATCTGATTGTGGAAGAAATTACTTGCAGATCTATTTGATTATTTGCTGCAGAGATGAGTTTTGTGTCATAAAACAATTTAAGACACTAAAAAGGAATTTACACTTTGAGAATATCTTGATATAATGGACATCAAATGGTCTGAGAATTTTGCAGATTTCTCTGATGTGGGTTTTATAAGATTGTTTTCCGACAACCTTAACAACCCATATTAGGTGAATCTACTAACAGTCAAATAAAAGATAAGATTGAGTAATGTGTTTAAAAACAGAGGGCATAATTGATGAAGTATTGCTTGCAGTATGTAAAGATCGGTTTCCCATGCTGCAAACTTGGCTGAGCACAGTTTAGCAGTTTCTTAATAAAGGAAAGGAATTCTGGGTTATAGGTTCATAGGTTCATAGGTAGGTACTAGGCTATTGGCCCTGGGGCCTATACAAGCCCAGCCAAAAAGGTACCCTGGCTTTTGCCACCCAAGAAAATGATTTTCCTACACCACTGTCGAGCAGAGCCACAGAGGTGATCCCCGGGGTGAATTTCCTATTTCCCATCCAATCATATAGGTTCATAGGTACAGGAAGGAATGTAATTGAAGGTGCAGAATATCACTCTTTGACCACCCTATGCTGTACCAGTCAGATGCAGCTCTGGAACAGAATTGTTATGCACTGTGTAAGACTACAGTGCTGCATGCATGTCTACAGGTATCTGGATATTGAAGGGTTACTGTTAGGAAGAAGGGAAAACAGGGTTGTACAGGGTATTCTTATTTTTTTGCAAAAAGTTATTGGAGTAGGGCACACATCGCTGACCTCTAATAGACTTGTTAGAGTGTGTGTTGCAATGATTGCTGACTTCATATTTGGTGGTGAGGAGACATGGAGACCAGAGGTTTAGATTGCTGAAAGCGCTGTAGATGAGTGTAGAAAATATTTTACCCATAACAGGTGACTGGGGGACTTTAAGTGGATGTAATCACTAGGAATGCACAGGGGGAAATACAAGAAATACAAGAGAGATGATTCTTAACAGGATACTATGAGGGGACTGAGGTTCTAGTCACTAATAAGTCATGTAAGATTGTGCAGGCAGAGATCCTTGACTGTTTGGGATAAGCAGTTACAAGTTTCTATAGGTGTTCAGTTGGCCATCAGACAGTAGCAGTACAAAAAAAACAGCAGTTAGTACCAGAGAGACAACTGATTATACCATGTGCTGTCAGGTTAGATGTACATAAGGACAGCTTCTGGGAAGGAGATTAAGCTTGCAAGATACCCCGCTGATTTCTGAAAGCCTATAGTCAACTGGGAATATCTCTAACTCCTCTTCTCCTCTTAAACAAGGAATAGGCTAAGCCTGGAGTGTTATGTTTACTGTCAACCTAATTAGGGACATCTGTTGCTGACTAAAGTTTGTTAGGGCCTCATATATTTCCTAATGTTTCTAAAACATTTCCTCCAGCAGTAGAAATTTTTTTAATAGCATTCCTCTGCCCGATTGAAGTGGCAGTTGATATTTTGCATGCTCTTAATGTTAAACCGGTAGAGGTATGTAAAATATCCGTTTGTGTAGTAGAATTCTTCAATATTTCCCTTACATAAATGATTGGCACTGAGACCCCATACTTTATGTCAGCAATGCAGGCCTCACTGCTGCAGATAGCCAGCATACAGCATGTGTTTGCAATATAATTGTCAGTAAATGGAAAGTTACAACTTATATTCACTAAATATTTTCTAAAACCTGACAAAAAAGCTGAATAATGAGAACATAATCAAGACAAACATGACAAAGAGGCTAAAAATACTCTAGTTCTCTGCTTAGCAGAAATTCTGGTATGGTTAAAGCAGGTGGGGGATAAGGGTTAGAAAAGTGTAAGCAATTCTGGCTTCTCTGTAACTTATTAAGTGCAAACTGGATGATGTTGCCTTTGTTTGAAGTCAACCTGCTGAGGTTTAACTTCCTGACTGATAATTTTTATAGGAAATCACTGCCAGAGTGGTTTTGAAGGTATCTAACTGTGTACTGGGGAGATTCATCTCTTTACCAAGATTTCTTTATTCATTCTGTTGTTACAGTTGTGACTTTGGTATATAGACACTTGGAAGGGGTGGAGGGTTTGCACCCTATATGGTGGTGTATAGGGGTTTGCCCCACCCCACCCCAAAAAATGTTTCCATTTAATTTTTTCCTATAGTTGCCTTCTGGCCAGTAGCAATCAGTGAGCTGGTTCTTTGCCGAGCTGTACTTCACTGAGCCATGGAGGAAACAAGAAATTCTACTATTCTAGAAACACGTCAGAATGCATAGCCTCTACCTTTCTTACTTCTGAAACATTTATGCCCAGGGACAATATTTTAAGTTATATTATGTTATATAAGTTTTTGAATGTCAGATTGTTTTAAGAGAAGATTTATAGTTATCAAAACTGATGAAAGTAAAGCATATCAATGGATAAGGGAGAAAAATAGCTTCAGCCGATTCACATATGTTTTGTGTACTCAAGTTGTTTTCAGTCTAAAGTATTACAGGAAAATATGAACTTTGTCCTTTATTGTTTTCTTGATAGCCTGACACTTTTATTAATGCGAAGAAACTTGCTAGAACACTGCATCTAAATAAACAGTTTACTCGGTATGATGTCGCTGTAAATGATGATGTCATTCTGAACAACATTTTACATTCTTTGTATTAAATAGTGGTTATACAAAT
Organism: Protopterus annectens; assembly: GCF_019279795.1. Lineage (NCBI taxonomy): Eukaryota > Metazoa > Chordata > Ceratodontiformes > Protopteridae > Protopterus > Protopterus annectens. The sequence continues at coordinate 826,629,299 of NC_056730.1, forward strand.
GCATTACAGAAAAGCTCATGGGGCATTGCCTTTCAGTAACAAACACCCCCTGCTGCTCTGAACCTTAAGAACATTGTCAGTAAGACAGTAAACATGGCCTTCATTATGCTTTATTTGGAAAGTGGAAAATCAATTTAACTGAGTAACACAGAAAGGCATGTTACAAATTGGCAATCATGAGATCATCCTTTCAAAAACTGAAAGAGGGACATGATATGCGTTTTCTCAACACTGGTGACAGCAGATGGAAAGATACAATCAACTTTCATATGGTAAATGTTATAAAGAACTTTGATCTTCAAAATGAGCAAAATGTGTACGTGAAGCAAATGTTTTCCATCTGCAATAGTCAGAATGAGAGCATTCACATTTTTTTTTCATTTGAAGCTTCTGTGCTTAACATTGTGTTAACTGGCAAAACAATAGCTAAGTTTTCCACTAGATACATGCAGTAAAGGGCCTTGCCCATTAGTGGCTAATCAAGTTAATATTTCTTTCTTTCTTTATTGACATTTGATTACCTGGAAAGTCTGATTGAGTAGAAGCCCATTTTCAGTGGAGGCCCTAGGAGAAAAGCTCCAAATTATTAAAAACATTTTAAGAACAATAATTTTACAATCTTCAAAAATAAAACAAGACATCTGCAGTTTAAATAATTATTAAAATTAGACATAATATAAAAAACATTTGTTAAGAATCCATACAAGATGTATGACAATCATTTAATATTTAGAGACATTTTAGACAGTTTGTAGTGAAATTAAAGGCAAGTTAGTCTAATGCAAATAGGAATTGCAATATGAAGTGAGGGAAAAACAGGCTTATGGTACATTTAGAGAGAAAGTCAAGGAAGAGAATTAGACAGCAGTAAGGAAATAAGTGAAGAAGGGAAAGTAAAGAGGTATAAGGAACGAAAATGTACTTGTTCAAAGTTAGGGATATAGTTTATTCTGGTTTTGAGCAAGAACAAAGACAGATTTTAGATAGGAAGTCTTTCAGAGTGGTTTTGAAAGATGAAATGGAGGGTACAGACCTGATGGATACAGGTAAGGAGTTACAAGTCTTAGCAACCTTGTATGAGTACAGACAATACCCATCAGATTCGCTAAGATTGTGGATAGACAGGAATGTTTGGTCACTGGATCTCAGTGACAGACTGAGAACATAGTTGTGTAGAATATTTTTTAGCATTGGACAGGTAGATGAATGCTGGATAATTGTATAGGTGTTAAGAAGTTGTGTATATTTTAGTTGATGTGGCAGTTCTAAGCAATTTAGGCTTTTCAATGCTATACAGTGGTGGGTTCTGAAAGGGGTATGTGCTGCAAATTTATAAACTTTATTATAGCATTGTTCGGGTTTTAATTTTTGTGAAGCCTGGAGGTTAGTAAGGATGGAAGCACCATAAAGAAGTGAAGGGAGGAGATAAGTAGTAGCAAGTGTAGTTTTAGTTGCATCAGTGAAAACGTTTTTGGCTCTGTAAAGCAATCCTTAGTTTTTGATGAGTTTTTCTTACGCAAGTTTGTATATGTAGGTCAAATGTAAGATTATCAGCCACTATTTCCCCTAATAGTTTGCTGTGAGAAGTGACTTTAATGGTTGTATTATCAAGAGAGAGGACTTTAAATTTTGTTTGTTCATGAGGGAGGGATTTGGGGAAAAAAGTTGTAGTTTGGTCTTTTTTTGGGATGAGCACAAGTTGTGAGTTATGAAGTCATGTTTCAGTGGCTGTTAAAGATTCCTGAGTAAATTTTTGGAGGTGTACCATGTTGTCAGATGTACAAATGAGAGTGAATCATCTACATATTGTATTAGAGTGGCCTGCTGTGTGCATGTATAAAAGGTAATGGTGAAAATGTTAAAGATGTGGGGACCAAGGACAGAGCCTTGTGGTACACCAGTGGTGACTGGGAGGTAAGTAGAGAGCATAGAGTGCCATTTTACTGATGGATGGATTTTACTGATGCCATTTTACTGATGGATATCTATTGGACAGGTAGCTTTTCAACCACAGAAGGGTGGGCTGATTGAGACCTAGTGAGAACATTTGACATAGACGTTTGCAGTGACAAATTGTGTAGAGAGCTGGAGGCAAGTCTAGAAATAAGGAAGATTAGTTTGCCATGATCTCTAGCTTTCTTGACAGTAGTTGTATAGGTTTGAAGGGTGGTGCTGGTACTATGAGAAGAATGGAAACCATGTTGTCTAGGGGATAGGAGTTCTTCCTGCAGGAGATAGTCTAGCAATTATTTTTGAATACATTTTTTAAGGTGAAGGAAGATAAGATTGCTATAGGTCTAAAGTTATTAATGTCTTTGAATTTCCTACTTTGTGCAGAGGGATAATGTGTGACATTTCCTAGAGGGAGAGAGAGAGAGAGAAGAAGGTTGGATTCCTGTATTTACCTATTTATAAGGATTGAGACAAGCTAGGCAATGCCACTGGCTGATATTTTTAGGTACTCCCTTGGAAGGTCATCAGCTGAAGAAAAGTATGGTTTAAGTTTGTTTAAGAGTTGTTTATATAGGATGTGGGCTCAGATTTGAAGGTGAAAGTGGATGTGGTGATATGTGGCTGTTGGGAAGGGTTGAGATTAGATGTTGAGGGGTCCTTGGTTATGGATGCTATACTTTCTATAAAATATTAGTTGAACTGTATTGCAGTTTCAAGTGGTGAGCTGGGTTTGGGTTGAATTTTGGTCAGGATGTAAGATTTCTTTAATGGATATCCAAACTTTTTTAGAGCTTTGTTTAGTATTATTCTGAAAGTTATTGCAGTATAGTATTTTTTTGTTTTCATTTATTTGCTTTTAGTACAATTGTGAAGCATTCTGAAGTTTTCAAAATATTGAAGTGTCTTATACTTTTGCCATTCTTTCTATGCTTTATCTCTATCCTGAATTAGTGTTTTACTCTTTTTGGATAGCCAAATTGCATTATTTGTTTTCAGTCTCTTCCTTGTAGGAGGTGCAAGGCTACTTAGGATATTTATAAAAGCTGTTTTGAATTCAATTACAACATTGTCTAAGGGGAGGATTTTTAAGAACTCCTAGATCATCAGGGTTTGGGGATGGACTGTTTCTGGGTTATGGAAGTGTGTAGGAGAGAATTATTTTTGTGTTTATTGTGATAGGTGGCACCAGGATTAGGGCGTATATCTCCTTCTAGAAGGATTATAGGTTAGTAATGAACTTTTCTGGGTTAAACTTGGAAAGTTTCCATGTTATTAATATATAATAATAATATGCTGCTTAACTGGATGCATGAGATGCCTAGTCATATATAATGGGAGATGATCTCTGAGAGAGTTTGACATTGTTCCTGTGGTGATGTATTTGCTAGGGTCTGATACTATGATCCAGTCTAATAGGGGATCTGATGTCTTGTTATAATGTGTGGAGCTATTAATTAGTTGCATGAAACCATATAAATTCATACTAGATGTAGGGGAGTTAGAATTTATTCCCAACCAATTGACATTTAGATCACCTAGTTAAATTTTTCTTGTGGAAATGTTATGGATATCCAGTGTAGGATATCTTCCAGTATAGCTGTATTATCACCAGAAAGGATATAAAAGCCAGTAAAACATATTTGTTTATAACTGTTTATTTGAAAGAAAACAATTAGAAGCACTGCTGAACTGAATTTTGGTTTTGGGTTGCTGTAAGGGGAAATGTGGTAGGTTTTGGGGAATATTAAAGCAACACCACTGCCTTTTCTCTTTATACAGTCACTACAGATAATAGTATAGCCAGGAGGTATAACCTTGGAATTGTTAACGCTGGTTTAAGCCAAGTTTCAGTTACAGTGAGAACATCTGGCTTATGGTGGGTAATCAAAGCATGTAGTTCATCAGTTTTATTTCTTATACCTATAACATTTATTGCAGCAAAAATTAGATCAGCAGGGTTGGGGATGGACTGTTTCTGAGTTATGGAAGTGTATAGGAGAGAATTATTTTTGTGTTTATTGTGATAGGTGGCACCAGGATTAGGGTGTATATCTCCTTCTAGAAGGATTATAGTATATTGGGGAATTATGAAACACAGTGGCAAGGAAACTCTTAGAGCTGAATAAATGATTTAATAGATTTAGCAGTTTTGTCAGTCTGTTCACAATGACTTCTTCAGAATGACACAGCCATGGAAAAACACAATATAAAGCCTCTTCCTAACCATAATTATGAATCTAATTAGCCAATTAGTCTATAAACTTCAAGCAGCTAATAATATGTTAGAACGTAAGGAGGGGGGGCAGGATCCAAAAACAGCGGACACACTAAGAAGTGTGATCATTGTTCCCAGTGCAAACACATATTAGAGGGAGCTAGGGTAGTGATACCACAATATGGGAATGTAAGTTCTGGGCACAAAACTGATTGTGGTGCCAAGAATGTGGTATACATTGCACTGTGCCAAGTTTGCGAAACGTTTTACATTGGGAAAACCAAAAACACCTTCAGAACACAGATATACCAACATATGTATGACATAAGTAAAGGCAACAATAACAACGCATTAGTGAAACACCTTAGTGATCCAGCAACAGCCGGCAGGGGCGTGCATGAGAGCTCCTAAAACTACTCTTGCACGGACAGCATCATGTTATGCAAATTACCTCATTTACTGCTGAAAGCTATGCAAATGAGGTAATTTTGTGATCCAGGAAACACTAACCTGTCCATGGAAGAGTAGAGTTATTTGCAGAAATGTACTCCGTTGGTAATGGAGTACCGCTCTGCAAATAGAAAAACGGAGCTATGACAGCTCCAAATAAAGGGTGCATCCAGATGAGGAAGCATGCCAATGGCCAAATATAAGGCCATTGGCATTTATATCTGCTGCAAAATAATAAAAAATATTTTTTTCCTCGATCTCCGATGTTTAAGCGTAGCGTAGCGCAGCGCAGCACAAATGTGCGGTGCTATAAAAAACAGAAAATAAAAAAAAGCCAAAAATAGGCATTTTATAAAAAATATCCCTCTGCCATGCAGGTGAATGGCAGGCTGAAGACAACATTGCTACTGAGTAGTGGTTGTTAAGGGGGAAAGCTCAGTTTGAGAGATGCAACCAAGCATTAGTAGGCAATCCTATGCACATGAGGATAAGGATAGTGAATCCCAATTTTCCCTACCATGTGAACCATGTCCCTAGAGTGTAAGAGTAGGATTAGGGGAGTAACAGAGTAGAAAATAGGTTAAATCATGAGGGGGGTATGTATCAAAGACTGTAAGCTTATTGGAGCAGAGTGGCATGTGTTTGCTGTGAGTTACTCAGGACTGGAAGAGGTGTGTCTACAGCTGTCTCAACTGAAACCCAGAAACCGAAGGTATACGCTGTGGATATCACTAAAGTTTCCTGGAAAGATGCTTACACTGTGTGCACGTGTGTGCATGCCTGTAAACCTGTCTAAGCCTGTGTGCGCATGTGTGCGCCCGTGTAAGCCAGTGTAAGGCTGTCTAAGCCTGTGTGCATGCATGTGCACCTGCATAAGCCTGTGTAAGCCTTTGTAAGCCTGTGTGCACACATGTGCACTCGTGTGCGCATGTTTGCGCTTGTTTGTGCGGCGCTGCCCCCTGTGGGAACAGAATGGGAAAAGGAAGGAAAAGAAGTAGTAGGAAGTTAACCAAGGAGAACTGGCAGAGCTGCCAGGTGAAATCAATCAGAATCAGCCAATTACACAGGCAGTACGCTAGCCCAGCCTAGCACTTAAAACTCTGCAAACAACATTTCCCCATGTTTTTCTCAGAAACACTGCAACACTGCAGTCTACAAAGAGAACTGAGACAAAATAAATGTTAGGGGCTGCCATTGCTATTATAAGGCAACATGTGTAAGATGCTGAGGGTGGTGCCATTGCGAATGCTGCTGAGCAACCCACAGTGAGGAGATGGAGAAGAGTGTACAGACCCAGGGTAACCTACCAGGGGCTGCACGAGCTGGAGATAGTGGAGCGCTATAGACTGGACAGAGACCTCCTGCAGCAAATTGTTGAGCTGTGCAGGCCACGCCTCACACACAGGACCAACAGAGGAGAACCATCTCAGTGGAAACCAAGGTATGTGTTGGCCTAAGAATACTAGCAAAAGGTACCTTCCAGAGACCAACTGGTGATATGATGGGGATTTCACAGGCATCAGCATCCGGGGTACTGCACCAGTTCCTGAATGCCATGTCAGCACATGTCGGTCATTATGTATATTTCCCCAATTCCCATGAGGTATTGGCCAGCAATATGTGTCTCTTCCAGCAAATAGTGGAATACCCTGAGGTAGTGGGTGCAATTGACTGCACGCACATACAAATCAAAGCACCATCCAGTGAGTGGGGTAGGGTCTACATCAACCGCAAGGGCTTCCACTCCATCAACTGCCAAGTGGTGTGCGATGCCCAGGGCATAATACTGAATGTGTGTGCTGGCTGCCCTGGAAGCTACCATGATTCCCATATCTGGCATCTGACACAGCTGTACCAGACATTTGCCAATGGGGACATACCTGACGGTCACCTAGTGGGGGATGCTGGATACGCACTGGAGCCATGGCTGATGACACCCATCAGAAATGCACACACACCTGAACATGAACACCATAATGAGGCACACGCACAAACATGAAATGTAATCAAGCGTGTGTTTGGGATGCTCAAGTCAATGTTCCGGTGCCTGGACACATCTGGCGGAGCCTTGCAGTACTCACCAACTACATGTACCCAAATTGTCATGGAATGTGACATGCTACACAATATGATCCTGCGAAAACAGCTGCAGCAGGAACAGCATGGGGCAGGGCCAAACAGCCCCCCACCATTGGCAAGGCCTGCACAGGCACAGCATGACTCGGAGGAGGAACAACCTGAGCCTGCCCCAGTAGGCAGAAGGAGGTATGCCCAGTATGCCTTGGCCTTGGCAAAGAGGCAATGCATAGCACATACACTGGCTCAGTAGGATCCCTGGAAATGATACCTCTCTCTGACTCGCACATAAAATAAAAGGGATGCCTAATTTGACACTACCTGTTTTCACACATGTATAAGGAGTGTACTATGTGCATCTGATGTAGGCAGCCCTGCAGCACCACCTGAGGCATGATTGCCATGTTTTAAGCAATATAAAGCAGTGCTAGGCAGCTTTTACCACTATTTAGTATATGTAAACTAAAATGCCCACGCTAACTAGTGCAATGTTGGGCAACATTGAGCAATGTTGGGCAAGGTCGGGCAAAGTTGAGCAAAGTCAGGTAAACATGCTCGTATCTGCTTTACTGTTCCTTAAGCAGTCTGGTCTGCCCAGCATGAAAATAAAAAGCAGTGACAGGGCTCAAACCCCGGATACTGTGCACTATACTCACAGTACTGAACCACTAAGCCATGACAGCATTCCACTGGCACAGACACAGCAGGACAATTGTACACTAATGCAAACACAAAGAAATGCTGTAGCATGCCCCTAAAGAGGCATATGGGTAACCTCCCCCACAGGCCTATGCAGACAGAGAACAGCAGGCCAGGTGGTGTGATGTGGGTTGGGTAGGCTATGAAGTCGCAATGTAATATACGTGACAGTGGACGCCAAGATCTGTAGTACAGTAGTATGCCTCAAGCCAGTACAATAGGTAACAGTACAGACTGAAATGGAGTACCTTACATAGCAGTGCAGGTCTAGCAAATGTGTAACAATTACGTGTGCCCCCAGGTAGAAATGTACAAAAAATAGCTCCCCCCCTGTATGTAGAAATGTTGATAAGTCTATGCAAAGTGTCTCATGGAAGGCCTGCAAGCACAGCATGATCCCTGTTGATTTATGACACAAAAGTGAGCCCTGCTGCAAAAATACAACTTGATTTTCAACACACATATAGTATAAATGTCTATAGCAAACTTGCTCACACACTTCAACAAATGTAGTGGATTTCATTCAGCATCACACTGAAAGATCATACTGGGCATGCTCACACACAAATATACGAAGCAAACGTCAGGCAACAACATACTGAAACATCATACTGGGCATGCTCACACACACAGGCTAAATATGGAGATGTTAATAAGGGATCTATGGACAAATGTGGTTAGTCATCTCTACTTCCAGAAACACATTCACAAAGTGGTCAGAAAATCATGCTATGTGTTCACACAACCTGCCAAGGTTTGTACATGTAGGTCAAAGGAGGTTCCCTCTACTCATCAGTCATCAGACCCATCAGAGACTACCGCAACACACTTGCGATGAATCTGACTAGGCACCGTCAGCAGCTGGAAAGACCACTGAAGTACCTCAACAAGAGGATTACTGGCCTCAAACAGTTGCCCCATGCAACAAGACAGAATTTAACCCAATCTGTACTCTGTTGCATACTGTCTACGCAGGAGATCTCTGCACAACAGACAGGTCCATGTCATGGCAACACTCAGATCTCTTCTGAGTTACAGCTCAATGGCACTAAATATACAGACCCAACTGATATTGGCAACATCCTGGAAGATAGGATCAGTGTTAACTTTACCCCCCTCTCACCCATGAAAGAGCACATCACTATAATGGAAGACTGCAAAGTTGCTGTCATCATAGCTGCACAGGTTAAAACACTCTCCAAAGCCAGTATCACAGCAGCCATGGGACCAGATAACTTCCCAAGTCTGTGTTCTACACAAACCACAGAACGAACAGGCACCACACCGATGTACCATGTTCAGTCATAGCCACACCTCAGGCTTTGTGCCAGCTGAATGGTGCACAGCGACAGTTATCCCACTAAAGGGTGGAGACACCATGGACCCCAGGAACTAGCGCACCATCAGCCTGATGAGCCTGCCCTGCAAGGCCATGGAATGTATCATCATACAACTTATGAAAAATACATTTGTAATCCCCAAACTCATGTTGGGTGTGTAAAATGCAGATCATGTCTCCTAAACCTGATAGATGACATTGAAGCAGTCACCAGAACTGTAGACAAGGGTAAGGTGGTAAGGTGGTTTGCACAGCCTGTGTAGATCCTGCCATGGCTTACAACACGACCCCACACTCTGTAAATACAGATAAAAATGCTCCAGCCGTACTCCCTTGCATATCACCTACTCAGAGGTGTTCTCTGCCTAACATACAAAGCAATGTCAAACACAGAGCTGTTGGACATGCTCCACATAAAACACTCACATTCCCTTTGATCTTCGGACTCAAAACCATGAGTGAAATACCAAAGGAAGGGGTGTATCCATTTACCCTATGGATATCCACACCTTCAGGTTAGTGGCACAGCATGAGGCCTTAGAGACCATGCAAGTGCAACTAAATTTGGGCAAAGCTGCTTATCAGATTGTAGCCTGCTACAGATCACCTACCTTGTCTCAGGAACCTCACTCAGTATTCTTGAGAACAGTGGAAAATACAAAGGTCCCATCAAACACCATTATATGAGGAGATTATAACTAGCCAAACACTGAGTGGGAGAATTACTCGTGTACAACGTCCTCTGCCCAATGTTTCCTCGAGTTTAAAAACTCTAACACCCTGGAACAGCTGGTCACCATGCCCACTAGAGGTGACAACATACTGGACCTGATCATCACCAACATGGGGCACCAGTGTACCACAACAGAGATAAACCCCTTGCTGGTAATATCAGATCATAAAGTAATCACACTGGACATCCACATCCCGCCCCCAGTCAATGAAACGACTGTGAAGACATTTTCCAAAGCAAACTGCACACTTCCCAAGACCAAAGTTGAAAGTTCCAAAGCCCCCTTGCTATAGGCTAATGCTATACAATCTGCTGAATCATTTACAAGTGCATCCTATGAACATCTACAGGGGTGCATTGATTGAGACATCCCAAATAAAACCAAGATGCACTCCTCCAAAAATAAGAAACCAATCTGGTGGTAGTCACCCATAAATAAGCTAGACAACAGCAGGAGGAAATGAACACATGAGAGAGCAAACTTCACAAAAGGAAAGTCATCACTGATCATTATTATGAAGAAACAGTGATCACTCATAAGATAATCCAAGGCCAGTTTATAAAGGCAAATTGACAAGGAATGTAAGAATAACAACCACAAAGCCTTCGTTAGCTATACCAAACATGTAGGTGGCAACTTCCAAATATGCTGTCAGCTACTGAAAAATGGCAAGAAATACACTGAACCAACTTACATTGCCCACATCCTGGGGGACAGGTTCAGTGCAAACTCCTCCCCATCACCCCCAAAAGGGCCTGTGTCCATCCCAGAAGAATGCAGAGCCCCAGACTTCATGGACATGCAGCTAAAGACAGCATCAATGGGACTGGATGGTGTCCCAGGCTGCGTCTTACACCAGCCCCAAAAGGAACTACACCCTCACCTACATTCACTGTCCAGACTCAGTCATACCACAGTCTATGTACCCAAAGAATGGCATACACCAGCAGTCATCCAGCTCCACAAAGAAGGTGCCACAACAGAACCTGGAAACCATTGCCCTATAGGTCTACTCAGCCTGGTCTGCAAAGCTATGGAGCAAATTATCATGGAACCTATAAACAGAGACATTGGGGACCTCCAGACACTGGACTCTACCCAACTTGGCCTTGTGAAAGGCAGATCCTGCCTCCTAAACCTAGTTGACTTATTTGAAACAGTTACCAAGGACATAGATGGAGGTGAAAGTAGTCCACACAGCCCACCTGGACCTCTCTAAGGACTTTCTACACCATTCCCCACTCTGTCATCATGGACAAGCTTACCAGCTTGAACATTAACAGCTGTGTCACAGGATGGGTGGCCATGTGGCTCACAGATCAAACACACATGTTCAGGGTTGTGGGTGCCATGTCCGACTCTAAACCAGTCACAAATGGCATCACACAGGTCTTGGTCCTGGGACTCCACCTGTTCAGTAGATACTGGTCAGAGGTACAGGCAAGCACGGGAGGAGTATGGCTGAACAGGTTTGAAGATGACTGCTAACTGAGGTCCATATTCGACTCTACGGCTGACACAGACATCCTCCAGAAGGGTCTTACAGAGACAGATACCTGGTGTCAAAACAATGCCCTCAAGCTGAATGCCAAAGAATACATAGTCATCCCCTTTGGATAAAACAAAGTGCACACAAATTACCACATAGGTGGTAATCCAGTATGTACGGAGAAAGTCATTATGGCCGTGGGGACACAGGTAGATAGTAAACTCTCCTTTGATGATCACATGGTCAAAGTGTTTAGACATTCCTTCTATGTAGCCCACCTAATGTCACCTAATGTAATCCACTTTGTATAGTCTGATGATGTCACCATCCTAAAAATATACCTGTGGAAAGGAGACCTCACAGTAATGTGTATAGCGCATCATGTAAAGTCATGTAGTATCATAAAGCAGTTAGGTAGGTGTTTGAATCCTGCACTTGGTGAGTGTGTGTGCTCTATGTGTGTGACACTGTTTGTCAATGTGTTGTGGGTTTTGCTTTTACTACTGTATGACATATCAGTATGACAACAGTATGTGCATTGCACATGTGAGGTAGCTGTGTGACAAATACATATACGTACATTTGACCTCAGTTATTGCATGTGTGGGAACCCTGCTTTTTCCAAGAATACATCTGTCATCTTTGCCAGGGTGTGCTGCTTCTTTCCAGACCTTAGGTCACATCTGTATGCTTGTGACAAGGCCAGCCACTGCAGTGATCCCTGGCCTAGGTCATCCATGTCACACACACTCATTACGGTTTCTATTGAAATGTGTGAGTGAGGGTTTATGGCCGAGGTATATGTCAGACCTGTTCAAACGCAGCAAAGTCTGTCAATGATGGCTATTCATTATAGGTGTACAACAACCTTTGTGGATATGCATGCAGACCCCTTATTGCTTATGTGATCCACCAAGGGATTTCAAAATACCTTTGGAAATGTGATTATCAAAGGAGAGATGACGTAACACTTGGTTGCATGTACACATCAGTACCTGTTCTTCATGTTGGTGGCTACTACCTATGTGGTACTGTGGGGATACTATGTTCCGTAAAGGTGGATGACTATGCTTTCAGTGGCTTATAGCTTTAGAGCATGGGTTTGACAACAGGAATCTGTCTGTATATTATCCTTGTGGAGGATGTGTGTGTCATCTGGAGAATGCATTATAGGCCACAGTATGCATTGCCAGACGTGGACGGACATATCTCTACTGTGATTGCTTGTACCTAAGAGAGCTATATGCCAAACAGGAGTGGTCTCAGTAATGGGTGCAGGTGAATACCACTGGTTACTGGCATAATATAGTACCTGAACGATCCAAATGTTACTCTGTGTCCTACATCTGTATGTCAGTTGTCAAGACATCATCTAACAATTGGTTATGGTCAGGCTGTTGAAGTTATGTATACTACCAGAATGCAAAACAATGACAGATAGTAACAGTATCACCCACAGCACAATGTCAAACCATGTCATACACACATGTGTAGTCAAGTTCCGAAATATGTGTAGTACAATGCATACTGGCCACCAACAGAAACTATGGAGTGTTGTGATTAGCATACTAGCCTGGTACAGCTGTTGCCAATGCTAAGCTACACGTTAATATGACTATCATGCATTCATTACTCTGTCACATCCATGTTTATATAACTGTATGCGCTACTCCCCCAAACAGACATTGTACACACTACTGTACAGAACACAGATAACATGGATCAGATGTTTGACATTTAATGCTGAACTACATATGTCACAGTCATATCCCACTGCACACAGCTACACACTGATTTCTCCATGGCAGTAGTTATGCAGGGCATCTGTGCATAGATACGTACTGCTGCCACATATGGATGATTCAAACTATGTAGAGTACTTTTCAAAAACATCTACTACATGCCAGTAAATACATATCTGTTACATACCTTTCCTTTGTATGTCTTTGTATTTGTCAGTTCCATGTGTTTTGTAATTTATTTGTTTCTTTATTTATATCTAATTTTTTTCAATATATTTTATTGTCAATATATTTTTTATATCTTTTTTCAATATATTATTTTTTCAATATTTTTTTATATCTTTTTTTTTCAATATGTTATTTTTTTCAATATATTTTTTATATCTTTTTTTCTGTTGCTGTTGTTCCAGATGTCGCTGTCTGTCTGTCTGTCTCTCTCTCTCTCTCCGTACCTGCAATGAAATTATTGCATGTGTGGACAGCAAGTACAGCCTGCTTTTATAGGTATCTGCACTTGTGCATGTGATGGCCTCTGCACCAATTGGTGGCCACCATTTGGCGATTGCATGCAGCCTGCTGTGTGGTACTTGCAGTACTCACTGTCATAGCAACCAAATGCTATAAATTGCTAAGTCAGGTAGGCATAGCCCTTTCAGCTTTCCAAAGTGGGGGCCATGTTTCTTTGCTGTGGACACCGTTGTGTAAGTCATAAGGTTGGTATACTTCTTATATCTGATGCTAGGGGTGTAGCCAGTGATTTGAATGCTGTACTCAGACCTGAATGTTGTCACTTCCAGTACACATTTGTCAGTGTAGAATTGTAATCACCCCTACAAATGCAAACACAAGATACATGGGAGTATGTAGTTTCTTTCTACTTATACAACTAGCTGCCATACATCCATAGTTATTGAGATGGTTTCATTTGGCACATGAACTGTTTGTGAACTGCTATACTGTGAATATTAATGTACTCACTTCTGCAAAGTTTGTGCTTTTTCTTCTGTTGACATTAGCACAGGATGCTCATGAACACTGGACAATTCCAGTACTGAGTATTTATTTTTATTTATTTATTTATTTATATTTGTTGACCGGGAGTGTCCGACTGGACGTAGGTCCATTTTCAGCGGTGGCCCGGGGAGAAAAGCTCCACAATTAAAATAAACAGACAGTAGTTACATTGGATTACATAGCGATTAACAATTTACATAGCAATTACTTACAACATATTTACAGATGAAGAACACAGTACATCAGTAGACAACTAGAATCTTTATCTGTGAAGTACATAACAGACATTAACAAATGTTAAAATAAGAAGTTCCTGCAGTATAAGTACTAGGCTTATGAGCATCTGAGCTTGCTATAATCAAGGTAGTTAGTGGAGTGGAAAGAAAGGTAGTGGTTGGACGGGGTGGGTGATATTAGAGTGGGAGTTGCAAGGGCATAGTCAGCATGTTTTTAGGTGTGCTTTTAGTAAAGTTTTGAAGTGGGTGCATGATGGTACGGAGGTAATTGTGGGTGGGAGGGAGTTCCATAATTTGGCTATGGTGCAAGAGAATAGTGCTTCACCAGCAGAGTTATTGGCTTTAGTGATCTGCATGGGATTTTTGTTGCTGGATCTTAGTGGTCTGGTGGTGCGATATGGTTGGAGTAGATTCTGGAGGAATGGGACATTAATGGATGGTTTACTAGTTTGTGGGTGAGTGAGACTTGATACCATTGAAGGAGGTGAGGGAGTTCAAGTCAGCCCTACCTACATCCTTGCTGGACCTTGAACACACAGGTATTTTGTACATTTGGGTGGGGATTGTCCTGCTATGATACTGTGTGGGGGTTGTAAAGTGCTGCTGTAACATTATTTACTGCTAGAATGGCTGATTCTGTTATCACAGTCATGTAATGCAATTCCACAACAACTGCTGGTAAAGTTCCACAGAACAGGATTTGTGTTATGGCATTCCTATCTTTCCTTTACATTCATTCATTCTGATGCATGATATATATATTTCAGCAACAACCTGCTGTGTATCTACTGTGGCTTAGTGGTACTTAATGCAGTCTAGTGTGTCCAAGGTCCGTGGTTCGAGACTGACAGTGGTGTTTTATTTTGCTGCTGAGCAGAACAAGGGCCCTCACATGCAGGGTGACTAAGGCACTTTTAAGCAGTTGTAAGCGGGTTTGTGTGGGTTTGCGTGACGTTTAGCAATACTTAGCTAAGCGCACACAAGCGCACACTCGCACAAGCCCGGTAACTACTGCTTAAAAGTGCTTACTCTTGCTAACCCCTGTGCTCATTTCTTTGAAAGAAAAGAAAATGGGGAGATAGGAAAGTGGTGAAAAAGGGGCACAAAGAGGGAAAGATAGTAGGGAAAACAGCTAGGGATGTGCAGGACGTGTGTAGGGAAGGTCCATAGCTGCCCATTTCTTTAACAGCAACAGCTGTGCATATACTAGAAATTTGGAGAGAAATTTGAAACTTTCCACCCCTGAAAGAGGGGTGAGGACAACAAAGTATGTTGTACTGCCAATTAAATTTCAGTTTATATGTCCAGCGGACATGTGTGCAAAATGGGCAGCTATGTATGGGGCATAATTTTTTTGTGGGAGCAGATTGCCCTTTTTTTTTTTCAGGTGAGAGTGGAATGTGGGGTAGGGGAAGTAGGTATATTTGGGGAGGTAGGTTGGGGAGGTAAACAGACAAGACAAACAAGATGCATACAGGGGTGGAATATGACACATGTGGTGGGTGAACACCATTGACGAGGAAGGATGTTTGGAAATCGCAAGCCCATGAGCCCACAGATGGCAACAGTGGAAATGAGATCCCCATCCATGGGCAGTCACCATTGGACCTTCACAGCCCAGAGGGTGGCTGTGCTGGGGGCTGCATAGGAGGGGCAGGCTCACCTGTGAGTCGCGCCACTCATGCCTTGAGCTGGCATAGAGGATCAGTGACTGAACGCTCGATCTCCCTACGCACCACAGCCCAGACCGTTTGGAGGGTGATAGGTTGCCCTCCTCCTGCCATGCTTGCACGGGGGGGGGGGGACGAGCTCCATCCCCTGCAGTGCTTCCACCCAAAGGTGGCACAGGGCCAACGGATGAGGAGGTCCCAGACTGGGCACCGGACCTGCTGGTGCCAGATGCCATCGCCAGCTGAAGTGGGACAGGTGGGTCTGCTGGGACCAGCCTTCCCATACATTCTATGTTTAGGAGGATTTAATGACATTATGGGTTGGTAACAGCCAACAGTATTCCAAATTAGTTGTAACAGCATGCAGTATTATTCCCATTAACCCAACACACCAGAGTTCCAACAGTTGAACAGCAAGCATAACACATGCATATATAGAACAACAGTGGACATTCCAACAGCATGCAGGATTGATTGGTGGCAACAGGCCACCAAGATTGTGGTGTTTGAACAGGGCACATGCATCAAAGTAAATGCAGCTATTTATAAAACAATAAGACATATGTCCCAACAAATGTTTTGAGATTAGACATACCCATTGAGGTGTGGAATTGCATTGTTTATGCACATACAGTAGCGTGTAAAAAGATACCTCTATTAACAACTTATATGTACTTATCATTTACACTACATTCCTACTGACTGCAGGTATATATCCCCTACATGTATTATTACACTAGGCAAAGTCCATTAAGTTGTGAAATGGGTTTTGCTAGTTCCTTATATACCTAACCTGTATCTGACATACAAACTGTCTAGGATGCAGATGTTACTGCTAAGTATTTATATATTTTATTTATATTTATATATCTACATATCTGGATGTATTCAGGTGACATTATCAGTTATATTTTTACAGCCCCCTACATTTCTAGCAGCACACTGACATTTCTGGGGGACACATTAACAAGCTACTTGTGTGCCAGATCTACCTATACATGCCAGCCATTAACCAACAGTTGAGGACTGTATATATGCTTCACAGCTACTGGCACTCCCTTCATCCACTTTATATGGGCCTGCCCAAGTGTGGGTTGACAGCGCTTAATACAGCAGTACTATTTATATAATGCAAGAGTACAACAACATTTTGAACTAAGTGACACGGACACACTCCAGGAATTATACCTTTATTAATTACATTACACACGTTTCTAGAGTCTCTCTCATTTATTTGATATTACAGTGTATGCAGAAGACTTATTCAAGACGTATTATACCTTTATTAATGGGTTACAACACTCTTTTTCAGGCTCTCTCACTTATTTTATATAACAGTACATGCAGATAAATTATTCAGGACTTATTATACCTTTATTATTGGGCTACAACACTTTTTTTCAGGCTCTCTCACTTATTTTATATAACAATACATGCATAATAATTACTAACCTGCCTGGTGGCGCAGCCTTCACAGTCTATCTGCATAGGCTTGCAGATTCGCAGGACGGACACCTGCAGCTGTGAAGTAAATGAAGTGATATTGAGACATATACCTATCCATAATATCAACTACAATAACATTGCTTACATACTCCATTCCATGCCTACCTACTCAGTAGTGGGGCATTGTGCATCCCACTGGCCTTCTGTATCCACTGGTTCAGTTGGTCCTGCTTGCGTCTCTTCAGGTCTGCGTAGTGGTGTCTGACCTGCTCACCAGTCCGAGGGACACCTGTGGCACTGGTGAGATCATGTGCGAGATGGTTCCAGGCTTCCGCTTTGTATTCAGTGCCCTGGAACTGACCCTGCAGGAGTCTGGCATCATGATTATGGACAAAGAGCCAAACCATCACTTTTGACTCCTCAATGCCCCACCGTTGCACTTGAAAGTGAGAGCCCTCTCCGACACCAGCCATGCTGCCTGCAGATGGGAGCTACAACCAGTTATGGCAAGTATTCCTGCCTATGGAGCTTAAATATGCCTCATTTCCCGCACTTATTTGTGATTGGCCAGATTTGAAAATTCTCAGCTGGGTGCACACCTGCTTAGCACTGAGTAAACTTTGATTAATATGTATATGTATGTAGACAGTGCATGAACAGCAAAAGCTGTCATGGCTTAGTGGTTCAGTACTGTGATTATGGTGCACGGTATCCCGGGTTTGAGGCCTGTCATTGCTTTTTATTTTATTACTGGCCTGACCGGCTAGGAGGTGTGGCTGTGTTTAGCCGACTTTGCTCAACTTTGCCCAACATTGCCCGACGTTGCCCGATGTTGTGCTAGTTACCGCAGTGCACAGCTTCACACAAACATGTTTTGTTTGCGCTAGTTGGCGCAATGCGCAGCTCAGCGCAAAGCCATTGCGTTAGTTAAAGCAGTGCTAAGCTATGGACAATTATTCTTAAATGTGCTTAATACTGGTAAACGTTGCTTGGCAGTGCTTCACATTGCTTAAGATACATTAGTTATGCATTCGTCAGTATGCATGACCATTTCACCTTCTTATATATATATATATATATATATATATATATATATATATATATATAATATATATATATATATATATATATATATATATATATATATATATACATATATATATACATATAAAATATCGTTCACTACTACATAAGCCATTTCAATGCATTTTACTAAAATTCAAAAGGCAAATGTCAGGAGTTATTTTTATGCACAGATTTCCTACAGAAAATGGAAAGGGAAGTGGTGGGACTCAAACCGGGAATGCCTCCTCTTTGTGTAAATGCACTATCACTACGCTATTGCTCTTAATTTGCATATAAGTAGTTTATTATCCTCTTCGATGTCTAAACTGCTAACTGTAGCTAAGCAATGGGTAAACCCACACACACATGCGCAAATACGGGCAGGTATATCGGGAATAATAAAAAAAAAAATAAAAGTTTTACATTTTATTATATTTGTACAGGGGTTTAGAATGTGGGGTAGTGTAGTGTTGAGGATATACACATTTGAGCGGACTCTCTCATGTCTGGTGACATTTGCAGATTTAGGCACTTGCAGGGGCGTGGATATTTGGACTGCTCGGCAGTCTGACACGCTCCCTGCACTCGTGCACGCTCCGTGTTAGCCTTAGATTTGAGTCAGTGCACCCTCATGAATATGCATGGTGCGCTGATGTCATCCTCTTAGGCTGCAGTTTCCGAGTAAGACTTATTTATTCTTACACAGAGGATTAGTGAATCCCAGCCTTTATGTAATTAGATAGGTAGGATGTTTTTATTATGGTATTATATTTTATAGATGCAAAATGATAGTATTTTAGCACTGTATCTTATTGTTTAGATAGGAAATTGCACTTGTCAGTTTAAATGTTAGCTGCTTGAAGTTCATAGACTAATTGGCTAATTAGGCGCATAATTATGGTTTGGAGGAGGCTTTATATTGTGTTTTTTACATGGCTGTGTCATTTTGAAGAAGTCATTGTGAACGGACCGAAGAAAGCGCTAAATCTATTAAATACTTTATTCAGCTCTAAGAGTTTCCTTGCCACTGTGTTTCTTTATTTTCTTGGTTTGCACTAAATATATTGGGGAATTATGCATTCTTGTTTTTTGGAAAGGATCCTTGCACTTAATTTTGTTTTGGTTTAAGCTGAAGTGCAATTAATCAGCCTATATTTGGAATAAAGGTGAGGGGCAATATTAAACAGGTTTGGTGCAATGTGTGGAGAGTGTAAAGAGGAAGTACGGGTAGGTGGTTGGGACAGAGATGGAGATGTTGAGAGATGTTATTGAGTCATGGTAGGATGAAAGATGGCACTGTAGGAGGAGAAGAATAGAGGATAAGCTGAAGAGCAGCAGAATTAGGTACAGGAATCTGTATTTTATAGATGTCAGGTGGTGGTGAAGTAGCAAAGACCAAGGACACAAGAAGTTGCAGGGTAATAGGTGAATCAGTGATGGTGGATTCTGATAGCTGGAAGAGGGAAGGTAAGGAAAGAAGTATTTTCTATAAAAGAAGATAGGTAGGTTGTCCCAGAATCTTCTCTGGAATGTAAGGAATAGATGGAGTATTAAAGGGTACAGTATAATGCTGTAGTCAAAATAAAAGAAGTGAGATTTTATGTAGGAAAAGTAAAAGATACAATGTGGAATAGTAGGTACTATTAGTGAGGTTCCGATTATAAATGTATATAGTGCTGAGCAGTATGGGAGAGAGAATGATGGTTGGGAACGGGGCTAGAAATTAAATAGAGATAGGGAAGTTGGAAACAAGAAACAAAAATGTATATATAGAAGTAGTAAGGTCATTTTCAGAGGGTTTTGGAATACGAGTCACAAGTGAAATGTGTATGCAAGAAGTATAATACTAGATTAAGAGGGGTTTGTTGGGAGTAGTGTAGGGGAATGCAACAAAGTCAAGTTGGCTTCCCACTCTCAGGTCAATTTATAACCAAGAGTGGTCAGTTTATAGCCAGAACAAAACAATTAATAAAGAGATGCGAGTAAAACAGGTTGTCTGTCATCTCCTGAGATTAAATAACTGGCATATGCAATATAGTCAAGCTAAAAGGGGCAGTGGCTAACTTAGCAAAAGGTCCTTAGGGTGCATGGACTATTTCAGAGATTTTGAATTACATAGTAGGTATGTAGGTAACTGATTAAAGTTAATATGTAGCAAGGTTCTTAATGATAAATATACTTATATTAAACAATGACAAAATTCTCAGAAAACTTGTAGGTGTACAGCCTTGTGACAGAGCTCCTGCAATATTGAGGTCAGATGTTGTGACCACAGGCTATTAAACAATGACAAAATTCTCAGTAAACTTGTTGGTGTAGAGCCTTGCAACAGAGCTCCTGCAATATCGAGGTCAGATGTAGTAACCACAGGCTCTGCTATATGAAGGAAGATAGTAAGAGGTGATAACACTTATTTAATAAGCCATACTAAACGTTTGTGCCTACAAGAAACAAGTAATATACCTTAAAAAACAATACCATTATAGCTCTTATTGGTAAAGTTGGATTAGCAACAGACAACTTTGTCTCAAATTTCTATCCTCCTACTACCTGGATAAGCAAGCTGGTCGCTGGGGCAAGGAAAAGTTGGGTTAGAGACTACTAACTTGGTGTCAGGTGGCTGGTTACAAGGGGGGGCTCTGGATCAGATAACCTATGAAGGATAACAGCTAAGACAGGAATGGACAGGCAGATAGGAAGGATTCCATATCCAAAGTCTTTGACAATCTGATCTCTTTGCTTTACCAGGCAAATTAAGTAAGCCAGCCTTACCTCCCTACATTCCAGGCAAGTAGGGTGGAAAAGAATATGGTGTCTCTTTTGATACTGTGTCTTTTAAGAAAACTGTGGACACATACAGGAGAAGCTGATACTTCTCAGCAAACTGTGGTATGGCTGACAACACAACTTTATTTTAAATGGATGATTTGATGACTTGACCATCTGACCTTATAATGAAGTGCGATACATGTGGAAAAATTCTTAGGAGTGGACACTGCTTAGCCAGGGCCAGTCTTAGGAGAGAGTGGCTTCAGGCCCTTAGCAACAAACTAGGGGCCTTACTCAACTGGCTAGTTGGTTTGGTAGGTATTTTGGAGTAATACATAAGCATTGTGGCTGAAATGGCATAATAAACATAATGAACAGTGTAACCGTTAATAAAACATGAAGGTAATGGACTATTTAAAACATAGGCTAAGAGTCTTGAAATTTTGCGTTTAAGATAATAATAAAGGTTTGGTCAAGAAGGCAGGGATGCATTTGTGGTCTCTGGGGGTAGGAGGAAGTGAAGGGGTAAATATACTTATGAACCCTTTAAAAATATTTTGAAACCCACTTGTTTTTGGCAGGGAGTCTATTTACTGTGATATTTTTGTTTTTGTTGATTTTATATCAGTCAGAAGATATACAAACATATGTTATTAGAGACGTAATGCAGATTTGCCAAGCTGTTTTATAAAACATATTTGAATGTTTATTTGCTATTTATTTTTGCAACACATAGCCATTGACAAAGGCTTTAAGCTTTAATTCTTTGAATCATTCTTTTTTCATGTTCTTTCTATCTATCATTTGCTGAAAGCTGATGGCAATATTTTGAGTTCTAATTATTTTTGTTAGACAAGACATGCTTTTAAGGCATCCTCTTATGAAGATTTCTGTAAAGCATTGGCTCAGATACCTCTTTTTTGTTTGGTTGGTTGATTGTTTTAACAGTTGTTTTCTTTATGTCAACCATTGATTTCATTTGAGTTAATTGTTGCATGAGTTTTCTATCATAAAAAAGAAACCAGCACCAATTTGGCAAAGGATTAAGGTAGACCTGCAATGTAAAGTTTTGGCACAACACAGCTGTCTTCAGGCTTAATTTCCCCCATTATTTGTTAACTGCAATGCCCCACATCAGCATGTGCTTAGCTACAGGTTTATATTGCTACAAAGTACCACCAAAATTCCATGTCTAACTTCTAGCTTTAGGGTTTTTGTTTTAGCAATCTTCCCTTTCCTTATATTATCTCCATTATGAAACACGTGTATCCATATCCACATTCAAACCCTGGTCTTTCATGTCAATTATTCCAATTTACATAGAATGCTGAATACATCACATTCTAGTCCCTATTCTTGTCAAGAATTTTCTTTATGCTTACAGTGACCGAACCTCCTTCATTGAACGAGCAGACATCTGACTGATGTTTGTCAGATTGCTCACTGCTGCAGTAGCCTTAGTTATTTGGGTTTTATCCTGCCTGGGATGTAACAGCTGGCCAGCTTCCAGTGATTTAGATCATTTTCCACTCAGCCAAATCATCAGTCAGCTCTAACTAAGCTGACTATAAGAATAGGTTTGGGCACCAAGTCCTTTAGATATTTCCTGCCATCAAAGAGAGCAGTCCTGTGTGGGCTATAGAGGATCGACTGTCAGATTGTGCTGTTTCATTGCTGGGCAGATAAGTTCCTTTTGGGAGCATGCCTTCCACATTTTTTATTGTACTTTCCTGTTTAGAAAAGTTATTTCTA
>NC_056730.1:826654447-826739447 GCF_019279795.1 Protopterus annectens
GGTTCTGGAGATCATTCTTCAAGGTTACTGATGGCAGTGGGAGAAAATCCATCCTTTCCTAGGTGTAATTTCTCATCCACCAGACGAGAGTCCATTATTTCTCCCTCTCCTGCATCACATGCTATTCCAGGGAGTGATAGATCCAGTTCCTCCTTCCAAGGCTAAAAAATGTTCTTATTCATGGATGCTTTTAGAGCCAAAATAGACAATGCTTGAAGACTATATCTTGCTATTTTTTTCCTAAACTTGTTTCTGATAGTGCCCAAATTGAAAATGCTGCCACTTCACAACCTGTTAGCCCTTCTTTCCCATTTATGTTTCCTGTTAGCACTAGATTTGAAAGATGTTTATCATCGCATTACTTTTCATACAGATTTTGTATATCTGGAGTACATTATCAGTCGTCTGTCTTATTTTTTTTTCCAAGTATTTTGGGTTTCTAATACCATGACGGGAATGGACCCCATTCCTAAGTGAAAGTATGATTAAAGATCATGAAATTAATATTGTTTCAATCTTTGATGTCAGCCAGAAGTGCTCTTCAGAGCACACACAATGTGCCCAGTAATGACTCCTTCTGCAATTCATATGGACTTACATGTATCAGTAACATATCTAAGTAGAATTGTAAATTGTTTTTTATAAGACCCATTGCTCCTACTACTATTGGAAATGCCTGGGTATCCTTCTTCCAAATTGGCCTCATTTCAGCCTGCAAATCCTGGTATTTTATGACTTTTTGTCTCTCTGTACGTAAGACACTGTAGTCACTGGGTGTAGCAATTTCAATGATCAGTGCTACTTTTATCTTCTTTTGATAGACTACTATATCTCGTTTTCTCGGATTCACTTCATAATCTCGAAATACTAAAACATCGAATTTTAGTATCTTGAAACTATGAAACCAAATCCACAAAACATCAAAACTACAAAACCCCGAGCCCAAAACCGCAAAATTCAAAACACCGAACAAACTGCATACACTACACCATATATACACCACAACACCCACATCACAACATAAACAAAAACTACATACATACACAACTCATACACACACCCCTGCACCCCCCCATGTGGGGGCTGTGCCTCCCACACCCCTACCTATATATATTAACCCCGAGATCGCACAGACAGGAAACAAGCAAACTCACACACACACATTCTCCAGTCGCTCACACACACATCAAACATATCAGCACACTCAAACACACTCTAACCCCCCCCACTCAAATCCCTTACAAAACACTCACTTACCCGACAAAACACCTAGATCCACACATGACACTGTGCACCATAAACACACAATCCTGGACATCACATAGCTTAAGGCCATAACCACGAATTTGAGATATTTGAATTCACGACTATGAACTTTCGCTATTTTAAACATTCGGGCTTAGAGTCTCGAGATACTGAAATTTGACATTTCAGTATTTTGAGATTATAAACGGCTCCTGGTTTTCTTGCATCTATTTTTTGAAGTGTTAGCAGTGGGTGATCCAATGTGATATAAACATAATTTTCTTAAATTCTTTCTGGCTCAGATTTCCAATGTTTTTCAGATGATTCAATATTATAATGTTTGCACAATCCCCAGTGCAACAGTCTTCAACATTATTATGCCTTTCACTATACAGTCCTGCTATTAGTATATCACAACCAGCAACAAGATGTGCAACTTTTTCCAGTTCTGTTTACAAAACTGACATTTGTATGCTTATCCCACAAATTCAATGGACTTTGTAATCCATCATGTATGTAGTTCACTATTTTGAGCCACCAATACTTTCTTTTGGTTTAAATTCCCCTCTCCTTAACCATCCCTGTGTTCAATCCTGATTAGTATGAGATTGTTCCAAGAGTGTTCTGTACTTGCAACTATATTTATGCATTTTCCACATTTCTTGCCTTCTCGTCTGATACTTCACCTTATATTCTTTCTTTTGTTTTTTTGCACATTCAGTAGCTGCCTGAATTTTATCTACTTCTGGTGTGATTTCCATTCTCACTTGACACTGATATGCTTCTGGTAAACTCAGCAGGAAAGACAATCTTAGACTTATTCTCCTCATGTTTTAAAACTTTCACTGTGTTCGGGTCTTGTGAGGTCAGTAGATATGTTCTCCATTCTGATTTTATTTAACAACAAATGATCCTTTGTTCCATATGACTCTTTTTTTATCTTTTTGTTCTATTGCCATTATTGAGTTTTCTTCTAAATGACTATAAACTCTGTCGGCATCAATTCTAGTGTATAGTTTATACGTTGTTGAAAGGCAAGTTATTGGTCTACAGTTTTTAGGATAGCTTACAGGTTCAGTCTTACGTAAGAGTATTATTTTTCCTGTTGTTAATCAGGTTGTACATATAAATAATTCTTACTCATGACTAAATCTTCATGTTAAGATGTTAATACTTTTAGCTAGAAGTTAGGTACTGTATCTGGGCCAGGGGTTTTCAAGTTAGGAGCTTTTCTTAACTTTGTCTCAATTTCTCTGGCAGATACTTCATCCCATTTCATATCCTGTACATTTCAACTTGTTATTATTTCATTTACTTCTTATATCCATTCAGTATCTTTGTTACGTTCCACAGGATCTTCATAGATATTTCTCCAAAATGTATCTGTTCCTTATTTTTTTTGGTGGTGTTTCCATTCCTTTTGAATTGTTTCTCACTTCTGTATAAAACAGCTTTGGGTCATCAATAAATTGCTTATTATGTACATTTCCCACCTGCCCCCAGTGCTCCTACATTTATACCTCTAAACTACACCCCATTCCCTTATAGCCAATCACAAGGTCCACCTCGTTAAGGTTCCCAACCCTTCTTGTTACCTTCTCTAACCTTCTTAGTACTATTCCTTACCTCCCACATAATACCTTACACTAAACCATTGTAATGCCTATATTACCTACCCCAGTACGCATAAAGCTATTACTCTTGCTCACACTCATACCTCCTCTAACTACAACCTACCTGCTAACCTCTTATGAACATCCAATAAGTCCATAATTTCATTACCCCTCTAAACATACTGCCACACCAACACTAGCTATTTCCCAAAACCATATAAACATTACATCCAGTCCCAGCTACCTACTAGCTAAGTATCATAGACTTGCTCACATCAGGTATAACAATCTAAAAGATAGGAAATCTCTGTACCAATATTGTAAGCTTCTAAATCCTAAATGTAGAATACAAGTCCACACCTTACTAGATGGGGATATTCATCCAAACCCTGGCCCAAGAAATACTCCTACCACTGAACTCCATAGTCCTAACCTCTCTAGTGCATAAACCCCTACCAGACCTTCAAACTCACTCTTTATAGCACATTTCAGCATACATAGCATTAACAATAAAGTTGCCCACCTCCATGCTCTCCTAGATGTCCACTCATTTGACATCCTATGTCTAACAGAAACATGGGTAAAACCTGCAACCAAAGATAATGAATTCATCCCACCTGGTTACAATATCCTGAAACTAGACCGCAGAGCCAAGAAGGGAGGG
Source organism: Protopterus annectens (assembly GCF_019279795.1). NCBI lineage: Eukaryota > Metazoa > Chordata > Ceratodontiformes > Protopteridae > Protopterus > Protopterus annectens. The sequence continues at coordinate 826,657,970 of NC_056730.1, forward strand.
GGGTAGCAATACTATACAAAGCAGGGTTACAAGTTACTTCTTCAGACCTTAAACCTCCTCTTGACAATAATTCCAAAATCCTTATTTCTAAAATTCAGCTCAATACTTGTAAATCCATATATATCCTCTGTATCTACCTTCCTCCTGGTAATAACATCAACACCCTCGAAGATATCCTTAGCTGGCTTTCCATAAATTTCCCACAAGAAACTATAGTCCTCAGTGACTTTAATATCGACTGGAAGTGCTGTAGTACTGAACACCCTACTACCCATATTAACCTATATGGGTTCTCTCAGACCATTACATCTCCAACCAGGATTAACAAACCCAATAATAAGGAAAGCACCTTAGATTGGATTCTCACAATTAATCCTCAACAAACATATAATGTTGGGGCTCTCCCAGATGATTTAAGTGACCAATCAGTGACCTATATAATCAGGCATAAGATCAATGTTACCTACACAAGTACATACAGGACAATACAGACCAAAAAAACATTTTAACCATGATCTTTTCCAAAGTGAACTTAAGGCATGTGATTGGTCACCAGTAAAATACCTCCCACATGAAAAAGCCATACAATACTTTAATTCTAAATTCTTAGCCATCCCAGACCACCACGCACCAACACTCTCTATCAGAAATAAGACTAAACCTGCCCCATGGCTCTCAAAAGAAACCAGGCAAAAAATCCTTCTTAGAAACAAATCCTTGGCTAAATGGCGTACTACTAAAAATCCAACAGACCAACAAAAATTTAAACAGCTGAAAAATAATACAAAAAAGCTATTCTCGTAGATAAAAGCAACTTCTACTTACAACTCCAGGAAACTCACCAAAATAAACCACAAAAGTTTTGGGCAAGCATTAACAGACTTCTACATCCAGGGCAATCCATTACACCAACCCCACAAGGCACTAACCTTGAGAATCCCAAACAGACTGCCAATGCCTTCAATACTTTGTTCACAGAGGCCATCCAATCTCTTGCCAATCAGCTATCCCCCTGATTGCTCAACTCTGCCAATCTCCACTACTAGCTCACTCTCTTCATTTCAGTTGCAACCAGTTCCAACTTCCCTCATTTGCACCCTTCTCCGAAAACTAAAACCAACCACCCCCTCAGCTGACCAACTACCTGCAGAATACCTGCAAAAAGTAGCTAAAGCCATAGCCTATCCCATTTCCATACTGATTAACAGAACCATAAATGAAGGTACCATCCCAACTATCTGGAAAATCTCTCACATTATCCCCCTACATAAAGGTGGTAAATCAAATGAATTTTCACACTACTGGCCCATAGCCTTACTTTCTCCTTTGGTAAAAATAATGGAAAAGTGCATCCATGGGCAACTACTACACCACCTAATCCAAAACAACTTACTTGCTAAATGTCAACATGTATTTAGACCATTCCACAGTACCACCACTGCCCTCTTATCCTTTACTGACTGCATTAACAAAAAAACATAACAGCAACATTCTTTCCTCTGCACTCTTTATCGATCTTTCTAAAGCTTTTGATATGGTTAACCACCAGCTACTTATAAATATACTCAAATCCCTTTCTCTAGATGCACTGGCTATAAAATGGTTCCAATCCTACTTAGATAACAGGCAGCAGGCTGTGCTACGGGATAACAATCTATCTACCCATCTCCCTATTACCCTTGGTGTCCCTCAAGGCTCCATATTAGGCCCTCTCCTATTCTCCATTTTTATTAATGACCCACACTCAGCAATTCCTCAAGCTACCTGCATACAATATGTGGATGATTCCACAATAACATGCTCAGCCACTTCACCATCTGAACTACAGTCCCTAACCCAAAAGGCATTTAATACAGTTGAAAAATGGTTTCTACAGCGCTGCCTCCTCTTGAACTCCAAAAAAACAAAGCTCTTGCTCTTCACTCCTACCCGAAAGTCCACCCCAGTAGATTTCACAGTCATATCTAATAATGGCACTCTCATATCTCCTGATCCAACCACCAAACTCCTAGGAATAACAGTAGACAGCAACCTTAGCTTTAATACTCATATTAACAACACAATAAAAACAGTCAATAGAAAACTGGGCTCCCTCTACAGGATCAAACCCTTCCTTACACCATTAGCTAGAACCACTATAGCCCACACTCATCTAATCTCTACACACCTCTATGATTCATGTATATATACTAATCTGTCAAAAAACAACCTCAACAAACTAGCAATCACCTGCAATAATATTGCTAGATTTGCCATTGGCACTCTACTTAGAACCCACCACTGTCTTAATCTAAAACAGCTAGGATGGCTAGAGCCACAAAATCAGCTTCAGTTTCACCAGCTTACCATTGCCCATAAGACCCTTTACCAACCGACCAATGCTCCAATACTTTCTAGTCTCATTACCCCTTATAAAAATCTTAAAAACTTACGTTCATCAAATAAGCTACTTGTTTGCACAAGTAAATCCAACAACATGACAGGAGACTCTGTTCTCTAACACTGTTGGGAATAACTGGAACCTATTTCCCAGTGAGCATTCATCACTGTCTTCAATATCCCTTTTCAAATATAAAGTAAAACTATACTTAAAACCACATTGGCTATGCCCCTGTGCTAACCCTGACTAACTCATTATCTTTTTATTACTGCACATTGGCTATGCCGCTGTGCTAACCCTGACTAACTCATTATCTTTTTATTACTGCACATTGGCTACGCCCCTGTGCTAACCCAGACTAACTCATTATTTTTTTATTACTGCACATTGGCTACGCCCCTGTGCTAACCCTGACTAACTCATTATTTTTTTATTACTGCACATTGGCTATGCCCCTGTGCTAACCCTGACTAACTCATTATCTTTTTATTACTGCACATTGGCTACGCCCCTGTGCTAACCCTGACTAACTCATTATTTTTTTATTACTGCACATTGGCTACGCCCCTGTGCTAACCCTGACTAACTCATTATCTTTTTATTACTGCACATTGGCTATGCCCCTGTGCTAACCCTGACTAACTCATTATCTTTTTAGTACTGCACATTGGCTATGCCCCTGTGCTAACCCTGACTAACTCATTATCTTTTTATTACTGCACATTGGCTATGCCCCTGTGCTAACCCTGACTAACTCATTATCTTTTTATTACTGCACATTGGCTATGCCCCTGTGCTAACCCTGACTAACTCATTATCTTTTTATTACTGCACATTGGCTATGCCCCTGTGCTAACCCTGACTAACTCATTATCTTTTTATTACTGCACATTGGCTATGCCCCTGTGCTAACCCTGACTAACTCATTATTTTTTTATTACTGCACATTGGCTATGCCCCTGTGCTAACCCTGACTAACTCATTATCTTTTTATTACTGCACATTGGCTACGCCCTGTGCTAACCCTGACTAACTCATTATTTTTTATTACTGCACATTGGCTCGCCCTGTGCTAACCCTGACTAACTCATTATCTTTTTATTACTGCACATTGGCTATGCCCTGTGCTAACCCTGACTAACTCATTATCTTTTTATTACTGCACATTGGCTATGCCCCTGTGCTAACCCTGACTAACTCATTATCTTTTTATTACTGCACATTGGCTATGCCCCTGTGCTAACCCTGACTAACTCATTATCTTTTTATTACTGCACATTGGCTATGCCCCTGTGCTAACCCTGACTAACTCATTATCTTTTATTACTGCACATTGGCTATGCCCCTGTGCTAACCCTGACTAACTCATTATCTTTTATTACTGCACATTGGCTATGCCCTGTGCTAACCCTGACTAACTCATTATCTTTTATTACTGCACATTGGCTATGCCCCTGTGCTAACCCTGACTAACTCATTATCTTTTTATTACTGCACATTGGCTATGCCCCTGTGCTAACCCTGACTAACTCATTATCTTTTTATTACTGCACATTGGCTACGCCCCTGTGCTAACCCTGACTAACTCATTATCTTTATATTACTGCACATTGGCTACGCCCCTGTGCTAACCCTGACTAACTCATTATCTTTTTATTACTGCACATTGGCTATGCCCCTGTGCTAACCCTGACTAACTCATTATCTTTTTATTACTGCACATTGGCTATGCCCCTGTGCTAACCCTGACTAACTCATTATCTTTTTATTACTGCACATTGACTATGCCCCTGTGCTAACCCTGACTAACTCATTATCTTTTTATTACTCTATACTGCTCACCTATTACTTCTCTGTACTAACTCCAGTTTCTCCTTAATAACCAAAGAGACCTTGTAATTTAAGTTAATGTATATAGAAACACCATTATAACGCATATATTTTTTTAATGTTTGTGTTAAGATTGTTAAATAGTAAGGTATCTTACTAATATCATCTGTTATTGTATTGTACTGTATCATCATTTTGTAATTGTGTGTTTTTGGAGCTTATCTCCCCGGGCCTCTACTGAAAATGGACATGAATCCAGTTAGACTAGCCTGGTCAACAAATGTAAAATAAAAATAAAAAATAAAATAAAATAAATTTGCATATCTTCTAAGTTTTTCTGCCTGTGCCGATATTTTTAGTTTATTATTTGCAATGGTGCATGATAGATCTTTATCTGTTTTGCTACTGTGCATTGTTTTTAACATGTCTATCTTTCTGAGTATTTTTGTTGATCCATTCCCTCTTCTGTACTCTTCTAACAGTGACACTTCTTGTCTTAATTGCTTTATAGTTTTCTTCATTTGATACTTCCATGATGGCATTTGATTTCTCCCCTTTCATTCCTTTACTGCCCTTTGTTTTTGTGGTAAGACTTTATCTGTTATTAATTTAGCTGCACAGGAATATATATATATATATATATATATATATATATATATATATATATATATATATATATGTATATATATTATTTTTACTTTTGTTACATCCCAAGAATTTCTATGAACAGTCCTAATTACTATGTTCATTTGCTTTATCAAACTTCTAGCTTTTGGGGTTTTATTGACCTTCTGTAGTCTGTTTTATTTTTCACTGATCTTAATATGTCTGTCCATCGCTATTAAATCAATAAACTCTTCTCTTAGATCATTTTCTTCTAAACTGAGGGTGCATGCTTTGTTCTCCATTTACTGCAGACGTTCAACAGAAAGAGTCAGAGCATCTTATTGTGTCTCATTCTCTTCAGTTTCATCCTGTGTCATCCGTTGCTCTTTAATATGGGAACTCACTGGCCTATCACTGCACAACATTGCTAGTGTCACAGTTGTCAGTTTTCTGTTCCTTCTCTTGCTGTGCAACTCCAATTGAACATTTGTACTGTTTTTTTGTGGAAGGCTCCAAAGTATCTTCATATGGCAACTAATCAGATGTTTCCTGCTCCACTGGTTTCACCTTAATTTTGGGATCCACTGCTCTATCCTGCTATTGTGTTATTGGAGTTAAACTTTCTACACTAAATCCTTCACTTTGCAGGTAATCCATAACCTCAATTTCTATTTCTTTAACTTCTCCATTAGTAATCCTGTTTTCTACTTTTCCTCTTTGTTTTCTAATTTTTTTTTTGTATTGTACCATTTTGCATATCTGGATGCCTTTGCCTGTATTTCTCTTCAAATATCTTTGGTGTTGCTCTTTTTGTATTGTTTAGTTTTGCTTTTTCCTTTGCATAAATATTGCCCTGTATTATTTTTTCTTTCTTTCCCATGTCCATATCTCTCCTGCTCCTCCTGTTTCTCCTTACTTTAGGGACTTGTTCCACCATGCTGTGATATAACCTGTGGTAGACTTTCTACACTGTATCCTTCACTTTTTAGGAATTCCACAACTTCAGCTTCTATTTTTTAACTTTTGCTTCACTAATCTTCTGTTTTATGTTCCCTCTTTGTGATCTTATTTTTGTATTGTGAAATTTTCCATAACTGGATGCCTTTGCCTGTATTTCTCTTTAAATATCTTTGGGGCTGCTTTTATTGTAATGATTAATTTGGCTTTCTCCTTTGCATAAATATTGCACCATATCAGATCTCTCTTTTTCCCACGTCCATATTTCTTTTTAATACCTTTTACAAATATCTAGATTTTGTCCTTTATATTTTTCAACTTCCTCAGTCACTTCTATTTCCAAACAGCTGAAGGTTTCTTGGTCTATATAATATTTTTCATAAGTATGTTGTATTAATGAACACAATTTTGCATTTGAAGCTTTTGACAGTTTTTCTTGTTTAAGTATTTTTCTTTCTTCTAATTTCTCTCTTAATATTTTTGTATATCTTCTGTCTGGAAATTCTGGGCTTCTTGCATAATAGTAACAATACATAATTTCTTTCTTATCCTCGATAGTCAACTCTGTCATCTTTATGTTCTTTTATGTCCTATCAGCTTTTGTGAAATTTGTGGACTGTTAATTCCTTCTACATCATGGGGGGCCATCTCCCCCTCCCGCCAATCTTCTCCTAGCCAATTGTATGAAGGTTTCCATGCCTTCAGGATTCTACACTACCATTTGTTCCAGTCCTGGCACCAATGTCCCTACCAGGATTGGCCACTTTTTTAATCCTGGGTCTTGTGCACCCAGCTATCTTTTTTATTTTTAACCTACCTCTATCCATGATATATGCTATATAAAATACAGACTATCTATCAATGTCATCTTGGTAAGAGTCTGTGAAAAACAAGGTCTGCCTCATGAAGGTACTCAGCAAGACTTGAGGATGAATTCATTTCCAGCAATACTGCTCTCCTTTGCTTGCTGATTTATCATCTCTTCATTCAGACCCCTCTGCCTTACTATTTGGGCTATTCACTGCACCAAGCATGCTCACAAAATGTCTGTCTCCAGTTGTAGCTCATTGTAGGCTACACAATATCTACATTTTTCCCTAATTAGATGACTTGATTATCTTTGCAGAGTCTTTTTCAAAGTGTCAGGAATCTCTCACTTGAGTTAGAGATCTCTTATGCAAGCTAAGATTCCAAGAGAATATTCAAAAGTCTTTTTGACATCTTTTCCACAGCTAGACACTTCAGTTCAAAGAGCTTTTCTTTCACAGTAAAACATAGATCTATATATAGATCTATTTCTAAGGTTTTCTACTCAGAAGAAGATATAAACTCCAAGTGACAACCACAGCTGAGAGCATACAACATTTATTATATAAAAGCAAGGATAAAAACTGGATAAGTAATTTCACATGATGTGTGCTTCATCAGATCCAAATTACAAAGCAATCAGCCAGGTTTAAATACACAAAAATAAAAGAACAACCAATAAACTACATTCAACAATTATCATTTTACTAATGACAGCTACAGTTCATAAGTACCGGCTTTAAAGGCAAAGATCCATTACATCCTGGTGACTTATCTGCCTGCATTCTTATTATACATTTAGTTTCAGCAAGCTCAACTTTGTTATTATAGTCACCCCTCCTCTTATCAACAGGCACTAGTTGCAAAACCATAAATTGAAAAACATGCCCAGCATTCGCAGATACATGTTTAGCAAGTGTATTAAGCAAATCATTATTCCTATTATCACCTTGATGCTGAAGTATGTGCTCCTTAAGCATCCTGGTGGTCTTCCCTATATAATATGAAGTACAAGTTCTGCATTTAGCTAAATATACTACACCACTCACTCTGCAATCAACATAAAACTTAGGTGAAAGCATAAAATCAATAGATGGATGCCTAAAACTATTCTCTTGCGTTATAAGAACATATGATCTACAGCTCCTACAGGGATAAGTCCCTTTTCTAACTGATGACATTTGTGGCACATGTGTTGTGGTATAAAACAGGTGTCTCTTTAGTGACATATTATTTTTAAAAGCATATCCTGGTCTATCTCCTACAATCCCTCTAATCTGTTCATTCGATGACAAAATAGACCAAAACCTGATGAATGTTACTGCTATATGTTAATGGTAACCTAAGGACATCATTGGAAAAATACAAAAATGTCCTATCATAATATTGTTCTTCCATGGTCCTATGAAAAAAATGGTTTACCCTTAGTGGATCGCATGCCATGAACCTCAGTTGAGATCATATCTACATCCTTATGATTATACCCTCTTCTTTCAAGATCATCATTAAGGGTGGCCATCGCTTCTACATACCCTGTATCCTCAGTATGATGTCTAGACATCCTCAAATGTTGTCCCCTAATTATGTTATTAAAAACATGTTTGGGATGCATGCTAGATCGATGTAACAATGCATTTTTCCTGCATGGTTTCCTATAAAGGGAATTACATATATTACCATCAACCAAATTAATTTTGACATCCAAGAACTCATCAGAGGTATCCGAATGATTCAATACAAATCTAAAACACTCACTACTTTACTCAAGAAAGCACACACAATTTTGCAATTCAACCTGTGTACCATGCCATAAAATAAAGATGTCTTCCACAAATCTTTTATAATACAATAGATGAATAGAAAGGGCATGCGGTGAAATGACCACCCTATTCTCCCAGTCAGCCAACACCAGCTTGGCATAATTGTTAGTTCAGGGGTTCCCTATTGCCACTCCAAGCTTTTGTCTGTAGAAGGCATCTTGAAAAATGAATACCTTATTCAATAAAACAAGCTCCAGTAAAATGCCCATCAATTCGACATGTTCATATTGAAAATCGGTACAAGATGTCAAAAAAACTTTTACTGAATCTATGCCCATATCATAGGGTATAACTGTGAATAAAGTCTGAATGTCCATAGTAACCAGCAGTACATCATTCGTGCATGGACTATTTCTTCTTGCAAACTCACCCAAGGTACATAAAAAATGCTCAGTTTCCCTTAGGACCACTGCTGCTTTCTCCAATGATTTCTTAAGCTGACTGTCAATATAAACTGAAATAAATTTGCAATGCTAAAGTCATTTATCATAGTTTTAAGAAGCATCACAAACAACTTAATGATGCAAATGAAATAAACTTTTGGGCACTATAATACCCTTGTAATATCGTTTTGCAACAAATCACCTCTTATCAGTGTAAAAAACATATGAAATAACTGCACAATGTGAATAAACTGGAACTCTCTTGCCCAAAACTCAATAACATTTTGAAGTAACTGCACTTTATGAATAACTGCACACAGCACACTGAAATGTCCCCAAAATTAAGTTACCTTGCTAGGCAACTCTTTACAGTGCAAGAAACACTCTGTAATGGTGGCGTCCATTGAGGGATGGAGAGACGGTACAAATCCAGATAAAGAAAGATTTTGATTGAATTGGACAGATTACAGGCATCTGTGCCAAGCCAAGATCCTACATGGTAGACTCTGATGGTGTGGAATATAGGAGGAACTGCAGACATCTTCTTCCTGTTCCAGAATCATCATCACCATCACAACATTGTTTCTGTGATGCAGACTTCAAATCTAAGAGTGAATCAGACACTGTCTTCATACCAGAATGTGTTCAAAATTCTGATTCCATTCCAGAAAATGTTCCAGACATTCCACAGGTCAAACATTTTGCAGAGACAGTTCCAGTTGTTAAATCTAATTCCCAGTCTTATGTCACACAATATGGAGGAGGATCAAAGCCTAGTGTGAAATATGCAGCAACATGGACTTGATTGTATATCTATTTGTACTTAGTATTGTATAATGCATGTCAAAGAATTACCTGTGATTTCTGCATGCTAAATAGACTCATAGCATTATATGATCTATTTCTCAAAGAGAGAGGATATAGAACAGAATGCAAGGGACTTGTGCTGTATCTTTAAGAAGCATGCCAAGACTGTACATGCACGTATAAATTCCAGACATGTACAATCCCTAGTGCCATTTTGTAAGTGCAGCCAGAGTGAGAGCATGCATGATTGCAGTTTTTAGTTTGTATTTAAGTTAGTCACTGTAAGTTAAAGTGAGTAAATGTCTATAGTGATGTGTTTGTATAAAATAAAGCAGCTTGAACAGAACCCATGAAGACTCTTCTATTGTGTCCAAAGTAGAAGAGCAACAGTAAGTCTTATGTGAATCAGATTGTGTCTAACTAGTCTCAAGTTTCTAAACATGCCTTAAAGAGTGTGTATGATTGTGTTGATAAAGTATTCAGGGCTTCTGCTTCAGCTAGTGTCTTGAGAATATTTTTTTGCGTGCATGACCAACATTTTTCAGTTGACCTAAAGGAAAAAATGTTGAGTTTTCCTCTTGACTGAGAACTTTGGTTTGGGCCTGCTGATACTCAGGTACTCCAGCAATGGGATGACAGAGGTAAATTAATACAGGGAGTTTGTAGGAATTGTTTAACTCCCCAGATTCTACACTTCTAAAACTTTTACCTCTTTAAAAGGACAAAATAAGCAGAAAAGTCAGACAAGCAAACACACAACAGAAAATTGCAGGTGGGTAACAACCCCAAACCCAAAGACCAAGGGAATTTCCCCACAAAAGGGTCAGACACCAGCTTCAGAATGGCTATAAACAAAAATGGCTGAGAACCAGTAGTTGATAGGTAAATAAATAAACTAATAAAAACAAAAACAAACAAAATTGTTATACCTGTAAACTAATTTAGTCATTTGAGTGCTTTCATCCAAACAAGACTAACAGACCTTCATCAGAAAAAAAAATGCATTGCACCACATGACATGAAAGTTTTAAATCCCAGTACCAGTCACATGCTATAACTGATAACTAAGTATTAAAAATCTTACTTGTAATATATAAAACAAATACATTTTCAACAGTATGATTAAAAAAAAACCAAATATATATATATATATATATATATATATATATATATATATATATATATAGAGAGAGAGAGAGAGAGAGTGTGTGTATGTGTGTATGTGTGTGTGTGTGTGTGTGTGTGTGTGTGTGTGTGTGTGTGTGTGTTCGAAACATAGATGTCAAAAATTCATGTAATAATAAGGATTGGAGTCTCAATCATAATTCTTTATGGTGCATAGAACTTTTATCTGCCACTTGTATTACAATTTAAAGTAAAAAGGAAAGAAAAAAACGTTGTTTTATAGTCTTTCGAAGCTGTAAAGCACTTAGCAAGTGCTGTCAGGAAGATAGTTTAACACAATCCCTTCTGTTTACACTCACTTTCCCATGCATCTCAGGTGTCCAGTTTTTCACAGAATGTCCAGATTTTTGTTGCATATATTTAGTTTGTTCTTCATAAGGTCCATGGTTTTCAGGCAAATTACTGAAGGTTGACTGCACTAAATAATGAGAAACATTTTGGTTTTAGACTTCATATCCATCAGAAAATACAGATGAACACACATCCTGTAATTGTGGTAACTTTTAAGTTTATTACAGGAATTCAGGACACATTACCAATGGACAACAAGAAGAAGAAAGTATTTCATTCTACAGCTGTCTTTTATTGGTCAGTACAGACAGATTTCACTGCCAAGTGCTGGACCCGATCTTACCAGCTTTCTCATGGTTTGCTTAACATTTGTTAAGGTTGTGTTTCTATCCATTCTGGCACTAATCTGATTTGTCTTTTTCCAGATATTGGAGCATAATCAGTGTGCTCCATGCACTATAATAGAATAAATGATAACAAAATCATAGTTTACTATCTTTCATATTTAAAACTATTTTTTTTACCAAAATGCTATCATTTATGCCTGGTGTAGGTGGTTTTCAACTTCTGGGGATTGGGCATACACACCCTGAGTGATGTCCAAACATAGAATCTGACCTCTGCTGTCCTGTACACACAGTGCTTTCAGGAGATATACACCACTTGAGTGTCAGGTTGGGCTGGACAGACTGTGTTTGACATTCATGTATATGTCAGTGTCAGGGTGGTTGTCAAACAATGGCAGCCAGACTGCTGGGCCTATATTACTTCCACAGTTCACTGTAATAACACAGTTGATTTCATCCCACATGTACTCATCAATAGTTTAGATAAAGGCAGTATGTTTGCCACTGTGGCACATAGGCATATGAAACACATGATCTGTCCAAGGTACATCTTTGTTTCTGCAAGGTTTCCTATTCAGGTTAATGTGACCCCTGCCACATGTTAAAGCAGCACTCAGAAATATACCATTCCTCATGCTTCACACAGATGACAATCATATATCTATATTGTGCCATATATTGGGTGGCATGTAACATGGCCATGTCAACACTGGGCATTTTTCTGTGTTGCTGTGGTAGGGGTATAATGTGTATCACATACAGCCACACACATATATGTTTTTGAAATTACAGGTTTTTATGCGTGATGGTGAATTTCACTGCAAGGGGGAAGTTATCCCAGACAAAGAAAGGCATGCTGATGCAGGACTTCTGTGAGAATGTCTGGCAGATGTTCCAGAAGGAGTCATCTGACCAGGAATTTTGTGATGTCTGCTGGGATGTTTTATAAAAGATCAATGCCATTGGTGGAGAAAGTAGGACACATGAACAGTTTTTTTAAAAAGGTCACTGATTTGATTGTGCATTTGTTCCCCAAGACAACCTGCCTGGCATAGAAGAGGAAGGCCATGGGTGGGGTCTGCCAACATAGTCATCATTGACATACCTGGAAGAGTCTGTGGCATTCTTGGGGTCCAGGCAGTACTCATATCCATGCTAGAGTTCTGGAGATGGGCCATGATCTGAATAGAGCTTCTCAGATATCAGTTAATAATGCCCCAGGTGGGTATGCCATAGCTTGTGGTACAATCTATACTATTGTCTGACTCAGGGCCATACAACTAATGTGCATGAGTCTTTTGCTACAGGAACATTAGGAGTGCAATTGCAATGCCAGTCTGCTCATGGTATACTAATGGTATATTTTCCATAGCACTCTGTTATACCAGATTAGTTTCATTTTTCTGCTGGTGTTAGTGAAGGTACATTCATGGACATGTTTATGCTAATGCATTTTTAAGTGTATCCTGTGGTCATGTTCCTTCACAGTGGATATACACATGCCTGTTATCAAGAAACTGTTTGGGCTTAATGATGGCAGCAGCCAAATCACTGTGCTGTTGGGAAGGGGGTCACAGTGTCAGAAGTAGATGCAGGTAATATGACAGCCATACCCCCTCCTCCTTCCAAAGACACCTCTGTATGTGTAACTTGCCCCTCTGACCCAGAATGTCACAATAGGATACTATATGGCCCACAGATAAGTAAAGGGAGTGCCTTTATCTGAAATTGTTGGTCCACCTCCACCTTTGGTGGAGAAGCCCACCAGTGGAGAGAAGGGTAGGGTCTAGGGCCAGTAATGCCACTACCTCTGCCCTAACATCTAGTGTTGAGGGCATTGTGGGGCACTATGGACACAGATGCAGACCACCCTTCACACATCTGTCATTCATACTAAGAGAGCACTACATCTTCTGTGCATGCTGTGGATCATACATGTGACCTTCCCAGGAGATAGGGAAAATGTGGACAGGAGCATTCATGGTCAATTCATAGATTCCTTGTAGGTGCTTCAGATCTGTCCATCAGACTCCAAGACAGTGCTGTGTCATCTGCTGGAAACACCACCAACCACACATCAGTACAAATCCCCATTTCTCAGCCAAATCACAGTGGAGACATCACCCCCATCTGCCCAGTATCAACATCTCCCCACACTCCTCCATCCATGATTCACACAGTCACACACAGCATTAAACTGCACTCCCACACATGCATGCACATTATCTGTTGTTGACAGTTATCACTGTGGTCCTCCACACAGGTCCATATATCGACAAATTTGCCTGTCCTCAGTACTCTGTTAGCTGGATAGCCTGTGCCTGATACACAGTGTGACCAGGCCTTGCATAGTATAGCACAGCCTGGGTGTATTACTGTATGCACCATTTTTACTGTTATATGTTATGCTTAATACAAACCATAGTTATAAACCAAATGCTACCTGTTAGCAAGAGTCATCATAGCACATGGCAGTGTTGTATGCATTCTCTTCCATTGTCTGTGGATATCTTACTGGTGTCATTATCCATGGCTTTTGGGCATATCTGGCAAAACCACAAATTGGTCCTGTGAAACATCACCCCACACAAACCTCTGGTAAAAGCTTCATGTGTGACTGATGTGGGAGTTGTATACACAGCTGGGTAGCCTGCTGCCACTTTGTATGTAATACCCTGATCATTGCAGTCTACCTGTCACTTGGTACAATGGAATCCATTGTTGTTTACATGCCTGAGGTCTAGGTGTGGCCTTTATTGCAATAATGTGGGTGTAGTAAATGGCTGTCAGAATAACAGGGAAAAAGTATATATAATAAAATGCCCATGTGGTATTGGCTCTTTCCTCTGTGATGCATGGGAACCACATGTGCTTTTTCTCATGCAGTAGAAAGTGGTGACATATCCTTAAGGCAACTGCCTAAGATAAACTCACTGTGTCCCTTCTATTGGTTATTGGAAAATCCCTGTAGCCAGGTGTTTCTAAGACACACATACCTTGGTTTCTACAAGAATGGCTTCTTCCCACATCTCACATCATTGCATACGAGGGTGACCTACCATAACCTGCTCCTGTGTGGTGCCTCTTTCCACATAGTAGTGGTACATTATTTCTGTTTTGTCGAGGGTATGGCATGACATGGTACCTTAGTCTATGCAGATTACTGGGCAGCACCATAGGTGCAGATGCTCACTCCATGTCTACCGGCATTGAGAACAACCATCTGCATTTACACATTTACTAATGTGGTGGGCACCCCATATATATTTTTGCAGTCTTCCCTTCTCTTGTAACTCCAGGAGTTTTCTGTTGTCACCTCTCTGGCGGTAGCATCCTGTCATGTAAAATATATACATTTCTAAAATAGGATGTCATATTGTTTACCCTCATCTGCATTTTCTACTACTATCATTTTAATAATGCTGCTCATTTCCACAATATTATACTGTTATTTGCATCTTATGCAGACTGTTGTATTTCTTTGTCATTTGAAGTCGCACTATGTGTGCCTCTGAATTGTCCTTTCTGAGTATATGGCCATTTTTTGCTCACAGTCACCTACCACTAAGTGCAACATCTTTATGACACCTCATTACCTTGTCATCAAGAAAAAAAAAACATCATCAGTCACACTTTAAAAATCAAAGTGGCTTCATATCATCAAAGATTTCATCTTGTTTGAGGATCATTTCTGTTTAAGCTTCTTAAACTAAACCTATTTGAATGCTTTAGATGGAGGGTTATGATAAAATCTAACATCTGGAGCATTTCTCCCTGGGCCTCTGCTGAAAACAGGCTCTGTGGAACCTAGTCGGACATTGCCGGTCACCAAATGTTAAATAAATAAATAAATAAATAAATAAATAAATAAAAACTAGTCCAGTCAACAAAATGTAAATAAGTAAATTAATAAGAAAAAGAGCATACAATCTCCAGGAACACACACTGAAAAATAAATCCTAGCATCTAGCCCCCCCCCAAAAAAAATTATAAAACTTTTGTGCACATTTTAAAGCCCACCTACACAAAAGTGCTAAGTGTTGTTGCTTTAACTATAATGAACCACACTAACATCTTAATGCACTGATTCATGCCACATAAGAACTTGCCCCATCATTATAACAGAATTTCAATGACCAAAACACAGTACTTATAAGTAAGCATAGTAACAATTGTGGCCAAATGGTCCCTCTCAAGTGTTTGTCTCCATCTCTTTAGATAATACGAAGTCTCCCTTACATGTTACTTAGCTCCTCATGCTACAGCTGTTCTATGACTTTAACACTCCTTGACTCCATAAGCTGAATGTTCTCAATACTATGTATCACAGCTAAAGAATTAATGTGCATCCTTTAATGCCGTGCAGAGAACTGCTGTATATCTAGTATTATCTCTTTATGTCTCAAATAAATGTTTTAATTGTTGCTGCATTCACTGTTGATAAGACTATATAATGTAAATGCAGCATCTGTAAATTCTAATTTACTAGAAACCTAGTATATTCTAATTTGGAATATATTAATGTGGCATTAAGCAATGGCAGGAATTTTGACAAAAAATGCCTGAACATGAGGCTGTCCTGTAACTTGAACTCATTCAAGTATGTGTAGTTACAGAAGCATGGTTTTAAAGTAATGAAAGCACTCCCTTCATTCCTAGCCTCAGTGCCTATCATGTCTTCAGACCAAAGGGCAGTTGTGGAGGAGTCTCAGCATTTGTCAAGAATATCATCACCTCACAAAAGATTGATTGATATACTACGTTTGACCTCCTAGATGTCAACATCAGTCTAAACAAGATTAATAGCTTTTTCATAGCTAGCTATAGAACATCCTGTATGTCCTCTTCTGCACATGATAGCTACTTAACCCCCTATCTGAACCCCCTATTAAACCCATAACCTTTCTACTGTGGACTTTAGCTGTTTATCAATAAACTGGTTGACATACACTGCCAATGGATGACGTGTTCAATACTTCCTTGACATTTTAAAGGCCAATTCTTTTGTACAAATAGTTCACCATCCTTCTAGGGGCCATAATGCCCTTGATCTTGACCTCATAAATATGGCCACTTCTTGTACATATCCATATCTGTCATCTAACCTGTTAAATCAGACCATAAATAAGTAACCTTTTCCATTAAAACTGGTAGTATGCTCCCTGAAAATACTTCCGTGTTTAGGGACTTCTAAAAACAGATATTTCCCCTGTACTTGATAACCTACATAGGTTCTCCTGCAATCATTCTCTGATTAATCCCATTGCTAAAGCTATTGCCTGTGCCTCTAACTTCTATAGCTGTATTGATAAGATAGTGCCTAATCTTCACCCAATATCATGGTACATTTAAAAACATTCTCCATGTGCTGGAATACCTATGTAAATAAATTATAAAACAAGAGAAAGAAATTACTTAATATTTCTGAGGTCATATTCTACTCACCAAAAGAGTACACTTAAACTAATAAGTAGGGTAAGGCACTGATTAGGATGCCCAGAGCTGAATATAAAATTAAAATAGCTGCTAAAATCAAAAACAAATACTAAGTCTTTCTTTAATTACATCAGGACACTAAGAACTATTATCCAATGTCTGGAGTTTGTCCACAATAATACTCTCCACTCTGACCCAAAGGAAATAGCTAATATATTAGCTGGCAAATTTCATGCAAATTCTATTTCACCAACAAATACATCTATTTCATAGAGTCAATAATCACAGCCCCCTCTCCCTTTAGTTATTATGGAAACAAAACTTTCTGCACTCTCAGAAGCTAATAACACCTCAACCATGTGCCCTGATAACATACCAAGTTGCCTATCATTAACAAATATGGCCTTTCTAACACCCTCTACTTAACATCTTTTATCTATGGCTCACGTCTGGTTACATTCCTGAGGCCTGGAAAACGACCAATGTAATATGATTAGACAAAGCCTTACACCCTGATATATTTCATTAGCCTCATGTCTAAAGAAATTGGCAATAAAAATCCCTTAATCTTAGACCATCATCAGTTTGGCTGTGTGACTGGAAGGTTCAACCTCATTAATTTATTTGAAAATTCATTTGAAAAAGTCACTAAAACAGTTTATTGTGGCTATGCAGTGCATACAACATATCTAGACAAGACCTTTGACTTTGTTTCCCCTGAAAGCATTATAAACAAGAGTTGTGTCTCAAAATATAAATCCTTATGTTGTGAAATGGATATCTAACTGGTTGAAAGAATCCATGTAGTTAGAGTCTCAGGTGCTATTTCAGAAAACAGAAGTTACCAGTGGTATACCGGTATACCACATGGCTTAGTTTTGGGGCTTCTCTGATTTGGCATTTATTTCTCAGAAGTTTAGTCCAACTGTCCTAGCTTAGGGTATCTAGGTTCATATGTTAATAAGTACAGCTACAGTGTTCAGGCCTCATGGCCATCAAGGAACACCGGTTCCTAAAAAAAGTCAATCCCCTCCTCATGTGTCTAAATTACTTTTTAAAGTTCTACAAAGATTTAGAGTCACTAATCCAATGTGGAATGCTAATCCATATTTTTGTGATTTTTTTTTTACAGTAACATATGAATGCATCACCTTGGACCCTACCAATTTTGTCACAAATTTAATATTATTGTCTCTATATGTGTTAGGATAATTAAAGACTTCAGTAATATACATGAACTGTAAACAGGATCATAAAATATTTTGTATGCAAATATCAATTTTCCCCAACCATATCTATAATAGAAAGAAAGCAACTTTGGATGCTTACATCTTGTCCTGTAATCTAAAGTAGCAATTGGTTTGTAGATGACTATAAATTGTGTACTGTTATTTAATCTTTCACTGGTTCGCAATTGTCCAGCATGAGTTGTACTTCATTAGAAATTGGTACAAGAACAAATTACTTGTAAAAAATGTATATAGTTCATTTGGTAAATAACACTTTTTCTCATACCATGTAGGTGAGACACACACCAACCAAACACCATACTGAGGAATCTAGACAGTCTTGCTGAAAATCTTTTTCCATAATGTCTGTGCAGTACTAAAGAAAACCTTTTATTTCATTTATTTAGTTTCAAGATTCATGTCTTCCAGATCCAAAGGAGTCTTAATTCTTCATTACTGATATCTCCTCAGACCCATTATTGAATATAATACTCTTTTTGGCATGCCATTCTGCAGGATTCAATAAACTCCATGTAGATTTTGTGCAGAGCCTACATGGAGTGTTTCCATGTACGCAATACTGCTCATCAAGTGGCATCATGTTAGTTGGACTCCTAGTTAAGGAGCATGGGCCCCAGTTGCTGCTGCAGGACTATTCAGGCTCAGAGTACAGTTCTGAAGCCTGGGATAGTATTGCCAGGGCTTTGACCAGTGCTGCAGGTATCCTCCACACTGGTGAGCAATACAGACATCACTTTGTTGACCTTTGGAGGAGAAAGTAGGATACCCCTGACCATTGGATTGGGGAATTTAGTACAGGGGACATCCCACAAGTCTAAGTATCAATTTCAGTGAGTAACTGTAAGAGATAAAAGCTGAATATGGTCAAGACTGGTATTCATAATAATGTTCTGTATTTTCTACAGCAGCTATGGAGCGAGCCTCAAATGTCAGGTCCCATGCCACACATTTGTTAAGAATATGAAAAGCATGTGGTATGTATGCATCAGAATAGTACTGTCTAAATACTGTTGTAATAATAATAATAATTTTTATAGTAACATAGTAGCATCAAAAGTTAAGGACCACTTACATGGTATTTAAAATAGTTGTATCAAATTGAGCGTGCATAGCTCAACTGTACAAGAAACTGTGCATGTGTTAGTCTGTAGTACAAAGCAATGATGCCATATTCTCAAATAACAGTGAGCATGCATCTCTAAACTGTAAAAGAAAAGTATGAATGCAGTAGTCTGTAGGACAAACTAATAATACAATATAAGAGAATAGTTATCGGTTGTGGGTTCAAAAACCACACTTCGCAAATATACAATACTGTTATGTTTTCATCATTACAGCAATGGACTTCATACCTCTATATCAGTGGCATAAATTGCCTTCTGTAAACGGTAATCAGTATAACTGGAACACACATATGTGCAATATATTCTCAAATCAAGTATTGGCAGCTGCAATCTGTACTATAGTGTGCCTCTGTTATGAAATGGGTAGTCTTCAAAGTAATGAAGAAATTTGTTAGGAGTTTGTAGTGTCAAAAGTAATGTTAACAGAACAGAGTCAAATAATTGTATCAATGCTTTGCATGTCACATATGAAGTTACTAAAGTTCTCCCTGTTTTTTCTCAAACCCCAACCCTTTTATTTTTTTGTTTTTCCCACAGCACTGCAGTGTAGGCCTGCCCCTATAGATCCACCTCCCGTCACTCCATTGGCTATAGCACTGCTGCCCAACAACTTGCTAGCACCCCTTCTGCTGGCCTGCACTACCTGCCCCTCAGATAGTTCTACCTCAGGGGATAGGTCTCTAGCTCCTTCCAGACGTACTGGCAGTGGTGGTGAATTTATCATCTGACAGAAACTACCAGGGATAGTGCATAGGATCGTGTGCTGCACTGTGGGTGCACACTTACACAGGATGGAGCTCCTGCTGTCCATCCTCATTCAGAGTACACGTAGGATATGCAGACGCCAGGCAGTGCAGCCAGTGGCACAGTGAGATAACAGTGATGACAGTCCACTTGGTGAGAACTAGAGTCTCACTATCAACCACCTTGATGTGCATGGAACCTGGATTTCTCACCGTCTTCACAGTCAAGTTGTTCACCCACCTCTTGTATCCTTCACTATCCATCTTTTGTCTTGTTTGTCTTGTCAGTCTGCAATTGCTTACTCACCTGCCCAACTTACCTCACCCAGATATTCCTACATCCCTTCCCAACATTTCTCTCTCTCTCTCTCTCTCTCTCTCTCTCTCTCAAAAAATATATATTGTTCCATACATAGCTCTCCATTTCACATACATGTCTTCATGACACACTTGATTTGGTCCAATTCATGTACAACAGATTGTGTTGTGGTCACTCCTCTATCTGGCAGTGGCAATCCATATCCATGTAATATTTTACTAATATGTTCATGCTTTATTCCTGAAGAAATGGATAGCTATGGTTCTTTTCTACATCCTTCCTGCACATTCCTTCCCTCCTTTCACTTTGTTCTTCCCCCTGCTTGCTCCCCATGTCACCACTTTCCTGTTTTCCCTATTTCTTTTCTTTAAAGAAATATTGTGCAATGGTGAGCATCGTGCACCAATGTGAAGCAATGGTAAATGGCAGCAATGTCAGTAGATATATTCAAAGTATCATGCACACTTGTAAAATTACTACTTCCACCCATATTAGAAACCAGTAACACCTGCCTCCAACAACAATGCATTAACACTTGCTTCCACAGAGTCAGTTAGCTAGCAGATCTATCTAATACATTCAATAGTAACTGATACAGTTTAGCAAATATTTCCCTTTGTACTCCCCCAAGCCTGCTTCCCATATCACTAATGTTGCATTTTCCACATTAAATTTGTATGAAGCAGCATTGTGCAATGCCTTGTAATGTTTTATAAAGCATTATTGCATGATACCCATTTAGTGTTATACAGCAGTAGTGTGCGATGGTGCGTGATGTTTTGCACCTGGCAGCATTGATAAGCAACGCTGGTAACAAAGTAGTTTAATGTATTAGCTACAGCTGTACTCAGAACCAGTACCATTTGGCCCCAAAAAGGAATGTATCACTGCATTAAGTGCATTAATTCCTGCAGCCAGACATTCAGTTAAGTAGCAGGCATATACAAAAGTAGTGAAGGCTGCCATTTGCTATTCAGTCTCTAAAATATACCTGCTACTCAACTGAGTCTGTAGCATCATCTGTTGATGCAGTGATGTATTCATTTTTGTGTTCAAATGGCATTGTGTTCAAATCCAGGTGCAAGTAGCAGTTACCAATACTTTTACATGTAAATCCAAAGTCTGAAGGGTGATACTTGGAATGGAGTCTGTAAAATATGGCTAGATCTTATTGGTTTCCAATACAACTGTATGTAACACTTGCAACTGGTTTTGCCATAGCCGTGCATTAGTGCACAATGCACACCATCACAAAATTTATTATGCTTTAAAGAAATGAAATGCAAGGACAGGAAAGAAGTAAAACAGGGAGCAAGCAGGGGGAAAAACAAAATGAAAGGAAGGCAGGAATGTGCAGGAAGGATGTAGAAAAAAAAAACATAGCAATCCATTTCTTCAAGAATAAAACATGAACATATATAGAAAATATTACATAAATTTGGACTGTCACCTCCAGAGAGGGATGGCCACAACACAATCTGTTGTATAAGGAATTGGACCAATCAATTGTGTCATGAAGACAAGTGTGCGAAAAGGAGAGCTTTGTATGGGACATTTTTTTGAGGTACAGGTGTCCATATAATTTTTTTTTTGAGAGAGAGGAATGTTGGGGAAGGAATATAAGAAGGTTTGGGTGATGTAAGTTGGACAGGTGAGGAAGCAATTGAAGAAAGACGAGACATACAATATAAGAGAAAGGGAAAATGAAGGATGCAAGAGGTGGGGGAACACCTTGGTTGGGGTGAGGGTGAGTGCATCATGACCCATGGATGTCAATTTGGGTGACAGTGAGAATCGAGTCATCACCCACTGGACTGTCATCACTGTCACCTCACTGCACCAACAACTGCAGTGTCTAATGTCTGTGTCTCCTTATGTTATTTAATGCAATGATGGAGAGCAATGTCATCATCTGGGGTACACATGCACCAGCTGTGTGATGCACAATCCTATGCACCAACACTGGCAATTCATTGCAGGTGATAAAATCACCAGCTCTACCACTGCTTCCAGAGGGAACCAATGGCCTACACTGTGTTGCAGAACTACCCGAGGGGCCCGGTAGCGCAGGGGCAGCAGAGGGGGTGCTACCAGCATAGCCGGCCTTAGGCATAGGCCAACTAGGCGGCCGCCTAGGGCACCGCTCTAGTAGGGGCACTTTTCCAGTATTTATTTGGTGTAGGTGGACCAGGATGGGGGCACCAGGTGGTGTGGTGAAGGGTGCCGTAAAGCCCTTTTGCCTAGGACACCAGTTGATCTAAGGCCACTCCTGGCTACCAGATCATGCAGCAGATGTGATGAATAATGGTGCTGGTGGAGTGGAGACAGAAGGATCCCTTGGGACAGGCCTACCCCACTGTGCTGTGGGAAAAAGCAAAAAATAAAAAGTTAAAAAGAAAAAGAAAAAAATGGGAGAACATTAGTAACTTCATATGTGACATACAAAGCACTGGTACGGTGTTTTGACTTTATTATGTTACCTTTGCTTTTAATAAATAAAAATAAATAAATTTACTGCATTATCATACTTTTCAGCTGTTCCACAATAAAATGAAAGCAATATCTGTGTATTCCATCTGAATGTATAAAGTCTCTCCTGCATGTATATATTCTATATACTGTATGTATCATCTGTATATATAACCTCCTATTGAAATTTTAAGATGTTATATATTTTAATGTAACCATGAATATTGACCATCATCTTTTTGTACATGTGGACACAGCAGCTTGAATCTCTCACCTGCCTCTTGACAGTCCTTGATTGCTGGAAAATGTACTCCTCCTCTTCTACTATGAGTAATCATTTTCCACAAACACTCTACAATCTTCAACTTTTAGTACTTTGTTCTTCTGTCCCAGTTTTGTCAGCATCAACTGTTTCTTCTGGTAGGTGGGTATCTTTACTATTAGAGATCATGGCAGCTTTCTCATGGCCCAGTTTGGAGCATACACACAGTGTACCCTTTCAATTAGCAACTCCTGGTATGAAATACCAGTCCATTTGCTTATTTACACTTCCATAAAATTAATGCAGTCTGTGTCTTCCAGTTTCTCTGTCACAGCATAAAACCTAAGGGTTTTATCTATGTGGTCTGTTCAGTAGTTCTAACATTTTCTGAAATATCTCTTCTTGAGCATTCACATACTCAGACAGCATTTTTTTTTTAATTTTGACCTTGGATGTTTTCAGTTTTATTAGCTCATCTGAATATCTGTTTAAAGCTTTTTCTATTGCTTTCATTTTTCATTTGAGTTGATATACGCTGTGACACCCCCTCTCTGGGCCAGTAATCAAAGAGTCTGAATCCTCACCCCTGACTCTGCAGAGGGATGTGCACTTTGAACAACAAATGATGCACCCAGTATTTCTAGATTCAGTTCTCTGCATCAAGCACAATTTCCCTTAACAGCACACAGGGAACACACTAAGTCTGGGGTCTTGATTTCTCCCTGTCTCTTTCTCTCTCTCCTCTCTTTTTCTGGGGCCCCAATGAGCCTCCTCACTGGCACAGCTGTAGATCTGAGTCCTCAGCTGAGTGCCCAAGCCAAGTCCTCCAGTCGTTTGTGTCCCTGCTGCAAGCAGCTGACACACACACACACACACACACACACACACACACACACACACACACACACACACACACACACACACACACACACACACACACACACACCTGGGAAAAGTTGGCACAGATTTACCAGCTATGCCTCCTACCAGCCAGACTATAAGGTAGTTACACTGCCAACAGACACTCCAAAGCCAGCTAATCTAAGTCTCTTACAAAGGTACCCAATTATACTGAGTGAAAGTAAAATTAATAGCAATGATAGTGTTTGACCAATGCAGCAAGGCTTTCAGGAGTGACCACAGGGTCACCAAGTAGACATAAGAACTCTTAAATGTTAAAATATTCTGTAAAGGACCAGACACTATGAAAAGTTTAAATATATTTAGTAATAAATAAAAAAGAGCATGAAAACACTAAATATCTATTTACAATAAACAAAAAAGTTTCAATCACAGGAAATATTAAAATAACACAGATGAATAGATTCACACAGATACAGAAAAAAAACAGTACTTCACTAATCCCACTATAATTTCCTGAATGATCTAAATAATTACTATGCCCTGGTGACCTACTACAGCAAGGCAAGATGAAGTGGGTGAGAGATCCTTCTTTTTGTCAGGTTAGGAAAAACTGACTTCTCTGAGACTTCAGTCTCACCTAGTATTAAAACATCATGTTTGCCCCGGATTACAGTATGAATCATATACATCTGGGCATCTGACTTCTGGTTTTCATACTACTCCCTTTCCTAGCAACTGACCCAGAATTTTGCACATATGTGTGTCAATAATACACCTGCAGAGAGCTTTGCTAAGATCTGTTGCAGCTCCTAGAAGTCATATTGTCACATTAATCCCCCCTTTGAAGACTCAAGCCAATTTTTCAACTGACCATTGATAAACATTGCTTGAGAGGAATGTGTCTGTCTGGGAATACATTATCCCATACCCTGTCTTGAGAACCCATCTGTATTGGCTCTGCTGACCCCACTACAGTGCTGCACTAACATGTCTTATGCCTGCAACCTTAGTAGCTTGGCATTTTGCTGGCTGGCTCGATGTAGCCATAGATCCCCCTCAAACTCCTCCTGCTTCTTACTGCAAAGACTCAACCCCAGTGCATCCATATTATGGTAAAATTTCATCATGATAACATGATAAAATTTATGCCACTGTCTCCTGCCAAGCAGTTCTACCATGTAGTTAACATCCCTAACCTTCCTTACCACTTTGAAGGGTCCCTCACAAGCTGCCTGCAGCTTATTGCATCTGACAGGAATGATAATCATAACCT
The DNA here is from genome assembly GCF_019279795.1 of Protopterus annectens. Classification (NCBI taxonomy): domain Eukaryota; kingdom Metazoa; phylum Chordata; order Ceratodontiformes; family Protopteridae; genus Protopterus; species Protopterus annectens. The sequence continues at coordinate 826,683,123 of NC_056730.1, forward strand.
CCTCTCCCATAGCATACTCTTGGGCTCAAGTATTAATGTCACACCAGACCTTTTTTCTGCTGTTGGACTCCTGCCTGGTTCTCCTCAGCCAAGCCCATGAGCTCGCTAAATCTTGTCTTGAGATTTACTACATATGCCACAACAGGCTCATTGTGGTATTCACACTCACCCTCCCACTCATCATAAATAAAATCTAAAGGCCCCCTCACCTTATGCCCATAGAACAACTCAAAGGGTGAAAAACCTGTGGATTCCTGGGGTACCTCCCTGTATGCAAACATCAGATGAAGCAAATGTTTCTCCCACTCTCTCTTAAACTGGTCTACAAATTCCCATATCATGGTCTTTAGTCTACCGTTTAATCTCTACACAATGTCATTAGTATGGGGGTAATAGGGGATGGTCTTTAGATGCTTTACCCCACAGTACCCCCTCAGACAGGCTGGCAGGTCTGACATGAAATTGGCACCTCTGTCAGTCAGTATTTCTCTCGGGAAACCTACCTTACTGAAAATCTCTAACAAAGCATTTGTCACCTTCTCTGCCTTGATGGAGGACAGAGTCATGGACTCAAGGTATCTAGTAGCATAATCTACTAACACCAGGATATATTTCTTCCCTATGGAACTTGGCGTACTCAGAGGCCCCACATTATCCCTAGCTACCCTCTGAAAAGAATCTTCAATGATAGGCAAAGGCATCGATGGAGCTTTGACCTTGTCTCCTACCTTGCCTAGCTCTTGGCACTGCCCACAGGTCCTGCAATACCCTGTTATATCCTTTGCAATCCCAGGCCAATAAGACTTCTGCATAATATGTCTCTTGGTATGATTTATGTCCATATGACCTGCAAAAGGAATGTCATGGGCTATGGCTAGAAGTGCCAGATGGTAGGTTCTATGCACTACCAAGTGCTGTATTACCTCACCCTCTAGCCCTCCCACAGGGATCCACTCTCTATATAGTAATCCTTTGTTCCAGTATACAGACTCCTCTTTTCCTGGAGAATCAGGCACCTCCCTAACTGGCTCCCTCAAGCCTCTTAGTGTAGGGTCTGAGAGCTGAGCCTGTCTTAACTCTGTCTGTGTGACCCTTCCAGGTTCCACTTCCACAGAAAGTCTGGTATCCTCTGACAGTGGTGCCTCACTGTCAGTCTGGGTACTACCACTCACCTCTGCCCTTACAGTCACTCTGTCCAAGGGAACCATCAGCTGTGGTTCAGCTTCAGGCTCACTGCTACAGGGTGGCTCCCTCTCTGAAATAGCTACCTCACCAGCCTCAGCTTCAGGTGTGGGGTCTATCTGGGTCTCCCCAGGCTACCAGACCCACATGCCTGTCTCAGGACCTGACTGCATGTAACTACATGCACACAAGGTGCTGCATTATCAAAACCATTCCCTATCACGACATCTGCAGGGATATCCTCAAACACATCTACTTGCTTACTTCCTTTTCTACCCTCCCAGTCAAGATGAACCTTGGCCAACGGCATTTTGAATGGAATCCTTCCTAAAGCTCTGACTGGAGTGGACTGCCCAAGCAAGTACTGCTCCTCTTTAACCACTGCAAGCTTCAAAATGGTTATGTCAGAGACTGTGTCTGTCTTATCAGTGTCCTGTTTTCCATCCACTAAGAATGGATATAAACTCTGGTGATAGTTTGGCACCTCTGTTGTCTCTAGACAACTTACCACTGACATACTCTTATCTCCACTTGCTGGCTCCACCACCTTTTGTTCCCCACCTTGTTTCTGTGGACAATTATATGACACATGACCCCACTGGTAACATTTAAAACATTTATCCCTTGATCCTGGCCATGCACCTGAACTAGTGGCTTCCCCTGTTACTAATGCAACTCTGTTGGGGTGAGTTAGGCTGCCCACCATGGGTTTCTTATATTCATGTGCAGCACTGTGTATTACCTTCCTGGGGAGTGATGCCTTGCTTGCTAAGTAAAGATCCCCTTTTTCCCCAGCTCATCTGCAGAGTTACACTCCTGGTCTGCCAACCAGATTCATATGTCCTCAGTCAAAGTGCTAAGGGCTTGTTCCCTCAGAAAAAGGTCTGCCAGCCCTAAAAATGTGATGCCGTGAAACCCACTCACCCACCAATGAAAATAAGTTCTTAGCTTAACTCAGCAATATAATCACACACAGTTTCATTTGCCTTGCATCTATAGTCACAAATCTTTTTTTTCTCTAAGCTTCAGGTGTTAACTTAAAACATTCTAGTAAAAATTGCTTTACTGTTTCATAGTTTAAACAATCGCTATCAGGCAATTTATTAACAGCAGTTACAGCTTTAGCATGGAGTAAGGGGGTCAGGAACCATATACAGAGCCCTTGGTCAACATTATACTGTGTACGTACTGTTTGCATACCCTTTCAAATATATGAATACAACTATTAAAATGATTACCCTCTTTAAACAAATTTACTGACCTTTATTGCTTCTGAGGTTTGGTTATTCCATGACCCTAGAGAAGAGTCAGCATCTCTCTCTCATGTTGATGCTGCTTCTAATTTTCTTTGGCCTCCAAACACTGCAATCTCTCATTTTCGTCAGCCTCCAAATGCCGCAGTCTCTCTGTTGATTCTAATTCCAAATGTTTGACTCCATTTCAAGCCTCTTTAACCCCAAATGGATTTTTAAGTCCTCTGAGGAAAAGGCAAACTGTCCTGTTTCTGAGAGCTGCCAATTGCCATCACCAGACTGTTATCCTCTAGGTTGCTAGTTTAAGCTGCGACTAATTCTGAAATCATTCCTCTTCAGTCAGGTTGGCATGCACCTGTCCTTTGGCTTTGCACACCTTGGCCAACTGGTTCTTTGTCAGCTTGCCATAATCCTCTGCTGAACTCTTTGCCTGCTTTCCCTGACTAAATTAAACTAGCAAAAATAAATACAACTGTTGTGAAACGAAACTCTGAATGTGTACCTTGTGGCTTTTGAGAATACATATGCCTTCAGTGACAACTGCCTACAGGCTACAGAAGTCAATTTATATCCACACCACTGCTCACCGATATGTCACATACTCTCTCTGTGCCAGTAATTAAGGGGCCTAAATCCTCACCACTGACACTGGAGATGGACATTCACTTGGAAGAAAAGTGGATGCACCCAGTATTTCCAGATACAGCTCTCTACATCAAACACAATTTCCCTTAAGAGCACACAGGGAACACATTTAGTGTAGGGTCTGGATCTCTCTCTCTCTCTCTCTCTCTCTCTCTCTCACTCTGCAGGGCCTCAGTGAGAGTCCCCACTGGCAAAGCTTTAGGGTTGAGTCCTCAGCCATGTGTCCAAGTGAATACTTCCAGCACCCTCATGGTGAAAGCAGTGCTTTGTGTCCATGCTCCAAATAGCTGACACATACACTCTTGCAGATTTGATTTACACACTGACACACACACACACACACACACACACACACACACACACACACACACACACACACACACACACACACACACACAAACACACACACACACACACACACACACACACACACACACACACACACACACACACACACACACACACACACACATGCACACACACACACACACACTTGGAAAAGGCTGGCACCGATTTACTAACTATGCCCCCTTCTGCCCAGGCTATAAGGTAGTTACACTGCCACCAGACACTCCAAAGTCAGCTACTCTACAGCTCTTACAAGGGTACCTAATTACACAGAGTGAAATTAATATTAATAACAATGATAGTGTTTGACCAATGCAGCAAGGCTTTCAGGAGTGGCCAAAGAGTCACCAAATAGATGTAAATACTCTCAAAGGTTAAGGTATTCTATAAAGGACCAGACACTATGAAAAGTTTAAATATATTTAATAATAAGTAATAAAATAACATAAAATACTAAATATTTATTTACAATAAACACCAGAGTTTCAGCACAGGATATATTAAAATAACACATATGAAGTGATTCACACAGATACAAAAAAAAAAAACAGTACTTAACTAATCTCACTTTATTTTCCTGACTGATCTGAAGAATTACTATTCCCCGGACACTTACTAGAGCAAGGGAAGATGAAGTGGGTGAGAAATCCTTCTTTGTCAGGTTAGAAAAACAGACTGTGCTGAGACTTCAGTCCCACCCTGGTTTACAGAATGACATCACATACATCTGATCATCTGACTTCTGGTTCCCATACTACCCCCTTTTCTAGCAAATGACTCAGAATCTCACACATATGTGTCAATAACACACACATAGAGCTTTGCTAAGATCTGTTGCAGCTTCTGGAAGTCATAAACCAACAAGACATTTCCACTCTTCCTACAAGAGCCAATAAACTACTCTCTGGCACAGACATTTCATCTCTGAGTCCAATCAGAACTGTAAGGTACACTCTTTATGGCCTAAATTAAGTAATTTAATTTCATACTATTTAAAGTTAGCTGGAGCTGAACTTAACCTCTTTTCTTCCAGTATACTATGTTACAATGTATTCATTTATACAGTTACAACAGTACAGTCTGATATACATGCACATTTCTTTCCTGTCCAGCATGACACACTGTTGATACATTTTTTAACACAATCAGCTTTACAAATACATCTTTCAACACATGCATCTGTATGAATCAGTTTGATACTCAAATGACTTATAATTCTTCACAAAATTCCAGCTAGCTATACTGACATATGTTATACATCCACTGCCCTACTTTTCCTGGCATAGCTGACAATAACTCATATTGTCACATCCTCCTTCAGTGTTTCATTTATTTTAATCAGCTCTGAGCACATTTGAGTTACTTTTTCCACTAGATTACTGGAACTTATGTCTTGCACCAAAGCTGGAGCTTGAACTGCTTTTTGCTGAACAGCTGCAAGATTCCTCCCAGACAGTGTTTTCTCTTCAACGTTTGTGGTTGATTTTCTTTCACATTTTCTAAATTTCTTTTTTTCTGGCATCTGGGCAGTGCATGCACTAGCCAGTAACTGAAATTTACCCCAAACGACAACTTCACTGGATCTCTTTTCTGAGTTTCTGTTTTCACACTATTACAGCTGAAATTTAAGTTGTTACTCAGTGTACAGCCATCTTGCAGGCCCAACAGGAGGTCAGTATAGAGATTGGAGGAGCTATTTCCTGGGAGAGTGGGTAAAGTTGGTGCTGTGCAGTTAAAGCTGACAGAAGAGTGACAATCAGGGTGGCAGTTTAGGAAGCATGGAATGAGAACTGAGATACTTCCTGATTCTGTTACATAAAAGAGAATGGAGGTATCTACAAGGTCAAATACATTGGTAAGGCAGATGAATATGGTCCATATGATTATTTCTTTACCTATAACTAGTAGGACTCTGTTGCTAAGTATCCGGAGCAGAGTAATTGTTTATGATGAGACCAAAAACAATGTTTTTTAGAGGATCATATGTAGTATTAGCTAATGTATTGTGAGAGCTAAGTACAGGTGAGCTTTTCTAGGGTTTTCCCTAAACTGTGAAGTATAAAGATTGGATGGAAGTGTGATACTTTGCTGGGATTTGATTGCTTGGGTAATTGTTTTATTTTGGCTTTTTTTTCCAGATGTTAAGCATAGTATGTTGTGTTATACATAGACTGCACATGTGCTGAAAAGGGTGTTTTGATGTTTCCTACAGCAGTGTATGAACCAAAGGTAAAGATAGTCTATACCATGAGAGTTGTCTACTTGTAATTGTTGAGGTAAAGGATCTATGTATTTAATTAAGACTTTTTTGAACTGAAATAAAGGAACATAGGGAGAGGGTAAGGGAGTATTTGAGAATGTGCTGGTGTTGGTGGCATGTTATGGAAGATGGTTACTGATATCTAGGAGACAGTCAAAGGAAGCAAACTAAGAATCTGCATTAAGGAAGATAGCTGTGGTATTATAACCAGTTAGATAATTGACGTCTTTCCAAAACTGTTTAGGGAAATATATTGGGGACTCGTGATTAAATTTCTTTAGTTGAATTTTATGGTGTTTTATAACTTGTTTAGCTAGATTCTAAAGTTGCAAGACAAATTGTCATGTAAGGAAGTTAAGCAGGGTTGGATTTCCAGGAATGCCAAGCCTTGTCTCTGAAGTTTAGAATGATTTTAAGATCATACATATCCATGAGTTCCATCATGCTTTTGCAGTCATGTAATTAAGAAGAATTAATATTTTTTCAGTTATTTAACAAGTAATTCGGCAGTCTAGCTGGGATAGTTGAGCTCAGTAGGAGTGGCCAGTCTAGGTTGGAAATTCTACTGTTGAGGTTGTTTATGTTAGAATCTGACTTTGATCTAAAGTAATTAATTTAGTTCAGATTTTGTAGCAGGTGTAATGATGTAAATAATGTTTGGGACAGAAGTCATTGAAGAAGGAAGGATGAACTGTGATAGGAGAGATTAATGATGGTTTGTTTGTGGGTGGGGGCTGATTTTCGGGTAGGCTGGGTGGATTAATGTACTGGTTGTGTGAGGTGAAACACAGTTAATAACTCTAAGATATCATTATGGATAAAGCTAGGCAGACTAAGGTTTAAACCACATAGAATTCGAAGATTTTTGATGCAGTTTGAGGTATAGCTTGCGTCCTGTGTTAGGGCTTAGAATGCATCTAGACGAGGTGGTAGAGGGAGGTATGCTGTTGTTGCTAGGTGCAGTGTGATGTTAGTGAAAACAGGTAATTATCAGTGTGGCTGGTAGTCCGAAGACAGATTAGCCTGATATATATATTGGATCTTTAAGTGTGATTTAATGTGAATGATAGCCCATCTCGATTTCTACTTCCAGGTCTTGCAACTAAATGGATGTTTTATCTATGCTGAAATGATATCTAGAGGGACGGTTCTTTTTTAATTAATACTTCAGACACAGTCACAAGGTCAGGTTTGACTCATGCAATGAGAGCTATTATTTGGTCAGTTTTATTTCTGAGGCTTTTTGCATTTATAAGCACTTAAGAAGAGGGTGGGAAGACAGAGTTACTTTCAATGCTCTATCTGAGGACAAGTAATAGTATGATAGGGACATATTTGGAAATATTCTTAAAAAGTTTTAGTGAATGTTTAATTGCCAGCTTTATAAGTGAAGAGAGTAAAGTGATAGAAGTTTTTGGAGAGTGGTAGTTAGAAGAAAGGTGAGACAATGGGCTGGGATTAGGTAAGAAAAGGATGGGTGATGAAGCATGAAGTGAAACATGGATAATGGGAGACAATTTGGTAGCAATCGATGTCTATGCTGCTAAATAAACATGCACTTATGTGGTAGAGGTGGTTTGGTGGGAATTGTACTAAGATAAGTAGTAATTTTCAATCACATATTAGGGAATGTTTTTATCATATTGTAGGTAGTTAATAGTGAGGAGAGGAATAATGAAGATATGATAGTTATGGCATTTTGGTAGATACTGGTGAGAGAGGAATGGGTTTGGCTTTTAGTACTGAAGGAGATATACTAGTTAAAGCTGTGCTCGTAACACTAATGAATGGAAAGTAATAGCAGAAAGAAGTCAGTGTGTGGGACTGAAGGTTATTTAAGAATGAATGAATGATATTTGAAAAAAAGTATGTGCTGTGGACAGTAATGTGGGGTGAATGAGTGCAATAATGAGATACAAGTAAGGAAAAAGGAGCTTAGATTAAAGATAACTTGTCTAGGAGTAATGTAAGGAAACAGATTATTTCTGGCAAAGTATGCTTAGAGTGTCAACACAGAAAGCAGGGAGAAGGTATAGAGAATATCTCGTACAAAAAGTAATGCATGGCTTGCTGTGGTTTAGAAAACAGAAGGGCTTATTGTTAAATGTGGTCAGTTAAGATGATCTGGATTATTAGCAATGTAATACAACAATATAAAATGTAGTGTAAGACTATAAAATGTAGCTGTACAGCAGGCTGGTTTAGGATTGTGCCAATTAAATATGTCTACTGGGTCAATTTCTATTCCTTAAAGTAGTGCTGATCAGGGAGAGAAAATGGGTAGGGCTATGGAGAATAAAGATAATGACATGGAGAAGGCTGGGGAATTGGGGATGAGCAAGGACTGAAGCAGGACACACACAAACACATGTTAGCAGGGGCCAGTTAGTCTGTGCTTTTTGCTCAGCAGACAAAATAGTGTCTGCAACCATGGTAACAACTATGACAAAGAGCTAGTAGCCAGGAAAGTCTTTGATGAAACAGTTGGAAATGCTAAAGAAGTGAGGGTGTAATCATTGATTTATGGGATGGATGCCACCCTTACAATGAAATTGGAAATAAACCTCTCCAGTAAGACACCGTAACACTCTTGTACTTTCACAAAATATTCAGAGTAATGTGGCTTAGCAGATGCCTTGGGAGACCCTAAGGACCGAGACACCAATACATCGTATGGGGATGGCCACTATCATAATAGCCACAGCCAGTATTTGTAGTAGTGCATAGTGAAGTATTCACCTACAAAGAAAATAAGAGAAGGAGTTACCATAAAAGAAAGTAGAAAGAAGCAAACCCTTACAATGAAATTGGGAGCAAGCCTCTGCAGAAAGAAACAGTAATGCTGTACTTTCATTGAATATTTAGAGTAATACAGCTTGGTACATGCCTCGTGATACCATAATGTCTGGTACAGAAGTCCACTAAATTTGTTTGGGGACAGGCAAAGATGCAATATTTCCCAGCTGGTGTTTCCTCTGTGCATAGTCAGGTGTTTGTTTATGAAAAGATGAGAGTAAACCAAAACAAAGTAAAAAAATTAAGTCAAAAGATGGGACATTAACAGTAATAGCAAATGAAAGATCAGAAGTTAATAGCACTATGCAAACAAAATCAGAAATATCAGATTTACAGATGATAACATCATCGTAACCTAGTTCTTCTATAAAAGCAACCTTGCTCAAGTGCATATCTAGTTAGTCTGAAGTAATGCTGTTTAAGCAAATTAAACATATTAACATGTACCCTGAAATCAAAAAGTAAAATATTGAAATAGTATTACTGCATACAAGATTTTTTTTTAATTCATAGATTCATAGGAGGTTGCTAGGCTATTGGACCTAGGGCTTTTATAAGCCTAGCCATGTTATACCTTTGTTCCCTTATTGACCACATTACATGGTCTATATTTGTAGCACGAGTCTATGATCAGCACTGGCTGTCCTTATGCAAGATGGACTTAGGTGACACTCCTGGGGTAAATTTACTGTCTCCCATCCAGTTGTCTAAGTTATGCTTAAATATAGGACTAAAATAGCAAACATATCTAACAAAATAACAGCAAAAATACAGTGCACTTATATGGTTGCACAGTGTGTCTGTGTGTGGGTGTATTTGTATATGTATGAGTGTGTATGTGTGTGTGTGTGTGTGTGTGTGTGTGTGTGTGTGTGTGTGTGTGTGTGTGTGTGTGTGTTTGTTACATATTGGAAAAGGTGATGAAGGGGTGACAAGCAGGTGGGATAAGGAAATAGATGTATATTGCCAGAGGGAAGAGTAATGCAATGTACCAGTGGTAAAAAAAAAGATTAAAGGGTCCAGTGCTTCACTAACAGCACCCCCTGTGTTAGTGGGATCCAGTCATTCTGCCCATGCACAGGACTGTGATGGATAATTTCATAAGAACTATGAAGAAGAGTTTGCAGCAAGGAGATGAAACCATACTTTATTTATTTAGCATTTGTTTAACATTTGTTTACCAGGAAAGACCGACAGGACACAGATCCTTTTTCACCGGAGGCCCGGGGAGAAAAGCTCCATGAGTAACAGTAAATTTTCATGCACACATTATAATAATCAATAAAGTATAAAGTAAACAAAATATAGTATACATAAGAAATACACAAATTTGTAACAGGATAACAGAAGTATAGAGAGCCTAGACTTTCAGAAAAAAATTTGTAATAGGATTACAGAAGTATAGAGAGCCTAGACTTTCAGAAATAAAATTTATTCCAGTCTTGTAAAATGAAACTACTAAAAGCCTATTAGGCAGACTGGATTCCAATCTTATAAAACAAAAGTTTCACAAAGCTTACACTGTATGAAGAAGTTGTGGATATTCTGTCAGTGTAATATATGTGTTTTTCTGTATAGACAGTTACATTCTAAACTATTTCTACTGTTTTAACTTTGAATAAGAATACATGTCTAGGTAATGAAAATGAATGAATGAATGAATGAATGCCTAAATTGATTTGTTGAGCTGTTTTAAGTGCCAGGGAAAATGTTTTCCTATAAGGTATGACATCTAACTTCGTTTTAGTTATTATAGATACTGTGATTTCATACCACATCAGTTTTAGATGACATTTGGACTATATCTCTGTTAATAATATCATATTATTCAATGATTTTTCATTCTCTAATCAGGTTAACTGGTAAAAAGATGATGCCTGAGTTGTTATTCAGTAGCATACACTACAGAACAAAATGACACATTATTGTAATGTAGACAAATTAATAACATTTGAATTGCAAACACTTGGTGTAGATTCATTTTTCATTTCAGTATGAACAGCTATAGCCTTTAACTTTTCACTGCTGCATCTTTGCATATTTTGTTAATAAGCAAAACACAGTTAAATACATGTGCATATTGTGGTTGTTGACATTATCCAGGTGTTTAATAAAGTTAACAGGAAATTACTTTGTGATCAGTTTAAGTAGTGTAATCTTAATTATTGCCTGCAAAAATTATTTTGCAATCAAATTAAGTGTAATACTCATTAAAGGGCAATCTGCTTGATAGCTAACCATGAAATGCAAGCATGCACAGCTTAGTACTTTGTGTACAACACTGTTCAAACACAGATTTACCCCATTGCTGTTAGAGTGAACTGAATATGTCTTTGCTCTGCTTCACGAACTTGTACAGCACAGCAACATTTTTAAATCAGGAGAGGTTTTATAACTTCCTGAGAATTTTGTAGCTTGTGTGCCTGCATTTTTGTTATTTTGTAGCAGTACAGCTCATGTGGGAGCAGGAGTACACATTTCAGCATACTTAGCACTGTTCCTCCAATGTATTCCTTTCTTATATTCACATGATTAAATTCCGACAACATTAAAAAATATAAATTAACGAAAAAAAGGATAATCTAGCCCATAGTCTGTCAGTTATCTCTTCTGATGCATTTACTAGAAATTTACAGTACTTTTACTTTACTTGTCTTGCCAAACCATTTTAAAAAATTTAATGTCCACTATTTTTCATGGAATTTACTGAATCCCCCCCCTCAAAAAAAAAAAAAACTTTATAAATACAACACAATTTTTCTGAAAAAAAAATCACATTTATTCATAGATTCAGAGGGTGATATTAGGCAAGCAGTCACTAGAACCATTTAGATACTAGCCAAACAGTGCCTTGAATTAGTATATTATTCAATAAATTAGTGTGTTATTCAATAATGTTTATTTCCTTTGTTTAAATTGTTTATGCAAAATGGTTACAATTTTCATGATAAAAGTTGAAAGCTGTCAGAGTACTTCTTTGCTTGACATGGGTGGGGTGGGGGGCTTGTTCCACAGGCATGGAATGCATTGGTTTCATACCTCTCAAGTGTACCTCATTAAGAGGAATGTACCTCATTTGGGGTCTTAAAAAGTACATGTTCCTTGAAGTTTCTCAAAGTTCCACATTGAAAGATTCTGTAACACATTCAGTGTTAGGAATTTTTTTATGTGAAATCCATGGTAAATAGAAATTAATCATACTAATTCATTAAAAGATATTCTTTGTAAGTAAAACCAGCCTATTTTAACCATCCCATGACCTTCCTAGTTGAAGTTGTTAGTAAGCCATTAGTATGTGTTCCACACTTTGCCCATTTGTTCCACATTATGAGGGCTAGTGTTCCTCATTTTGGAGCTGGAAGGTTGAGAGCTATGATTGGTTTAGAAACCACTAAGACTGCTTATTTATTTGTTGAGGTAGGATTGAGAGACCTGGTACAGTTGTATGATGATCCAATGGTTCTGCAGAGGTGCAGTAGGTTGAACAGTGCTGCATTTCTTATGACCTTTAAAGCAAGGAAAGGGTCACTGTGAATGAGCCAATAGAAGCCTGACCCAAGGATGGGGAGAGTTGCCAGGATAACTGGATAAGCAAGGCTTGTATTTATTTATTTATTTATTTATTTATTTATTTATTTATTCATTATTTATATGTATGTGCTAAGTGAGACAATCTAAATGGGCTAATAGCCCCTTTTCAGTGAATGTCCAAGAAGAAAAGTACCTTACAAGGAATAAATCCACATTGACACATTTCTGACTGAGGTACACTTTGTAAGTATATTAGGTAATAATATACACATTAATCACAATGCAATGCAATACAAGTAAGGCAAGTTTAAAGTTGATCTCATAACTAGCAGTGACTGCAGGAAGACATATTAAAGAGATTATTAAGTATATTTTAAAGATTATTAGTGAATGGAAAATGATATTATAAAAAGAAAAGATTTTAAGAGATAAAGGATGTAATGCTCACTTAAAATGAAAGTGATTGAGTTAAGTAGCAAGATGATAGTGTAAATTTTAGGTATTTGAAAGAGTTGAATTGTGGGGGTGAATAATAAATGTTTATGATGTTAGTTTGTGATGATATGTGTACATCAGTTGTCCTTTTAGTTAAGAATCTCTTCAGCCTCTCAAGTTGAACAACATGCTAAGAAATATATATATTGAAAGGAGCATTGCATTCAACAGTGGAGCTCATAAGTATTGAGTACAGCAGTGGATCTCATGAGTACTGAGTACAGCAGTGGAGCTCATGAGTATTGAGTACAGCAGTGGATGTTGTGAGTACTGAGTACAGCAGTGGAGCTTATGAGTATTGAGTACAGGAGTGGAGCTCATGAGTACTGAGTACAGCAGTGGAGCTCATAAGTACTGAGTACAGCAGTGGAGCTCATGAGTACTGAGTACAGCAGTAGAGCTCATGAGTACTGAGTACAGCAGTGGATGTTGTGAGTACTGAGTACAGCAGTGGAGCTTATGAGTATTGAGTACAGCAGTGGATGTTGTGAGTACTGAGTACAGCAGTGGAGCTCATGAGTACTGAGTACAGCAGTGGAGCTCATGAGTACTGAGTACAGCAGTAGAGCTCACGAGTACTGAGTACAGCAGTGGATGTTGTGAGTACTGAGTACAGCAGTGGAGCTTATGAGTATTGAGTACAGGAGTGGAGCTCATGAGTACTGAGTACAGCAGTAGAGCTCATGAGTACTGAGTACAGGGGAACTCTGACTTGTTTAGTTCTAGAGGAAATCCCTTTGGAAATTAGCTGAGCCCAATAAAAGGATTTCCTAACTGCTGTTGAGACATCTTGGTCAAATAACAGTGAGTTGTAAATATTGGTGTCTAAATCACTATTGACATTAGTTTGGATGAGTGTTCAATCTTCCATGATTTTATGGACAAACAAACTAAGCGCTTTCGTCCTTAGAGTTAAAGACACACTGTCATTACAGCTACATATATCTAGACACACCTCTTAATAAAAACATGAGTGCCTTAAATGAAAACATTTAAAGCAACCACATCCTAATTTGCATATATTCTATGTTACATCAATGCCTTCATACACTTTAATTGTATAAAATGTGCACTTGAAGAACAACAATGGGACTAGGATGGCAAAGCACATATATTTATTAAAACAATAAAATAGATGAGCTCTTTCAGAGAAGTCTCCTTCTTCAGATCAGTACACAAAAATAAATCAGTAAACATTTAAATATCTACATCTGACCAATCACAGTTAAATAACCAATAAAACAGTTATCTTCTCCTAGCTTTTAAAATAGGTTTTAACGGTATAAAACCATTCAAGCCTGGTGGAATGTCTGCCCTCAGAACAACTATCCAATAAGTTTCTTGAACTTCTGTAGCATTCACTATATCACCAGCTCTAAGGGTAGGGGTGAAAGCATCCAAGACCATAAACTTAAAACCATGCTGTGAATACATATTTTTATGTTGTGCTACTGCACTCCTTTGTATATTTTTTATGTATATCATCTATATGTTGTAAAATAAGTTCCCTTAACATTCTATTGGTTTTTACCAACATAAAAACACATACATTGTATGCATGTAGCTAGATAAATCAAATTTTTAGTTGCATTTCCTATTTGTAATGGGGTGTATACATTCATTATTAGTCGATGTATTTACATGCTTTACATCTGTTGCATGGATATCTACCTAACTTATTGCTATAGAATTTATCTAAATTATCTTTAGTTCTATAACAAAATAGACTTTTTAAATTACGATTTCTTTTATAGCTAAAGCTCGACACCTCACCCACTATATTCCTAATTTTATCATCAGACAGTGATAATTTCCAGTTATTATGTATTATGCCATTAATATATCTAAAGTCTGTACTAAATGTAAACGGTATTCTGACTCTGGATGTATTTGCTTGGCCATTATTAGTTACTTCTCTGATAGTTCTTGTATACCATGGTCTACCTTTCCCATTTCTCATAGATTTAACTCGTTCTGACTCTCTTAACAGTCTTAGTCTTATAACCCTGTTCTGTTAGATTTGCTTCTGTCTTTTCCAATCGACATAGAAACTCACTGTCCTTCCTACAAAGTCTAGATGTTCTTAAAAGCTGATTATTCATGATATTCTTAAAAATGCATTGTGGGTGCATGCTTCCTCTATCTAATAGGGGATTTTTCCAACAAGATATGTGATATAAAGTAGTATATAACTTGCCTTCATCATCTACTTTCAATAAAATATCCAAAACTTCTTTAGAAACTGAAGAGGAGTACATAGTAAATCTTAAACATGTAGTTGTTGTTTCTAAATAACTTACAAAGGCATTCAGCTGTTGTGCATCCCCTTTCCACAAGATAAACATGTCATCAACAAATGTACGATACAATCCTATACATGCTAACCATGTATAAAATGGTAATATATTTAAAATCATTAATATATTACTTTTTAAAGAAGTTACCACTATGTACATATATTGTGTGTTAGCAATTCAGTGTTTCAACAACTCTAAAAATTAAGATAAAATTATTTAACCTGAATTTCATAATAATATTTGAAATGCATTATTCCATCAAATGGCCACACCCAAATATAAAACTAAAAATATAAAAATATTTTATATTTGGGTGGGACAATTTAATGTTATCATTTTATACATAAAGTTTGTTTGTCAATAAATATATGGAAGATTGCACATCCAAGTGGACCTGTTATTTTTTTTTGTTTTATTTTTTGGTGACATTTTTTGATTGTTGGTTATTAGTTTGGAGGAGTGTATTATTTATGTGAAAAGAAGTGCAGAAATGTTGTTTACCATATAGAACTACACCACTTTTTTAGCATTTTGCATAAGACCATTGTCAGTACACCAAGAGCTGTCAAAGTCTAGCCCTTGCTGAAGCAGCTGCATGCTTCAAAAGGTGGCAACTATGCCCAGTTTGTCATCATCAGGAAAAGTTTCATAGGTTAATAGTTAAGCAATAAGCTACTTTTCAGCCTAGCCAATTTTTCCTTGGTGAGAATCAAACCCTGCTCCGCTTGTCTGTGAGTTAAATGGTAATTTACCACAAGCCTGGAACATTAGATTGCTAAATGTTATAGAAGAAGTTGCTCAAAATAAGGGACCACAATGCAGAGTCTTTCAGCAGAATGCTGTTAGTATTAAAACATTCAAAGGAAGTTACAGCAACTTTCAGCCATGGATTGTGTCATTAATGAAGCAGCTCTTCAATAGAAAATGTAGTGATTTACATTAAGTTTGGTGCACTTATTAAAAATATTTACAAAAAGAGAAATCTGTGGTATCCCTCAAAGTCTCAGAAAAACCCAGTATGCAACCTATACTCGGTCCAAAACAAACCAAGAAGAAACTTTGCAGTGTGGAGGGTGTAATGCTCACTTCCTAAATTATGTTATGCACTTAGTTCATATAATAAAAATGGAACTGTAAAATATAACTATAAAATAGGCATTCCAAAATTATATAAGAAATGTTTTTGATGCTTTACATTATACTCAACTAGGATCACTTGCTTGTGTTTCAATAGAGGATATTCCATTTTTAACTCAGCTTTGGACTACCTACTATTTTCTATTTGATTATTTTGTAGCACATGTTTTATAGTTATATTTTACAGTTCAATTTTTATTACATGAACTAAGTACATAACATAATTTAGGAAGTGAACATCACACCCTCCACACTGCAACGTTTCTTCTTGGTTTAAATATTTAAATGTAGAATTGTATCAAGGGCCTTGACCATGTATTTTCTATGCAGTGTGAATGGAGTGACTATTTCTCATGTCTTCAGTGACCATTTTGAAGAAGCTGACATGATTACAAAGACAGAATCAGAACCTGAAATAAAACTACTTGGTTTGGGTCAAGGGCCAGAAGGTTACCTTTACCTGATTTAATAAGCTCAAATATAATGCGCTCCACAGCTTTATATATAAGGCTGGTGAGACTAATGACCACCACAGATGCCTGGATTGATGATGTACCCAGCCACATGTACTGAGATCACAGTGACATGTTCTTAAAGCATCATAGACATATGCTCTGGAGAGGGTTAGATTTAAAAGGTTAATGGGAATTTTGGACAGGCTATTTTTTAGCTGTAGCAAGTAGGCTACACAGTACATTATCAAGGACAGGGAAATTACACTTTTTGTATGCTTTGGATAGGGCTGATGGAACTTGGTCATTGCTTTTAGGATTATTTTTGCCTCCCATTCTTGCTGATCAGCAAACCTCCACAAAATATATAAACTTGATTTCATACTTTCTCTTGTCATCCTCAGAGCCCTGATGGCAACAATCATCTACAAGGGGCATAATTTAGGCAGCCATGAGGATTGATTGTTCCTGATCTTGCATCTTCTGTGTGTGTGTGTGGGGGGCAGAATTATGACTTGCAACACTGCAGCAGTCACTACACCTTCCCCTGTGTAAATACCCAGGCCTGTGTACTTACACATTGGAATCTGCTACCATATTGTATCTTGCTGCCCCACACGCCTGTGCCCAGGGTGCATATTCTATCCCATACTCCAAAGCCTTGCAGCTGGATGAATCTCACTTTGCCCCCTTTCCTCCAGTAGAGTCAGTCTCATCCTCCCGGCCCCCTGTCAGGCATCTGAGACGTTACTCAAATACTGACTACTTGGGCCATAATCAGGGTTTAATCTCTGCATGCTGCCAGAACTGGCTGATAAATGGAAATCTTAAGGGGGAGGTTTGGGAGATGGGTGAACAAATCAGTGGGTGGAAAAGGTAAAGTTGGATCCAAATGTCTCATAGGGTATTGGCTATCTCTTTGGGAACTGAATGAGTAGTGTTATCACAGATAAGCTCAGAGCATAGCTGGGGTGTTACTTCTTAACTTCCTGGTATAGTTCAGCTCAGCGGTAGCATTGTCACCTCACAACAAGAGGTTCTCCAGTTCAATTCTCGGCTGGAGAGCCTTCTTTGTGGAGTCTGTATGTCTTTCCTGCATTTGCGTGGGTTTTCTCCAGGTACTCTGGTTTTCTCCCACATTACAGTGATATGTGTGTGGACTGTTTCTCCCCAGGCTTCCACTGAAAATTGGTTTAATTCCAAGTCAGACTTTCCCGGTAAACAAGTGTTAAATAAAATAGTTGAAGAATAATTTTTACTTATAGTTACTCTAAGCTCATACTCTTATGTTATTCTTTTTAATGGTAAATTTCAGATTTTTCTAACATGTGTCTATTTTTTTGAGGTGGAAGGATCCATTTCAGGTTCTTCTAGCATGTTTCATTGAGTTTTTTGATTTTTCATTTTTGGGTGGTGCAATGGTTAAGGTTGTCACCTAACAGCAAGTGGTTCTCTGGTTCGATTCTCAGCTGGGGTGCCTTCTGTGAGGAGTCTGCATGTCCTGCCTTCATTTTTGTGGGTTTTCTTCCACATTGCAAAGACATTTATCTGGAGCATCTCTCCCCGGGTATCTGCTGAAAATAGCCTCTGTCCTAGTTGGACTTTCCCGGTCAACAAATGTTAAATAAATATATACATTTTTGAGGTGGATAGATGGAGATTCATTGTATGTATTGATAATTGTATTTCTCTTATTAATCAATTTATTGATCGGAGTATTCTAAAATAAAGGTTTGTTCTTAAATGTCCCACTGTATCTGTAGCAGTCAGGGATGGACTTCCTAATACAACCATTTAAGGCTAAACAAAAATCAAAGGTATCGAGGGCAGATTTGGGAATGGGATCCACATGTGGAGGTTTTTCTTTGGAATTTACTTAGGTTATCATATAAGCTAATACAAGATTGCTTATGGGAAATTCCCAAAGACAGTGGCATTTGTACAGATGGTGTCACTGGGTTTTGAGAAAAATATAATAGATTTGTGATGAAATGTAACTAGGGGTGGTGAGACTTACGGCAAGGCGCAATAAAGAGCCATGTTTGTGAGGACAGTACTAAAGGTATTGGATCCTCCAATGAGGAAACTAACAATTTGTTCAGGGTAGTCAGTATTAAAGCCTACAAAGCATTGGGCATATTTGTTAATGCTAATACAAGATGGGTGTTTTATGTTTGGGTAGTTAAAGTCATCTAGGACAATAAAAGACATGGAAGATGACCTGTAGCTAGCAGTGATCTAGTAGTAAGATGTTTTCACTCTAACTTGACTCCCTAAAAGTTTTAGGTAGGGATCAGGAGACAATAGTTGTGAGATAATGTGCTATTTGAGGGTTAAGTTATTTATCTTACAAACCCAAGGTGCAGGGTTTGATTCTTACATGGGGTAATTGGCTAGGCTTAAAATACTCCATAAAGACAGTTAGCCTAGTAATAATCTATGAACCTATATTCCTCCATAGTAATGAATAGGTCTTAAGGCACAATAGCTGCTGAACTTTTTGTACAGAGAGTGTAGTGTCACTAAAATGAAGCAAAATATATTCAATCATTCAGATATCATACTGTCTGAGTGTTAGGAGGTCCTCAGGTATCTTTTTTGTGAAGACTCCCAGAAATGACTACAGCCACCATGAAGTAATCTGAATTAGAGGTTGCTATACTGGAATGTGTGAGAGATGGACTCTTCATAACAATGAACTATGGAGGCAGCAAAAGCATTAGCAAATATGCAAAAAAAAAAAAAAAAAAAACATGCAAAGAGAGTGCAAGACATCCCCAGAAAGTAGGAAGGCCTACCAACAGCCTCCTCACATTTTGACACATGCTGGATACCACCATATATTAACAATAACTAATTAAAATTAAATTGCAAGCAATAGCACAAAAAATAAATTTAAATCTGCTAGGATTTGTGCTGCATGATTCATCTTAAGGTTTTTACTCTGGATTATTTGATATTCTAGTTTGTACACCTAGCAACCATACCACTCAACTGTCTAGATTTTTGCAGAATGCCCAGAGTTTTGCCTCATATCTTTGGCCTGTTCCTCATAAAATTTGTGGTTTTCTGGTTAATCACTGAGGATTGAAATCACTAAATAACGACATACAATTCAGTTTCAAAAATCATATTCTTCAAAACAAACGCATGCTAACACAAATCCTGTTATTTCTGCAACTTTCTGAGTTTGTAAGAGCAATATTTAAAATCTGTCCTTATTTTCTGGGCTTTCGTTCCTGTTACGTAAGCTTTTGTCAATATTTCTTGTGCTAACAAGTTGAGAAGTATGCTAGCAACACATAGTAGAACATGTTTTGTTTTTTCAGAAGTTAACACATACCCCATAGAGATGTCAATGGTGAGGGGATTCATCACTTCATAGGTTGTAGTCTCGGTAGCTCAACAAATAATGCACTTACCTTCAGAGCAAAAGGCAGTGTGTTCTGTTTCTACACCAGATGATTTAATTTTCCAGTGCAGGTCCATTACAATCTGGGGGTGGTCCTTCAGATCAAACATTAATTGAGGGTCCATCTGCCTAAAATGGTGGTAGCTCTTGTGGAAGTAAAAGATCCCTTGGTACTCACAGAAAAGAGTAGGGGAGGCTTCCCCTGTGCCCTGGACAAATTGTCCATAGTCAATACTAACTCAGTTAATAAAGTGTAAATAAATATGCCAGGAGCTTTATAAACTAGAATTGTCTATGGATATTCTCAGATAACCTGAGAATGAAAAGAATGGGTCTTTTCATAGAGCTGGCCCTCGTAATAATGAACAAGCTTTACAGTCTGTATCGCCATTCATGTAAAGTTTATATGATAACTTGGAAGCAAACAACATGATAGTGACACATTCTGTACTTAAAACACACACACACACACACACACACACACACACACACACACACACACACACACACACACACACAGAAAAAGATGCACACAAACACATACAAAACACATACAACCTCCAGCACCCATACAGGCCAAATGTAGACTGATTATTAGTCATTCCATGAAGGACTATTGAATGATCATTGGTATGGCTTTAGCTGAGCAGTGCATATCACTGGATTATTTTATGTTTATAAATGAAGTAAAGATACAATCCATGTTTTGACCTTCAAGTTGTTATTTCATTGTGATAATTTCATTGTATTCTTAATACAAACAACTTTAGATTTAGTTCACAGAAAGCATGTATGTTTACTTTTACTCCAAGGGGGCAAATAAGTAATAAGTAAAATCACAAAAACATTTGACTTTTCTAACATAAGGAAACTCCCTCTTTCTTTGTCCTTGAAAATATTGTTTTCATTATATAAACTGTTAGTACAGAACAAAATGAGAAACATTGCTTAGAACTTCTGACTTATCACTCAGAAACTTAATTGTCAGCTTGTTGTATTGCCTCTGCACTTGAAAAACACAAAGTACTGTTTCTAACTAAATATTCAATTGCACTGTTCAAAACATTTTGCTAGAAAAAATGTTCTGAGATGTATTTCTGTATTGATAGTCTCCACCAGCAAATTTCGCCAGTAGAATGCGCCAGCCAGGCTGCCAAGTTAAATTATACTTCATGTCCATCAGGTGTTAGTGTAGGGGAGGCAGGATTCAACAAATCTATTCATCTATGTGTGTATGTGGATATCTATCTATCTATGGGTTCTCTAGGTTTGATTGACAGGGGGTTTGGTTGACATATGTTTAGCTGACTGCATTTAGTCAATTATACAGATAGTGGTCAAGTGTGCAAAATTGAAAATCCCTGGCTAGGGGAATAATCCCTTTCATCAATGATTATGCAATTTCAGTGTTAGTATATTTATTCAACATGGGGTGTATGGGGGCTTACCCCTGCTAACAGCAATATTTTAGAGTTGCATGCACCAAGGCTCTTCACAGCACATGTACTAGGTTTTTGAAGTTTCAGTTTTCGACATACAGTGGTTTACCTTCAGGATGTCAACTTATGTGTTATTCGACCAAAATTTTTCTTACAGCACACACAGAGAAACCTGAACTCTAAGTATTGACAAATGTAGTATGCTGCTATGCTACTTAAAATTGAAATACAGTGATATTCTTTGTGATAGAATGACATTCACTAGTGTGTCTGCATCTATATTAGTTCATTGAATGTTCATTTCAGCCAACATCCTTTCATCAAACAAAATCCATCGAACGTTCACTTCAGCGAATGTTCACATCAGCGAAGGATTTACACAGGGAAAGGAACAACCTAGCCAGCATAAGTAATTTTGCCCTTTTCCCAACTGTAGTGTGATCTCAGAGTTGGCATATATAGATAGAGGGGGTTGTGGGGTGGTGCAACCCCCCCCCCAACTGGTTGGGTTTAAAATACTCTGGTGTGTGTTATGGGGAAATGTTGGGCAAGTACTTACTTTCCCCATGTAACACATTCAGTGAAGTAAACATTCACTGAGTGAGCGTTTGATGGTTTTTGTTCGATGAACAGACATTTGCTAAAGTGAATCTTCGATGAACTAATATGGACCCGTGTGTCTTGTAAACAAGCATCTTGTCAAAAACCAGCACCCTACCCAGAATATGGCCTGGTTAGTTAGGGCCAGTATCAGTGAGTGTGTGTGTGTGTGTGTGTGTGTGTGTGTGTGTGTGTGTGTGTGTGTGTGTGTGTGTGTGTGTGTGTGTGTGTGTGTTGTCAGCGTATGTGTATATTTTTGTGTGTGTGTGTGTGTGTGTGTGTGTGTATGCGTATGTCTCCGTGTTTCTGTGTGTGTGTGAGTAAGATTGCAGGCAATTTTTTTATACACACACACACACACACACACACACACACACACACACACACACACACACACACACACACACACACACACACACACACACACACACACACACACACACACACACACACACACACACACATCTGGGGCATATAATTAAAAAATGACAATTAATGATAACTCTTTCAAAATAAGGCAAAAATGTATTACAGAACATCTAGACTCTAAAAGTTTCTGGAAGTCTGCTAAGCCTCAAAATCTCAGCTAAATAAAGGAAGTTTGACCAAAGCTAAGTAAGGGTGTTCTATCCCCAACATCTATGCTTGGCTACAACTGATATAAAAGTATGCCTACATCCAGCTGTTTAAACCAATTATTTTGTCTTTGAATTATGGTGTCTTTCCGGTGTCATTCCTGATGACAACAGGATACCACTTATGACCTGTGCCTTCCTGGCCCCAGAAATATTATAACAAGTCTATAATGTCCTTCTGTATGCCCCCTGGGTACAGCACTTGAGACCATTCATTTCCATGTGATCTATCACCGAGTTAAACTTATATTTTATGGGATTTATGGACAAAGGGGTCCTCATTGTTTCTATTTTGATACCTTGAAAACCTAATGCTCAGATCACACATGCTTATTTGTACAACCGTTAATGCAACTGTTAACATGTAAGAAAATCACAGAACTCCTAGCAGTTTTTGGAAGGGGGAACCCCTTCTAAAGCAAACCTCCACTTTCCCAAACTTATATATTCCATTTCCACAGTCACATAAATTTGCAGAAAGTGGAGTCGTTCTTAAAATAATGCATTAAGACATTAGTCTTGAGGACTCACTTTTTCACTTTTACAGGAGTGAGTAAACAAGTTTTGCTGTCCTGTTCAATGAGGATTCAAAGGAAAAGCATCCTTTTTTCATTCTGATCCTTCTTCTAGAAAAAATGGCATTATTCTTGTCCAGCCTAGTGATCCTATAAAGTCAATATCACTTTTTTAGTTATCTTCCAATTGAATATAAACTTGTGACTTTATTCTATGAAGATAGCTTACTTCCACTGTGAAATACTGACCTAAAATGCTAGCAAGCTTAAGAAAGGAGGTAGAGAGGGTCAGAGTGGGATCATGGATGTGTAAAGAAGGATTTTAGTCCTCCAAAGTATAAGAAAGGTGGCTGACCTGTATGCTGCACTGATCCAGTCATATGTTATGTGAGCGACATACAGTTTTCAAACAGAATAAGTTATGTATTCTATTTGAACATCATTGGTGTAAAATTGTTGAGCAGTACAGCATACATAAGTTTGAAGGTGGAGTACCATGCAGGTCAATGGTACGAGTATGGTTAGAGCTGATTACAGATGTGCACTGAAAAGTATGTGGCGAACACATTTTAATTGTTTCTGGGAATGGTGAATGTAAGAAATCATAGCTGTTAGCATGCAGGAACAGGTTGTTGATATAATTGCAAATAAACTGAAACACATAAGACTTAAGTTAGAAAAAGTTTAGTAGCAAGGAAGAATGGTGCCCTAATCGCTCACACTGTTGATGGGGAGGATAGTATCTCTGATTATTTGCAATATGGCTGTAGGGAATACTCAGGGGCCCATCCCACTCACAATGTTATTTAGTGGGTGATGGTTTAGATCTTCCTCTGAAAACCTAGAAGGGAGTAGTTACTGATACATGATATTAATCACTCTCATCATCAGAAAGGGGCACATAACAAAAAATAATTTTATATCAAAATGGATTAATTTATAAAGGGCTTCCTTTGTTAAAATAAGAAAAAAAATGAAATGTGGATACTGATCAGTAAGAACATGGGTGGTGTGAGAAAGGGAAATACTGCTAGCCCAGCTAGTTGGAATTTTGTAAATAATTATATAGTGTGACAAAGAGAGATATGGCTAACCCAGCTAGTTGGAATTTTGTAAATAATTATATGTCATTAGTGAATATTGAAATTATTTTTGTAAGATGCTTGTGTTATAAATGTATTATAACTGTATGCCATGTATATTGTCAAACTGGTTTGTACAGAAGTGTGTTAAAAAGGTATTTTATAAAGTGCATGTGTTTAAAATGTAACCACAGTGTGCACTACTGGAAAAGAACAGAAATGTACATGCACTGTTGTAACTGTTTAAATGTATATATTTTAAGAGTGGAAACTGGAATACAGAAGGTTAACCTCAGGAAAAAAAAGTGAAATTAAATTACTTTATGGCTATGTCATAAAAAATGGTATCTTTTAATTTCAATGCAGCAAGGAGATACAATGTCTAAAACTAGGGAGCTTTTTGTATTGTCTCTAGGGTGAAATAATTACTAGTCTTGAAATATGAAGGAATGTAATTGTTTTATGACTTTCAGCATCTGCCAAAGATCTGTGGTCTACATATTTGCACAGGTAGATGCTAAATACTGTCAGCTTCCAATAGAGTCAGATGACAAGAAGTGATATCATTCTGCAAGCTATTCCATCAGTGATATTTAAGATATTAATTTAAAAAGTCTCAGAGAGAGAAATAATATTCTGTATTCTGTTTTGGACCTGACAAGAACCATTCACCACATTTGCCTTGCTCTGATGAAGTAAGTTTCTATGGAACAGTATAATTCTCTTGGGTAGTCAGCAATATAGCAAAGCTTAGTTTAGATATTTTTCTTTATTTATTTGAGACTGTCCTGCAAATTTGTTTTAAAACATTTCCTGTGATTTTGATCTCTGATGTCACTGTAAATATATAGTAAGTAGTTTCTTGTTCTTTTACTATTTATTATTAAATATATTTAAATCTTTATTGTGGCTGATCTGTCTACAGATATTTAAGATTTAAGAGTACTTGCATATTTATTTGATGATACTGTGTGGGACACTCCTAATAGCCTTGCTCTTGCTCAAGCTACCATTTTTTATTAATATTAATATTACACAGTAAGATTGGACACCCTTTGTTAAGGGCCTTAAATTAGCTGATAAGGAGTTGGATGGTGGCAGTGATAACTACCTTATAGTGTGGGCAAAAGGGGACATAGCTAGAAAACCTGTGTCAGCCTTTCCCATGTGTGTGTGCGTGTTTGTGTGTTTGTGTGTGTGTGTGTGTGTGTGTGTGTGTGTGTGTGTGTGTGTGTGTGTGTGTGTGCGCACGTGTGTGTGTGTGTGTGTGTGTGTATGTGTAAATCAAACCTCAAAGAGTGTGCATGTCAGCTACTTGGGCAGGTAAAGCACTGGTTGGACAGAGAGAGTGCTGAAGGTCTTGGCTTGGCCACTCAGCTGAGATCTCAACTGTATAGCTGCACCAGTGAGGAGTCTTACTGGGGATCTGGAGAAAGAATGAGAAACCAGCCCCAGTCTGACCTTGGTGCTCTTAAGGGAAATTGCACTTAATGCAGACAGCTGCATCTGTAAATTCTGTGTGTGTACCTGTTATCATCTCAATGTACATCCCCCACTGATGCCAGTGGTGAGGACTGAGGCTGCTTGATAACTGGTCCAGTGGTGGGTCATCACAGATGGGGTGATGGAATACCAGTATCTGGAGAAATTTTCTCAGTATATTTGAGGCTCCATAGTTTGCCAGCTTTCATGTACTTCTCATCTCTGGCCTTTTTGTGGCTAAAAGAAAAGCATTGGAGATTGTTAAGAACAATTTGCTTATCAATAAACCCTGTAAACGAAACTTTGGATCACTAAATATATATATAGTGGTCCAGAAACAAAAACATCTCAAGTCTACAACAAGTATCTTCTGTCAGCTGTAAGTTATCATTCTAGGTGTACCCCAAAATCAGACTTAGGACCTTTTCTATTCTCTCTCTCTCTCTCTATCTCTTCTTTTTTAATTTCTCCAAATATTTCGGGTTTTTAATACAATTACAGGAATGGACCCATTCCTAAGTCAAAGTATGATTAAAGTTAATGAAATTAGTATTTTTTCAGTCTTTGATGTCAGTCAGAAGTGCAATTCATAAGGAGTTACATGTATTGGTAACATATCTAAATATGATTGTATATTGTCTTTTATAAGACATATTTCTCCTATTACTATTGGAGACCCATTTCTTCTACTACATTGCTCTTGTTTCAGCCTGCAAATCCTCATATTTTATGATTTTGTGTCTATCTATGCCCAAGACACTGTAGTCACCGGGTGCAGTGATTTCAATGATCAATGCTACTTTTTTCTTGTTTTTATGGAGCACTATATTTGGTTTTCTCACATCCATCTTTTCAAATTTTGATAATAGGTAATCCCATGTGATGTAGACTTCATCATTTTCTATGATGCTTTGTGGCTCATATTTCCAATGTTTTTCATCTACTTCAATCTAATAATGTTTGCACAATCCCCATTGCAACCTACATCTGTTTCTTCCACATGTTCAATGGACTGTTTTTAGCTAATGTGTACACATCCCATTAGCTTGGGGTGCCAATATTAACCTTTCAGCTTTTGGCTTGAATTCACCTCTCCTTAACCATTCCTGCATTTGATCATATTCATCATGAGTGTCTTGCAGGAGTTTTCTATACTTGCAACTATATTTATGCATTATCCACATTTCTTGTCTTCTCATCTGATCCTTCACCTTATATTCTTTCTTTTGGTTTTTTGCACATTCAGTTACTACCTGATTTTTATCTATTTCTGGTTTGATTTCCATTCTGCCTGATGCAGATATACTTCTACTAGACTAAGAAGGGAAGTCATCTTAGATTATTCTCCTTATTTTTCAGAACTTTCACTATGTTTGGGTCTTGTGAGGTCAGCATATATGTATGCACTCCCATGATTGCAGATCAACACATGTAATCAATTTCAAGGAGGCCCATACCTCATTTGGAATGGGGAATATATAATCTTGGTATGCAATGATTTTTATAAATCATTTGTAGAGCATGAAGTATCCTTTTTGTTTTCCTGTCTAATCTATCCAACAGCTTTTGGGGTGAGTCACTCACTCTAAAACTGTAAGTAAGGATAGGAAGAGCAAACTGGTTTATAGCTTGACTTTTGTTCCTAGACAATAATGCTGTTTTCAGGATTAATTTAAGTCTTCTAAAATATTCCTTACTAAGTTTTATTCACATTTACTCATGTTTTATTGTATGTATACACTCCCTCTTGCTCAAGTTATTTTATAAAACATTCTTGTCCCAAACTGATGTTTTCTTGGTGCTGCAGTTTTCCTGCTTTAAAGATTGTTTTGTACATTTATTAAGACTAAATGACATTCTTATATCATCTTAAAAAGTTTTGACTTCTTGCAGTTGTGCTTTCAGTTCCCCATCTGATGACCCATGCAGTTTTAAATAATCGACAAAGAGAAGATGAGAAGTCTTTACACTTTGTTGATTTCTGGGTGGGAGCCAAATTATAGTCATGACCTAATCTTATAAACAGACAGCTTAATGGGTTAAGGGCAAGTCAAAAGAGCAATGTGACAGAGACTCACCCTGGAATATCCCCCTTTGATTTTTATCCCTGGAATAATAATCTGTCCATTATCATGGCTTAACTGCAAAGTGGTTGGAACTTTTTCATGGTTGTTGTGATGTCCTTTATAAGTGTAGGGTGTATCTTATATATTTTTAAGCACTATTCTATCCATGAATTTGAGATACTGTCAAATGCTTTTCTGTAGTCAATCCATGCCGTACTTAGATTCTTCCACTTTTTACAGTTCTCCACTATGACTTTAACAACAAATTATCTTTTGCTCCATATGACTTTCTTTTATTGCCCTTTTGTTCTATTGCCATAATTGAGTTTTCTTCTAAATGACTATAAACTCTGTTGACATCAGTTCCAGTGTATAGTTTATACATTGTCAGAAGGCACGCTATCGGTCTATAATTTTTAGGCTATCTTGTAGGGTCACTCTTAAGTAGGAGCATTGTTTTTCCTGTAGTTTGCCAGGTTGGTGTCTGTTCAGGGTGTGCATATAAATAGTTCTTACACATGGCTAAGTCTTTATGCAAAGATGTTCTTATTCTTTCTTTTACTTCTTCTGTCCATTCAGCATCTTTGTTATGTTCCACAGGATCTTCATAAATACTTGTCCAAAATGTATCTGCTTCTTCTTTTTTATGTGATCTTTAAATTTCTTTTCCCTTGTTTTCCAGTACTCTATACAACTTTTTTGAGTTATCAATACATTGCTTATTTTGTACTTTTCCTTTATATTTATCTGTGTATCTTCTATGTTTTTCTGCCTGCGCTGATATTTTTAGTTTATTATTTGTGATATCGCATGATAAATCCTGATCTGTTATAATAGTGCACATTTCTTTTATCACATCTATCTTTGTCAGTATTTTTGTTGATCTGTTCTCTCTTCTATACTCTTCTAACAGTAACACTTCTTGC
This sequence comes from Protopterus annectens, assembly GCF_019279795.1. NCBI lineage: Eukaryota > Metazoa > Chordata > Ceratodontiformes > Protopteridae > Protopterus > Protopterus annectens. The sequence continues at coordinate 826,711,676 of NC_056730.1, forward strand.
CTTAATTGCTTTATAATTTTCTCTATTCAATACTACCATGATGGTATTTGATTTCTCCCCTTCCTTTCCTTTACTACCCTGTGTTCTTGTGATAGAATTTTGTCTGCTATTAATTTTTTCTGCACAGTAATATATCCTGTTTACTTCTATTATATTGCATGGATCTCTAAGGACAATCATAATTACTGTGTTCATTTGTTTTATCAAACTTCTAACTTTTTGGGTTTTATTGACCTATTTATTTCATTGATCTTAATGTGTCTATCTACCTCTATTAAACCAAGCAACTCTTCTCTTAGCTCATTTTCTTCTGAACTGAGGGCACATTTTTTGTTCTACATTTTCTGCGGGCATTCTGTAGAAAGTTCTATAGAATCTTTCTGTGGTACATTCTCTTCAATTTCATCTTGTGTCATCCATTGCTCTGTCATATGGGAACTCACTAGCCTATCACTCCTTATTATTGACTGCGTCAGACTGCCACAGTTTCCTGTTCTAAACATTTATACTGGTGTCCTGTGAAAGGCACCAAAATATCTTCATAGGGCAACTGACCAGTTGCTTCCCATTCCACTGGTTTCTCCTTAATTTGGATGTCTATTGCTCTATCCTGCTTTGGTGCTTTCTGAGTCAGATTTTCTACACCGAATCCTTCACTTTGCAGGTACTCCATAACCTCAGTTTCTTTTTCTTTAACTTCTTCATTACTAATCTTCTTTTCTTCTTTTCCTCTTTGTCTTCTTATTTTTTGTATTGTAAAGTTTTACATGTCTGGATTCATTTCCCTCTATTTCTCTTCAAATATCTTTGGTACTGCTTTTTTTTGTATTGATTAGTTTTGCTTTCTCATTTGCATAAATATTACACCATATTAAATCCCTTTTTCTTTCCCATGTCCATATTTCTTCTTCAGATGTCTCCTGATCATCCTGTTTCTCTTTACTTTGGGACTCATTCCATCATGCTGTGATGTAACCTGTGTTAGACCTTCTGCACCAAATCCTTTACTTCACAGACATTTCATAACTTCAACTTCTATTTTTTTAACTTCTACTTTATTAATCTTCTTTTGTACATTCCCTCTTTGTGATATTATTTTTATTGTGAAATGTTCCATATCTGGATGCCTTTGCCTGTATTTAACTTCAAATATCTTTGGGGCTGCCTTTTTTGTATTGATTAATTTGGCTTTAGACTTTGCATAAATGTTGCACCATGTATAATCGCTCTTTTTTTTCCCATGTTCATATTTCTTTTATATACTTTTCAAAAATCTCTAGGTTTTGTTGTTTATATTTTCGCACTTCCTCAGATGCTTCTTTTTCCCACAGATCAAAGTTTCTTGATCTATATAGTGTTTTTCACAAATCTGTTGCATTAATGAACACAAATTTTTATTTGAAGCTTCTGACAGTTTTTCTTGTGTAAGTATTTTTCTTTCCTTTAATTCTTCTCTTAATCTTTTTGTATATCTTGTGTCTGGAAATTCTGGGCTTATTGCATAATAGTAACAATACATAATTTCTTTCTTAAACTCAATAGTCCACTCTATCGTCTTTATGGCTCTTCTTTGGCCTATCAGTTTTTGTGTGTTTTGTGGGCTGCTACATCCTTCTACAACAGGGGGGCATCCTCCCCCCGGGCCTAGCCTGGCTCCATTGTAGGAATGTTTGCATATTTTGAGGATTCTACACTGTCATTTTTTCCAGTCCTGCCACCAGTGTGGCTATCAGGACTGGGTACTTTTTTTATCCTGGGTCTTGTGCTCCCAGATGTCTTTTTAAAATTTTGACATACTTCTGTCCATGATATATACTATATAAAATACAGTCTACATATCAGTGTTGTCTTGATGAGGTTTTGTGAAAAACAGGGTCCAACTCATGAAGGTACTCACCAAGACTTGAGGATGAATTCAATTTCAGCAATACTACTCTCCTTTGCTTGCTGACTTATCAGCTTTCCATTTGGATCACCTTCTCTCTCTCTTCATTTAATTTTTCCAAGTATTTTGGGTTTCAAATACCATGAAGGGAATGGACCTCATTCCTTAGTCAAAATACAATTAAAGTTCATAAAATTAGTATTGTTTCACTCTTTGATGTTAGCCAAAAGTGCTCTTCGCAGCCCCAGCAATGTGCCCAGTAATGACTCCTTCTGAAATTTGTACGGTGTTACATGAATTGGTAACATATCTAAATACAATTGTAAATTCTTTTTTATAAGACCAGTTGCTCTTACTACTATTGGAACTGTCTGGGTATCTTTCTTCCACATGGCTCTGCTGGCAAATCAAGGTATTTTTATGACTTTGTGTCTCTCTGTACACAAGACACTGTAGTTACTAGGTGTGGAGATTTCAATTATCAATGCTACTTTTGTCTTCTTTTCTTGGACCACTATATCCAGTTTTCTAGCATCTATCTTTTGGACTTTTGGTATTGGGAGATCCCATGTGATGTAAACTTCATCATTTTCTATGATTCACTGTGGCTCAGGTTTCCAGTGTTTTTCAGCCACTTCGATACCATAATGTTTGCACAATCTCCAGTGTAACAATCTCACCACATTACTATGCCTTTCAGTATAGAGTCCTTGTGCTATTAGAGAGTCACAACTGTGACTGTTTCCATTTCGGTTCCACAAAACCTACATATCTGTTTCTCCCACATGTTCAATGGACTTAGTAAACCAGTGAGTACGTAGCCCACTATCTTGAGCTGCCAATATTAACCTTTCATTTCTTGATGTAAATTCACCTCTCTTTAACCATTCCTGCTTTCGTTCTTGATCAATATGAGGCTCTTCCAGAAGTTTTCTATACTTGCATCTATATTTATGTTTTTTCCACATTTCTTGCCTACTCATCTGGTCCTTCACCTTATATTCTTTCTTTTGGGTTTTAGCAGATTCAGTTGCTGCCAAGTTTTTATCCACTTCTGGTTTGATTTCCATTCCTGCTTGATGTCGATATGCTTCTGCGAATTTAAGCAGAGATGTTATTTTATTCTCCTCATGTTTCAAAACTTTCACCACATTTGGATCTTGTGAGGTCAATAGATATGTGTGAAGTCCCACAAATGCAGATCTATATATGTAGTCATTTTCAAGGAGGCCCATCCCTCCTTCAGAACGGGTAATATATAATCTTGGTATACACTGATTTTTATAAATAATTTGGTGAGCATGAAGCATCCTTCTTGTTTTAATATCCAATCTATCCGATACTTTTTGCGGCCAATCAATCACTCCAAAACTATAAGTTAGGACAGGAAGAGAAAATTGATTTATAGTTTGAATCCTGTTCCTAGGTGTCAATTCTGTTTTCAGGATTAATTTAAGTCTTCTAAAGTACTCCTTACTAAGCTTTATTCACATTTGTTCATGATTTATTGCTGATCCTTCATCAGTTCCCAAGTATTTATACACCCCCTCTTGCTCAAGTTCTTTTATATCACATTCTTGTCCCAAACTGATGTTTTCCTGGTGCTGCAATTTTCATTTTTTAAAGGTTGCTTTTGCACATTTATCAAGACCAAATGACATTCCAATATCATCTGAAAATGTTTTAACAACCTGGAGCTGTGCTTTCAGTTCCTCATCTGATGGGCTATACTTTTTTAAATCATTGACAAAGAGAAGATGAGAAGTCATTAGACTTTATTGTTTTCTAGAAGCCAAATTATAGCCATGACCTAAACTGTTAAGTAAACAGCTTAATGTATTAATGGCAAGACAAAATAGCAATGGTGACAGGGAGTCACCCTGGAATATCCCCCTTTGGATTTTTATCTCTGGGATAATAATCTGTCCTTTACCATGGCTTAATTGCAAAGTGGTCTGCTACTGTTTCATGGTTACTGTAATGTAATCAATCAGTGTAGGATGAACCTTATACATTTTTAAGCACTCTTTTATCCATGAATGTGGGATACTATCAAATGTTTTTTTATAGTCAATCCATGCCATGCTTAGATTCTTCCCTTTCTTACAGTTCTGCACTATAACTTTATTTAACAACAAATGATCCTTTGTTCCATATGACTTTCTTTTATTGCCCTTTTGTTCTACTGCCATAAGTGAGTTTTCTTCTAAATGACTATAAACTCTGTCAGCGTCAATCCCCATGTATTGTTTATACGTTGTTGGAAGACAAGTTATTGGTCTATAATTTTTATGGTAGCTTGCAGGTTCACTCTTAAGTAAGAACATTGTTTTTCCTGTTGTTAATCAGTGTGGTGTCTGTCCGGGGTGTGCATATCAATAGTTCTTACTCATGGCTAGATCCTCCTGTAAAGAAGTTAATACTTTAAGCCAAAAGTTAGTTACTGCATCTAGGCCTGGGGTTTTCCAATTAGAGGCTTTTCTCAACTTTGTTTCAATCTCTGTGGCTATTTCAACCCATTTCTTACCCTGTACCTTTAAACTTCTTATTCTCTCTTTTACTTCTTCTATCCATTTAGCATGTTTGTTATGTTCAACAGGATCTTCATAGATACTTCTCCAAAATGTATCTATTTCCTCTTTTTTCTGTGGCCTATCAATTCCTTTTACCTTATTTCCCAGTTCTCTGTAAAACTTTTTTGGGTCATCAGTAAATTGCTTATTTTGTGCTTTTCCCTTATATTTATCTTCATATCTTCTGAGTCTTTCCACCTGTTTTGAAATTTTTAGTTTATTATCTCCAATAGGGCATAATAGATCCTGGTCTGTTCTAATACTGCGCATTGCTTTTATCGCATCTATCTTTCTTTATATTTTTGTTGATCTGTTCCCTCTTCTATAATCTTCTAACAATGACACTTCTTGTCTTAACTGCTTTATAGTTTTCTCTATTCAATATTTCCATGATGGTATTCGCTTTCACCCCCCTTTTCTCTCGCTACCCTATGTTCCTGTGGTATAATTTTATCAGTTATTAATTTAGCAGCACATTAATATATTCTGTTTACTTCTGTTATATCTCATGGATCTCTATGGACAGTTCTAATTACTGTGTTCATTTGTTTTATCAAACGTCTGACTTTTGGGGTTTTATTAACCTTCTGCAGTCTATTTTTCTCATTGACCTTACTATATCTGCCTTTGTCTATTAAATCAAGCAACACTTCTCTTAACTCCTTTTCTTTCATACTGAGGGCACATCCCTTGTTTTCTATTTCCTGTGGGCATTCTATAGAAAGTTCTATAATATCTTCTTGTGGCACATTCTGTTCAATTTCATCTTGTGCCATCTGTTGTTTTGTCATATGGAAACTCACTGGCCTATCACTCCTCAACATTGACTGCATCAGAGTTTCCATAGTTTCCTGTTCCTTTCCTTCCTGTCTAGCTTCAAATGAACTTTTATACTGGTTTCCTGTAGAAGGCTCTAAAATATCTTGATATGGCACCTGACCTGTTGCTTCCTGTTCCACTGGTTTCCCCTTAATTTGGATATCCATTGCTCTATCCTGTTGTGTTGCTTTCTGCATTTGATTTTCTGCACTGAATCCTTCTCTTTGCAGCTGTTCCATTACCTTAATTTCTATTTCTTTGACTTCTCCATTACTAATCTCTTTTTCTACTTTTTCTCTTAGTCTTTTTATTTTTTGTATTGTAAAGTTTTCCATATCCAGATTCCCTTGCCTATATTTTTCTTAAAATATCTTTGGTGCTGCTCTTTTTGTATTAGTTAGTTTTGCTTTCTCCTTTGCATAAATATTACACCATATTAATTCTGTTTTCCTTTCCTCTGTCCATATTTCTTTTTCACATGTCTCTTGGTCTTCTTGCTTTTCCTTTTTCTGGGGACATATTCCAGCATACTGTGATGTAGTCTGTCTTAGACCTTCTACATTAAATCCTTCACTTTGCAGGCACTCCATAACTTCATCTATTTCTTTAACCTTTACTTTACTAATTGTCTTTTCTACATTATGTTTTTGTGTTATTAATCTTTTTTTGTGAAATTTTCCATATCTGGATGCCTTTCCCTGCATTTCTCTTCGAATACTTTTGAGACTGCCTTCTCTATATTAGTTACCTTAGCTTTCACTTTTGCATAAATATTGCACCATATCAAATCTCTCTTTTTTTCCCATGTCCATATCTCTTTTTTAGCTTTTTCAAATATCTCTAAGTTTTGTTGTTTATATTTTTCCACTTCCTCAAAGGCTTCTTTTTCCAAGGAGATCAAAGTTTCTTGATCTATATACTGTTTTTAAAAAACTTCCTATATGAATCAACCCCACATCACAATACTTTCATGTATGCATATCATGTCTTATTTATAATCTACAGGAAAACCCTACCTAAACATCGCCAAGCATCTCAAGATAATCTTCTCGAAATATGCAGCTGGATTATATTGAGCAAAGTCATAAGTAATCCTAAAAATCCATTATAATGGTTTTCTATACACCAAAGAAAATGCAAAAACACTAGATGTCAATTCTGTTTGAAAAATAACATTTAACTATTCACCTCTTTCCTTTGTATATCATAAAGACAATCTGATATGCAAATGACTAAGCTAAGTAAAATTTGTTACAAAATCTCAGACCTGATTTGTTTTAGTGCCCGCCATGCACTAGCTAGAAATGTTCTCATACCAAAGATTGAATATATTCCCTCTCTTCTTTTACTACATGTTAGCATTAACACACAAACATTACAAGCCATGGAGAAAAACACATGCTGCTTAATATTCTTAACAATGTAGAAATTCTCACCACTGTAATTGGTTAAAAGGCTTCAAACTGTTACCCACATATAGCAGAGCAGAAATGTTACCTTGCACTCAGGCGCACAAAATAATATTCCAGAGTCAATGAGGGGTCAAAGCCAATGTCACAAACCTCAGGCTGACTAAGCTCACAGATGGCTGCAAACTAGGAGTAGTCATTGAATCCCTCAAGATGAGAACAAACATTAGGAAGGTCTAACACAGATAAACACTTGGTGCCAAAACCATGACCTAAAACATAATGCCAGTAAATGCATTATAGTAAGTTTTGGGAAGTTGTCCTCCTCAGGTAACTATGTCATAAATAAAACATCCTTAAATGATGATTCACATTTAGGTCTAGAGAAGTCATCGTACCACTGTACTTGGCCCTCATCAGGCCCATCATGGAGTAAAATGCCCCCTTGAGTATGTACCTGCGCAAACACATGCAGCAACTAGAACATCCACAAAGGTTCCTTAAAAAAGAATACAGGGAGTAAACACAGCATCCTATGCTGATCGAATCAGAGCCCTGTTTCTTTACTCTGTATTATACAGACTTCTGAGAGGTGATCTTTGTCTGGTATACAAGGTATTCCTGGACCCTGCCTTTATGAACGTTTCACACATCCACATCAAAACTGCTAGATTAAAAGTCCAAACTTTTGCATGCAACATAAATGGGGCATGTTGGAAAGACAGCTATATTTCTCAGAGAATTCCCATTTTCTGGAACAGGCACCCCATCCATATGAAGCAGAGTTCCTCCCTAATCCTATTTAAGCACAACTTGGACCAGTTAATCAGAACATCAGTAAATCACTCTTTATATAAAGCAAGTTTGCGAGTCACATTTGGCTTGCACAGCTAGGCTTAAAGAGCCCTAGTGGTCATTAGCCTAGTAAATACCCATGAACCTACAAACATCATAGAGTCTTCATAACACCTAAGAGACAGCTGAGACAATAGCATAATATTGATCAGGCCATATTTTTTGCACATCTGTAGAGAGAAAGCTTTCTTCAAGTTAGGTCCAGCATCCTGAAATCATCTTCCTATAGGAATTAAAACTCAAAAATATCTTAAGGGTTTCATCAAAAAACTGAAATTTTCAACAAGAAAGCACCTCCAGTTTTTTTCAGAGACTGTTAACTGCAAGAAAATAATTCTCTCTCTTAGAAAAATGTTGACTTACAAAAATTGTATACATCATATACATTATTTCACTTTGAACTAATGCAGTTTATATTACTTTGTGTATATATATATATATATATATATATATATATATATATATATATATATATATATGTATATATGTTTGCTTTTTTGTAATTTTATATGTTTATTAGTATTAATTAAATTGTAAACTCATACTCCTTTGGAGCCTGGTTCATGGCTGGAAAGGGTCAACTTACCAGCCTAACAAATCACTTATTATTGGAAATAAATAAATAAACAAATTAATACAAGAACAATACACCACTTGCCATTAAAGTAGGTGATTTGGTAGGGAGAAGCAAAATTCAGTACTACGGTGGGGAAGGGGTTGTATATGACATCAGTTTGTTTCTGGTGTAGGGTTTTGATACAGTTATTCTCTTTGATGAAGATGGCCAGTGTGTGCAAAGAATAAGCAGAACATCTGTATGCCATTTTTGTAATATTCTACTTGAACTCCCACTGAAAGAGAGCAAAACAGAGAGCCCTAGCAGTAACAAAGCAGCCACAAAGTATAGTTAAGAGTGTGTTGCACATCTCTAGCATCCTGGTAGTGAAAATATATACTGGTGATGGTGGATTTTTAAAATGGGACTCATCACAATACACTTAGTACTTGTATAACCCTGTAGTAAGGTTCTTGCACCAAGTTTAAGGGATAAATAATTACAGGCAGTACCATTATTATGGTGTGCTTCAATTTGCATATTTTTAAATTGCACAATTACACAGGACCATTTCTATTATAAATTTATATTTACCCTGGGATTCATGAAGCTTGTGCCAGGTGCCGGAGTAGCGGCGGCGATCTAATGACAAATATGGCCGCCGAGCGATTCAGGAACGAGCTGTTTCCACGTGCACTACCAGCGTACGCCAGAGCTGCGCAGCTCCCAGTGCATGTATGCTAATTACCCCATGTGCAGCAGTGTAGCATGAAAATGAAGGTATACAGAGATTCATGAAGTGCTGCAGGCATAGTGTAAGCATGAAGAAATGTAAACCAAAAAAAAACGGTTTACATTTTTTCAAACATAAAATTGGAGCCAGGAAAGTGGACCAAACTTACGTATTATAATGTTAATATATGCCAGTGGCTAAATATATATCCAATGGCATAAAACACATGCACAACATATAAAAAATAACATTTAATGTCATGGTCACACTAACGCAAAGTAAAACTGCAGTGCATCGGTGCGCAAATGGGATCACAATGAAAATATATTTAGATGTCATAAAACTGCATTGTAACACAATTCATGGATTCCCCATAATAGTCAATGGCACGCATGCTACACCACAACCATGACGCAAGGGTTGCTAAGGGTCTGTGACAGTGTTCTGCACGGTAACTAGGAATTAGTAGTCAATGCCATGCAAATGAGTCAAGTAATACTGAATCACGAACTCCCCTCCAGCGTAAGGATGTACCACACAGCGTAGCAGTACAACAATGTGGTGTGGCATGGAGGTAAACATGACATCAAGAGAGGGGTGTGCCACCATAGCTGTAAGCACATTGGAGCATTGCTAATCCAGGTTGCATGTTGCTAAGCAAAGCTGCAGGATAGGGGTGTGGAAATATCCAAGCTTTGCTTAGCTGAGAGCACACAAGGTAACCGAAAGTGCATGTGGATGTGGATGAAAACACACTCGAAACCTGGTAACCCACTGTGCTCGGTGCGTACCACAGCTGAAACAGGAAGGATACGGGAAGACAATAAGGAAATGCTGCAGCATGGTAATTGGAGTACAAATGAGTAATTAACACCTAGGAACTCACAGTGGGCCATTGAGAATAGCTAACAAGGCTCCTAGCAGCTACCTGCAGAACAGGAAAGGGGAGGTGCTGTACTGCAAAGAAAAGAGAACTGTCACAGCAGAACAAAGCAAACTTGCAGTAGATCAGCTACATAACACAATTCGCCACACAATCCTGGGTTGTGAAAGTACAAAATAAGAAAGCAGGCAGCTGGATGCATGCCTGACAATGGGAGGGGAATCGGGTTAAAAAGTTAAGTAAAGGGCAATATATGAATCATGGCAGACAAGCGTAAGTCAACACCAAAGGCCCCACAATAGCAGTACCTGCTGTAAAACCCATAATTAAGATACCCTGCAGCTGGAGTTGCACATACACACCCAATTACACCAGCATCATCCATTGCACAATAGTATAAGGTGTGAAAGCACCACACACACACTTCTGTATTCCCAGACACTCTGCACCATAAGTGTATACAGACAGGGAGCTTTTAATATGTACATGTTAGGGGCTGCCATAGCATTGATTCACCAGTATGTGTTGGAGACTGACAGTGGTGTGGAGGATGATGCTGACAACATCTCAGGCACCGGAGGAGGAGAAGAGTGTTCAGACCCAGGGTAACCTACCAGGGGCTACATGATCTGGAGATAGTAGAGCATTACAGGGTGGACAATTTTTGATTAACAGCACAGTATGATACACATGTACACCAAACCAAGGATGTCTGGTGAGCACACTGTAAACCACCTAACAGTTCATGCATAGCCATACAGCCTTGAGCTGCCCAAACATCCTTGTCAGACTGAAACATCTGCAGAAGTATTAGGTACAAACAAACCCTGCATAATTAGAAATGTTCTGAAATATAACAGCTGTACTCACATGTAGAACAACATCTTCTAGCCATCATTGGCTAAAGTTTTGGTGTCATTCAAAGGGGATCCAGTGTCTGTCAGCCTGGGATGACATGCTCGACAAGCCACGTTTCTTTGCTAGGGACGGCTTGCACCTGTCACCCCTGGGCTTTCGGATATTGGCAAAGGCTCTTGCCACCCCCATAGTGCCTTTTTTAGGCAAGGCTCAAAAGTCAAACCCACCCCCATAGACAGCACAAGGAACAAGAAACTAAGGGTAATGCTGCTAAACGCCAGAAGTCTTAACCTCAAGATGCACGCACTCAAAGCTCTCCTCAGTATGGAGAACATCGATATCTGTGCAGTGACAGAAACCTGGTTCAAGGCTCCAGAGAGCACCCCAGCACTACCAGGCTATTCCTCATATCATGCTTTTCGGCCCCAAAACCCGGACCGAACCACAAAATTAGAGGGAGTTTCCATATTTATCAAGGATATCCACACCTCCAGGTTAGTGGCATTGCACAAAGTATCGGAGACCATCCATGTGCAACTAACAGTGGGCAAGACTACTTTTCAGTTTATAGCATCCTACAGACCACCCTCTCAAAGTCAGGAATCCCATTCGGCTTTCCTGAAAACATTGGAGAACATGAAGATCTCTCCGAACACCATTATATTGGGCGACTTCAACTACCCAAACATTGACTGGGAGCACTACTCAAGCCCCAGCACCTTAGCCCAAAGATTCCTCGAAATTATAAACTCAAATGCTATGGAACAACTAGTCACCACTCCCACAAGAGGGGAAAACATACTAGACCTGATCATTACCAACATGGAGACTCTATGCTCCACACCAGAAGTATATCCCTCATTGGTAAGATCAGACCATAAATTAATTTCACTGGATGTCCACATCCCGACCCCACCCCCAGCCCAGAAAACCACAGTGAAAAACTTCTAAAAGCGAACTTCTCACTTCTCAAAACCAAAGTGGAATCCTTCAAGGCCCCAGGGCCAGTGGAAACTACGGCCCAAACTGCAGAATCCTATATAAATGCATTCTACGGACATCTCCAGAAATGCATGGATCATGCTGTCCCAAACAAAACCAAGACCCAATCATCCAAAGGCAGGCATCCAGTCTGGTGGACCCCTGCCATAAATAAACTGTACAACAGAAGGAGGAAGCTACTACATGATAGAGCAAAATCCCTAATAGGGAAGGCATCTCTGATCAGTACTAGCAAAAAATTATGATCCCTCATAAAATCCTCCAAGGCCAGCTTCGAGAGAAAAATTGCACAGGACATCAAAGACAATCATAAGGCTTTTTTCAGTTATGTTAGAAACCTGGGATGCAACTCCCAGACTTGTTCTGAGTTGATTCTAAACGACAAAAAATACACTGAACCCACAGACATCGCCAATATCCTGGCAGACAGGTTCAGTGCAAACTTCTCCACCCCCCCCCCCAAAAGACCAAGTATCCATCCCAGCAGAGGGCTGCTTCCCAAACATCTCAGATGCTCAGGTGAAGGCTGCCCTCTCCAAAGCAAAAAACACTGCTTCCATGGGACCAGATGGCATCCCAGGTTGCGTCCTACATGAACTACAAGACGAACTAATCCCTCAAATAAAACAGCTATACAATCTCAGCCTCACTACAGGATATGTGCCCACAGAATGGCGTACAGCAACAGTGGTCCCACTCCACAAAGGTGGAGCCTCTATGGACCCTGGAAACTATCGCCCCATAAGCCTGACTAGCTTATTCTGCAAGGCTATGGAGAGGATCATCATGGAGCTCATAAGCAAAGACATTGGGGACCTACAGACACTAGATCCTACCCAGTTCGGCTTTGTCAAGGGCAGATCCTGCCTTTTGAACCTGGTTGACTTCTTTGAAACAGTCACCAAAGCCATAGGTGAAGGGAAGGTAGTCCACACAGCCTATCTGGACCTTGCAAAAGCATTTGACACAATACCCCACTCGGGCATCATAGATAACCTATCCAGCTTAAATATAAACCCCTATGTCACAAGATGGGTTGCAAACTGGTTCAAAGACAGAACCCACAGAGTGAGAGTTGCTGGAGCCATGTCAGACTCGAAACCGGTCACAAGTGGCATCCCACAGGGTTCTGTCCTGGGACCACTCTTGTTCGGCATATACTTTTCCGAAGTACAGGCAAACATGGGAGGACTATGGCTCACCAAGTTCGCAGACAACTGCAAACTGGGCGCCATAATCAACTCTCCAGCTGACACAAACATCCTTCAAAAAGGTCTCACAGAGACAGATAACTGGTGCCAGTGCCATGGTTTAAAGCTAAATGCCAAAAAATGTATAGTCATACCCTTTGGCAAAAACAATGTGCCCACAAATTACCACATAGGCGGAAACCCATTAAGTACAGAGAAAGTTATTAGGGACCTGTGGACCCAAGTTGATAGCAATCTCTCCTTTGAAAACATTGCCAAAGTGGCTAGAAAGACCTTCTACATAGCCCACCAAATCACGAAGGGTTTCACATCTAGATCAAGAGAAGTAATCGTGCCCCTTTATTCATCCCTCATCAGGCCCATCATAGAATACAATGCCCCTTTTGGGATGTACCTTATCCGACACCTGCAGCAATTAGAAAGACCCCAAAAGTATCTCACCAAGAGGATCAAGGGTCTCAAATAGATGCCATATGCTGCTCGGTTAAAAAAACTCCAGCTCTACTCAGTTGCATACCGCCTACTTCGAGGCGATCTATGCCTGACATACAAAGCTATGTCAAATCCAGAATTAATGGACATGCTCCACCTCAGTAAATCTAAATCCCTTAGAGCCACACACTCGAGGGACTTGAACCTCAGCACAGAAATAAATAGAACTTGCTGGAGGGACAGGTTCATAACCCAGAGGCTCCCTTCGCTCTGGAATAGAATTCCAGTTCATGTGAGGCAGAGCACCTCACTGAATCTCTTCAAGAAGAATCTCGATAAGTGGATGGGAGATCGTAGGTTTGTCCCAGGGATTACTCCTGTGTCACTATTAGACAGAGGCACAGTAAACTAAACCTTAAAAAGGGCACAGTATACTCAAATCAAGGGGTGGCGTAAGCCATACAGAATCGGGCTAGGCTTATAATTGCCCCAGGGCAGATAGCCTAGTATGAACCTATGAACCTAATCACACACAATCCACGGGAGTCATGAAGCTAATATATCTCTGTCTGTCTCCATATAGCTGTTGAAATACATCACAAACAACACTTCCAAGCCATCTTCCTCGAAAGTAAGGCAAACGGGCAATGCCCAAGTGTAGTACTCAATTATACACCACTGTTGCCATGGCATTGGGTAATGGAGTAGCTGCACAGCTGATGTGCATCTAATTAACTACTTTGGAACACCAATTGGTGGTCAGGATAGCACATGTTACCGATATTTAACTAGAAAAGGATGGCTTATCACACATTCAAACCATCTGTATATACCAACAGAATGTTGCAAAGAAAATTGAAACACAAACTGAAAAGGATTGAATTAACAGTCAACGACACCTCGGGTTACTAATAAGGTATGTAGAACACTCAGTATGTCTGTGTATGTAGTACCTGTTCTGTAATATTTAAAGTGCACGCAATCCATATAGTGGAAACAGTTATCTTGCAGTGATGTATTGTTGAGCATAGTAACACTTTTAGTATTTATATGTGTACTGCTGTAGGTCACAAGACAAACACCGCATACACCACAAGGGATGCTATATAAGGGCTTTGAACCCAAATATTCTTCACCAGCCACTGTCAGTGGCAGGGCTGGTCCAACAAGTATGTGCAATAACAGTGGATAGTATATGTTGATATATTGTAACAATTGTCATATGTATTGGTGTATTACTGAGAATAACATGTTGAAGGTTGGCCCACAGTACAATTATGATTTGCATTGTGGGATATTGTGCCAATAACTGTTTAATGTACAGTATTGTAGGCAGGTATGTATTACAAGTTGCATAGCATTACTGTTATGTTAGGGAAACATTAGTTATGTCTATTGACATTTACAATACACAATAACAGGATACATATGACTTGCAGTCACCCGACAGTTTATCAGCATGATAGCAAAGTAAAATGGAAGAGCTAGTTAACTATCCATGCACATAAGACATGTAATACGTGCAAAGGTAGGTACTAGGCTGTCTGCCCAAGGGTATTCATAAGCCTAGCTAGAGTGCGTTGGCTTTCGCCACCCCCTTAGGTTAGTTCCCTTTGTCTCTGAATGGCAGAGCCATTAGTTCCCTGTGCCTCTGTCCAGCAAAGCCACTGCAGTGATCCCCAGGGGTACATGTCTGTCTCCCATCCACCTGTCAAGGTTTCCCTTGAAGAATGCTAGTGAGGGGCCTGGCCTGATGTACATTTGGATCATGTTCCAAATTATGGGGAGTCTCTGGGTCAGGAATCTATCTGTCCAGCACTTCCTAGTCATCATTGCGGTTAGGTGTATATCCCTAGAGCATGTGGCTATCAGGGGCTTCTGTTTAGGTGGAGCATATCCAGCAATACTTGGCTGGACATGGGCCTTGTATGTCAAGCAGAGATCACCTGTGAGTATGCAACCGAGTATAGCTGGAGTTTTTTAGGTTGGGCTGTATAGGTCATCTGTTTGAGGTCAGTAATCCTCTTGGTGTGGTACTGTTGTGGTCTTCCAAGCTGTTGCAGTTGTCTTGTAAGGTACATCCCAAATGGGGTGTTGTATCATTTAATGGGTCTAATATGTCATGAGTAGAGAGGCACAATGGCCTCCTTTGTTCTGGATGTGAACCCATTAGAGATTAGGGGGACCACGTAGAAGGATAGTCTAACCACCTTGTCATTATGGGTATCAAACGAGAGATTGCTATCTACTGGGGTTCCCAGATCCCTTATTACCTTTTCTGTATGTAGGGGACTAGCACCTATGTGGTAGTCTGTGGGTAATTAGTTATATCCAAAGGGGATGACTATGCACCTTTTGGCATTCAGCTTGAGGCCATGATATTATCACCAGGAATCTGTCATAGTGTGACACTTCCGGAGGGTGTGTGTATCATCTGGGGAAACAATTATGGCTCCTAGTTTGCAGTCGTCTGCAAACCTTTTCAGCCAAAGCCCTTCTGTGCTTGCCTGTAGGTCAGAGAATTATATACCGAACATAGGACTGAACCCTGGGGGATGTCACTTGTAACTGGTATACAGTTGGACCTAGGGTATGCAACTCACACTGTGTGGGTTCTGTCCGTGAGCCACTTTGCAAACCATCACATGACGTAGGGGTTAATGATCAGGCGGATGGGTATGTCGATAATACTAGAATGGGAAATGGTGTTGAAAGCCTTTGAGAGATCTAGGTAGGCTGTGTAGACCTCTTTACCTTCATCTAATGCCTTGGTAACTGTCTCTAAGAAGTCCACCAGGTTTAGGAGGCATGGTCTGCCCTTAACAAAGCCAAACTGGGAGGGGTCAAAGGTTTGGAGGTACCCAATATCTCTGTGACTGAGATCCATGATGATGTGCTCCATAGCCTGGCAGACCAGGCTAGTCAGGCCTATAGGGCAATACGTCCCATGGTCCGTTGTGGTGCCACCTTTGTGGAATGGGATAACTGTTGCTGTCTGCCATTCAGGGTGCACAAAGCCCAATGTGAGGCTATTACTGAACATGGTGCATAGGTGGGGAGCCAGTACGTTCTGAAGTTCATGTAAAACGCAGCCTGGGATGTTGTCCGGTCCCATGGATGCTGTGATATTGGCTTTAGAGTGTGCAGCTTTTACCTGCGTAGTTGTGATTACAGGGACTCTGCACTCTTCCTTCATAGATATGGGCTCTTTAAGCGGTGAGAGGGGGGAAAGGTAGCACTGAACCTATCTGCCAGGATGTTGGCAATATCAGTTGGTTCTGTAATGTTCGTGCCTTTGTGCTGTAACTCAGAGCAGATCTGGGTGTTGACATCGAGATATCTGACATAGCTATAGAATGCTTTGTGGTTGTCATTGGAATTAGTGTCGGTTTTGTTTCCATAGCTAACTTTGTAGGATCTTATAAGGGATCTCAGCTTCTTACTGAGGCTGACCAGGGAGCGCCTCCATGCATGGGATTGTAGTCTTTTTTGCAACAGTGTCTTCCTTCTGTTGTACAGTTTGTTTATGGTGGGGGACCACCAGATTGGCTTCCTTTATTAGGAGTATAGCATCTTGGTTCTTTTTGGGATAGCACGATCCATGCACACGTGTAAGTGCTTATAGAGTGCATTTGTGTAGGTTTCAGCAGTTGTAACAGTATTGTCCATCTGCATGGGTGTCATGAAGATCACCCTTCTGTCTTAAGAAGCATGAAGTTGGCTTTGTAGACATATTATATTGTGGTTCCCTTAATGGGGGGTGGTGGCGGGATGTGGATATTAAGGGTTCAGCTTATGGTCGGATCAGATGTGGAACACCGGTCACTCATGTTGGTAATGCCTAGGTCAAGGATATTGTTGCCCCAGGTGGATGTATGGATAAGTTGATCCAGGTCATTGGTGTTTATGAATTCCAAAAAGCGTTGAGCTAATGAGTAGTTTTCTCAGTTAATGGTGGGGTAGATTCAGTGAGACTATGTGAAGAGTGTGGTGTGGTGTGAATGTTTACCTTCTCCACATGACTGTCAGCGTCAGGCTTGGTTGGAGAGAGCTTTACCTCCTGTTTGGCTAGATAAGTGCATCTCTCACAGGGTGTAGTGTTGGGTGGTAGGCAGACAGGGTTGTTTGTGTACATGAGGCAATATCTGCATTGCCTCAAGATGTCAGATAGACTGGAGAGAACACTGGCAGCTGACCCTTGGACATGCCTGAATATAAAACTAATTTCCCCTAGATAAGTGAAGAAAGTGAGTACAAGAGCTATTTTACTCTAAGCAAGTGAGAAAAGTATGTACAAAACCTGTTTACCTCTAGGTAATGAGGAAGATTGAGTGCTATAGTAATTAGTAGCTTACGTAGTGCTTACAAGTTCTGAACACGTGCTGAGCATGAATAAGCAATCCAGATAGGGTATTGGATAACATAAATACACTGCCTCCCCACAAGTACACAATCATATATCCATGTACACTACAGAGCCCTTGTACCCACAACTATTCAGGTACAAGCTTCACTCAGGCTGCATGGGATCTGTCCACATCCCAGGTTGTATCATACACATATGGCAAAACAAGTTGCTCTCCACATACACATCATGTAAAATATACCTTCATGTCAGGCTGTGTGCACACTGAATGGTGCACATCAACAGGTATCACAACCCACAAAGGGGGATACACCACTGATAATGAGAAGTACTGCACTACTACCCTGCTGAGTCTGGTCTGAAAGGCCATGAAACTTGATCAAATTATTTGATGTCAGCAGTACAGATGTAGATGACAGTAAGGTTGATTTCACACTGCATATCATAACCTTGCCAGGTCATAGAACATCATCACCCATACTGTGTTCCACCTACACTCGGTATACTAGATGTACATTCCTATGTCACAGGAGTGTTTTGCAACGGGACTGTTGGCAGAACCAACACTACAGAAGGTGTCTGAATAATACATGCACATCACATTAGTGCCAGCTACAGTAAGACAGGGTTAATTAATTGTAAACCCCCTCATTGTAGTCCATACCACACAGACTAACAGAAGGCATCTGCATATTGAAGTATGCAAATGACTATGACCTAGGAGCAATAGCCGACTCAGAGTGTTGTAGACAACATACAGAAGGGGCTTTGTGGGTGAGGTGTGTGTGACATATGGCCACAATCTGACAGTTACATATTGCATTGTCACCCCATGTAAATAACCCTGTACCCATGAACTACCACCTAGGCAGCGGTCAACATAATGGACACTATGTGTAAGGGATGCAGCTGGGCAGTTGTCTTTCCTGTGATAGCTACATCACCACACTTGTCAGATAGTCATATGTGATAACCCTAATCATGACAGAGTGCCATCCATGAATAAAGAGATCATTGTCCAGCCATACACAACACTCAAGTGACCCATATCAGATCACATATTTCCTTTAAGGGGTATTGGCCATGCTCAGATGGCCTAGACCAGCCTTCCCATTCCCCATCTCCACTATGTAGCATGATGCATACCCTGAATAAATTCATGTCCAACCCAGTGATGTTGAACATGCTACACGTACACATCCTGATCTCAAACACATACTTCATGAACATCCACCTTCCTAGTACTAGGATCACCACATGCTGGACAGATCCTTGTCCCATACACTTTACATAGTCCTGCCATACTATGCATTCCTGTCCAGCAAAGCTGTACATCACCCTCCTCTCAGACATGGTGTGATGACAGCATGGTAAATATATCATTAACCCTGTGGATCAGTTATGTGGCACTGCTCCACCTGGCCCCAGAGACCCGCCTGTCAGCTACAGCCAGGTAACCTTTCATCCTAGATTCATACGTGGCCCAGGGCATATAGCCTACTAGTTGACTTTGACTTTACATGCTATAGTTGATATCCATCTGGCTAGCCAGTGTATCATGTGTATCACATGTGCCACACAGGTGATATATGACAGGATGTTGAATTGGTGTACAGTGCCATGTAGATGTATATGGCAGAACACATACATGTAAAACCTTCCATGAGCAAGTCTGCAGGGTCACAGGTCATGTCCGTTAAGGCAGTGTAAGTCTTTATATGTGACATATACACAGCATCAAGGTCGACTGTATTAATGTGGACACATCCAGCCATGTGCTGATAGATAGGAACACCAGTACAGGCAAACAGACATGCCAACATCAAGACAGCATCCACACAGAGTACGAGCAATGTAATCAGGTGACACACAGACATATATGCTGATAATATCCACTCACCATTGAGTGTCACATGTGTGTGACACAAACATGTCAGTGGTGTCAGTGTCATGTAGACTTGCAAAGAGAACTATTTGATCATAATAAATGCAATACACATGTATGTTCAGCTGTAGCTCTGTATGCCCCTGTTAGTTACTGTGACCTGTCTCCATCATTATGTCTTCCAGGTATGCCACATGCAAGGCTACCCCCTTATACCCGCTTGGAGGATTAGGCCTTCAACCCATACCTACATGACAATCATGATATCCTGTTCAGCCATGTGCCACAGGATGCACAGCAGCGGGATGCCCTGTGGATGGAACTTTGCAGGAGGGTTAATGATGTGGGTGGCGACAAATGCACATACTGGCAGGTGTGCAGACACTGTACAGACCTCATTAGATGGGCGAAATAGCATGCAAATGCAATCACCAGGGAACAAGGTGCAACAGGTGGCAGACCACCAACCCAACCCCCACTCACACATACCAAGGAGCTGCTGGCCAACCTGGGGACACCTGCAGAACAACATCCACAAGCCTTAGCCGATATTGTGGAGGTGGGAGTCTCTCAACCACCGAGCCTGGAGTTGCTTGGTAAGACACTACTGCACCTATAACAACTATATTCCATATAGTCACATGTGTCACTGTACAATATGTAATGTAACATTATATGCAAGGCATGTATACACACATGCCGCATACTATAGTATGCTACTCTGTGTATGCACACATGTGCATACACCATAGTGTAGTCTAATGTACTGGTGTATGTGTTAACATGCACATTGCACCATGTAGCTATCATACAGGCGTGGATAATGCTCATACTGCTGTGTTACCCCTATTTAGGTACCTCTGGCTTTCCGCTGTGACAGCAGCCCTATTGCAGGTGAGATTGTTATTTATCAGGCATCGTAATGCACAGATCTATCTGCCATGTGGCCATTTACCACATGTACACATTATGTATGACCCTGTCACAGTATACAGGTTGGACCTGCAATGCATCACAATGGCTACCCATGTGCAACACTTGCAAACTATGTGAATCACAGACATGAATCCTCACAAAATTTCATTGCCATATGTGTGGACAGCTGTGCATACAATGGTGGAGGTGCTGTTCACTGTAGGGACATGTACTACAGATCAGAACTACACATGTGGGGAATACAAACAGTACTACACAGTGAGCTGGAGTATGGCCAGCCCACAGGATTCACTGGTGTGGATCATAGCCCTGCTATGAATGTCACACAATGTGATGTGCTATCTTGAAATGTCCATGGCATCTAGTGCCCTGACTGCAACACTGCCTAACTATCCTGAAAAACATATCCCACATACCAAACATACCACCCTTTGTCTGCATAACCCTGTCGTCAGTGGAGCATATGACAGCTATGAGTGTATGTCATATGGGAAAACGCAGACATGTGAAATAGATGCCCGTCACAATAATTTGGCCAACACATGTACACACATAGCCATGGAGGATGGCCAGAGACATGAAGCAACACACACAGTAGCCGTGATGTGCTTGTGTGTACACCCTGTCGTACAATGGCTACACATGGTCAAACTATAGCCTTTGTGTAATGGTTATATTGCAGATGTGAAACACTAGACATCCTACAGGCCTGTGCACATCTTGTGTAGGCGTGACATCAATCCACCACATAAGATGTGTTAAACATCTTCAGTATGTCACAACATGACAGCAGTCACCTGTACAGTATCCACATCAGCCCACAGATACAGTACATTCCCTCTTGCTGTTGTCAGACATCAATGTCATACTTGCACTGTGTTTGTGTGTGTGTGTGTGTGTGTGTGTGTGTGTGTGTGTGTGTGTGTGTGTGGTACACAGATGAAATGTGGGACATGGCGTACTGACGTGTTTGCCATGTCTGGCCGTATTTGCCAGGCAACAGCAATATGGTTGCAGATGTGCAGGGGTGTCATCCGTATACACTTCAGTGACCTGTGTCACACATTCCACATCGTGGTTTAGTGTGTATACACCTCAGTGACATGGGTCACATTCCACAGTATATATGTATTGTATCTGAACACAGTCATGGCTATGAATTGTGTCTGTAACTCACACTGAATAGCAATAGAGACGCCTCATGTTTCCTGCAATGGCCATGCACATCAGCTAAATATGCAGTATATCTACAGGGCAGACAGACAACATTGCATTGGGAAACCATTACCCCACTGTATATTTGACAGGACACCATTGTGTTAAACATGTATGCATGTCAATCCACATGTCAGCAGATCACATGTCATACTACATGTGATTGTCAAGCTCATATGCCACACATCAGGCAGGTGTACTGTTAACCTGTGCTGGTCTACATGTTGTAACACAGGGATGTATTCTAACTACTACTATGATTGTGTAATTTGCATGCCTTCTGCTATGACACATACATGCTGTTGTGTGCAACCCAGGGATGTATGATAACTACCACCATTATTGTCTGCGCTGCATGCCATCTGCCATATCACATGCATGTTGCATGCCTTCTGTCATATCACAAGCATGTTGGGTGCCATAGCATGCCTGTCCGTGTGTGTGTGTGTGTCTATTGTATAGATTGTAATGTACAGTTCTTGTCTGCCCCTCACAGGTGATGTAGGTGCATTTCCCTCCTGCGGTCCATTTGATGTTAGTGTCCCCACAGACTCTAGCAGTGATGATGAACGTATGATTGAGGCACAGGCAGGGTTGTCAGGGGCTGAATCTGTGCCATTGGTTGCCATTCCACCTATATCACTCTCATCCCCGCACACAGATCCCATGCCTACACATACCTCATCACCAGTGGCCATAGAGGAAGGACAGTTGGTGTGTGGTAGCTTGGAACAGGAAAGTGTGGGGGCTATGGAAGGTGTGTCTGCAAACCATGGTGTCAGCCAACTAACTGGTGGTTCCCCACACAGGTACGTGGCCAGTGCTGCTCATAGCAGTACCTCTGGCCAACATGCCCCTGCAAGACAGAGCGCAGCAGCTGGTGTCACCAGACGCATGTTTCAGGCTGTAATGGAGGCACAGGCATGTGCTGAACAACACAACAGAGAAGATCAGAGGCTTCTGAGGGCTGCTGTCCGTTCTTTAAACAACAACATCCAGGCAATGGTAAATGCTCAACAGCAGATTGCTGAAGCTTTGGAGAGATGGATGGGTGACATGGTTGGAGTCCTTGACCGTGGCATGACAATCCACGAGCATGAGCTGTCTGTGTTGGAATATCTGGTAGGAGTGAGGCGTCGGGCATGTGGATGTTGGCCTGCTACATCACCTGTTTCAGGTCTACGTGAATGAGCATTCTCACAAGTCCACTCCCATAGTGGCGGTAGCAGCAGCAGTGCAGCTGGTGCTGTGCTGTCCACACTACGATACAGCAGGCCACATGCATGTGGCTCTGGATGGTCCCAACAAGGACACCGTCCCAGTGGACAAGTGTCATCAGACAGTACCCAATCTTCACCTCTGCCTGGTAGTGCCCGTGCAACCCCTGGCAGGCACACGTCACATGTCCGTGGCCGGACACTGAAAACCTGGCCTGTACAGTCTGCAGCTGTCAATAATACCCCTGTGTAGACCAGACACATTGCAGAACTGTGTGCATACATACACGCCCGCACCAGAAACATATGTACGGCACCGTAACACACACATGCATAATATCCACACATGCCCAATTAGATCAAAGGCCCTAAAAACACACATGATGTCATTGAATGGTGCAGCCTAGGCCTCTGGCAAACATTATCACCATGTGCATATGATGATGCCTGAGAGGGTGAACAGACTAGGAAGATAAGTGTAGTTTACAATTGTTGAGTACTGTTGACAAGCAGCAAGCATACCATGTACTACAGGTGTAGAATGCATTTCATACTGTTAACAGTATGTGCCTTGCGTAACAACAGTAACTGCATGTTGGTCATGATGTTCTGCTTTCCTCCTTTAGGTCTAATTGCATGTGCCGGTGGATGTCAGTGTTTGCAGTTAGTGTCCCATATGTCAATGTGGACTACTCACAGGTAAGTATGAATATACCAGCATGCACCGTGTAGCTGCCACATAACAATGAGAATGTACCACGTTCCAAACATGTCTACTGATCCAAGAGCATGATAGCTGTGTATTAAGCTACTGCGGCTACAGACGTGACATCCATACTGGATGACATCACAGGTACAGTTACATGGAGTGGTGAGGTAAGAAAGTGGTCTAGCTGCTTACAAGAGTAAAGGCCAGTGGGAAATGGAATGCCTCATTGGGAAGCAGTAGTACACATTCCCATGAGAGGATGCCAACACACAACTGCACCCACACACTCAGGTATTGGCACACATGTATTCAGTGACACAGTAACACACCCACACACTCACGGATTCACTGACACAGTAACACAGACTCACACACAGTTGCTACTGTTGAGGTGAGGACCCTTGCCTATGTGCAAATCATCATTACAGTACTGTGCACCTACATGACGCGCCACAGAGAATACACATGTAAAGGTAGTCAGTATGGCCTAAGATCGTGGACATCAACACGGATAGTAGATTGCATCACCTGGATGGGGGGAGGGGTCTTATCAGTTCAGTATGGTAACATACACCCTCACTCCAGGGACCAGAGAGCCATACAGACACACACACACACACACACACACACACACACACACACACACACACACACACACACACACACTGTGGCATTCACTATTGAATACACCTATGGCACGCACATACAGATACCTCACATGTGTGAGATACATGCCCCTGCCTATGGCCTGCTTTCTACATTGCAGTCTGTACAAATGTGTACACTAGTGTACAGGAGAGTGAGTAAGAATTGAGATGTATTCTCCACCATATGTGACATATGTAGACACACACGCAACCACACATGCCAGTACTGTGAATCAAACACCTGCCTAGCTCATATGTATGACAGACTTACAGCAGTACTGCATGCGGTATAAAGTGTACTGACACTTCCTTTGGCAACAGTGCTGATATATGCACACGGGACGTCTTAACTGTTACAGGTGTCAAGTGATTTACCTTCGGTGTCACCCTGACCGCTGTCTATGTTGTGTGTTATGTCCTTCAATTAACAAAACCATTGCTTACCGGTTACACAGGTTATTGTAGGACCACTTGTGACACACCTGTGAGATGTCCTCAGCAAACTTCCATCTGCAAAGATGACCCACCGCTTAGTTATTTCCACACATCTGTCCATTCCTGAGCTACATCTTTCCGTACATTCAGCATATCACCATATACAGTTGGCAATGCTGAGGCTGCATTGCAGCTGCATGATGTACTAAGATATATGTCACCTGCATACATCAGCAACTGCACACGCATGGTATCTGAATGCACACCACTACATGTACATGTGTGTAGGTCCTAAATCCTGTCATTTGGGCATGTTTGTAGGCATTGCAATTGCTGGACATGTGTAATGACATACATGACACATGGATTGTTGTGTGATATGATAGGTGTAATGGGTGACCGGTACAGAGGAAATGTTACCTCTGTCAACATTGATATCACACCTTATGTACTGTTAGCATTCAGCAGCCACGGACCCACATTCCATGTACATGTGTGTAATGGCTGTAGCCACCTGTCTGCACAAAGGACAGCAACAGCTATGCTATTTACATGTATGTTGTGTGTGTGTGGCATGTACATATCCAGGGCTGGTACATGTATGTCATATCCAAATATGAGGGTGTGTACTGGTCATCTGCTAATGCTGTAAATAACCGCGGGCCCCTGGTATGTGTACAACTGACCTGGTTACAGACAGTGGTATCATTGCATTGCATAACACATGATGCAACTGTGTCAGTACATGGGTACTCTCTACAGTTGATGGAGAGCTTGGTACAGTCCACTGGTCAAGAGTCACTTGGTGGTGTACTCTTATATGTCCTACAACATGTATGGATGTGCGCTGGTGGTCTGAGGGCATGGTGGTGTCTGAGGTTTACATCCTAGAATGCAGCATTTGACACTGTGTCCTGCACCTGACTCATCTGTGATGCCTTTCATGGGAGTACCGGTCAGTACATGTGAGTGGCCTCTATATATGTGGGGACACCACCACTTGAAGCGGTCTGTACCTGTGTTATAGCCCACATGTCTGGTTCTATTGTGCACTACAGAGCCTTCAGCCAGGTGTTCCTCACTGCACAGATATCAGTACTCCCCATTGTTGGATCTACAATGAGCAGCTGTGATTATGGATGCTACACTTCTAGCACTGGTCAGCATAAGCATACAATGCAGTTGTCCTCTAGGTGTCAGGGTGTTATCCTGTGTTTAGGACATTTGCCTTTGAATGGCACTATATGGGCGGATGCGACTTGGGTATTATCCCCACTCCCTTGAATCATGGATGCATGTGGTATGTGTCAAAGGCCTGTCTACTGTCAGTCAAGTCATCCCAGCATGACAAACACTGGACAAGAAAGCAGTAGTTAAAGGCCAGATGGTAAGAGCTGCCAGAATGATTTCTGAATTTGAAGATTTTTTGCTGGAATGTGAACATCTGAGTCAAATGTTTGTAAATAGAGGTTATCCGGTTTCTTTGCTTGTTGATATTAGAACAGAAGTAATAAACAAAAGAAGATCAGGTTTTTATAAACCAATTCTTTCCTTTGATGTAAATATTTTGGAAACTGCTCCTACTAACCTATTTAGATCAGGTGCTGACATTACGAATCAGTCTGTTTCTGGAATGAGATTTTTTTGTACCTTTTCAGTGGATCATTTTGAAATTAGGAAGGTGCTCAATAAATATTGGGCCTTGATTACTGAAGACAATTATTTGTCCCATAAGTTAGGTGAGGTTCCTAAATTAACTTTCAGAAGAGGGAGGAACCTAAAATCTTTGCTTGAGCTTAAACCACAACCTTTAAGTCAACGTACTTCAGGAATGATTAAATGTGGGGCTTGCAACCAATGTAAGCATGTATTAACTGATTCAAAAGTCAAGATTAGGAATGAAGAATACAAAATAATAGGGAAACATAGTTGTGACACAAATTGTGTGGTTTATTTGGCTTTATGTCAAAAATGCACTGCTTTCTATATAGGGAAAACAGAAAGAAAGCTTAAGCAGTGCATTTATGAGCACCCTTATGCTATAGCTAGGCAGGATTTGAATAATGCCCTTGCAAGGCACATTAATGCTTGTCCTGGTCACTTTTTTAAGTTCACTGTTTTGGGTAGAATTTTGGTGGATAACAAAGGTGGCCCTTGGCAGATTCATTTAGAAATAAATGAACTGGTTTGGCAGATACGTACATGTGCATAAACGCATCCAGGTTTAAATGAGTATGTATCCATTGCCTGTGTTCTTAAACTGTTATCTACAAAAAGGTAGACATATAGTGGTGAAGTATGATGCCTGTTTGCATAAACTGTTGTACACATACATATATAAAAATGAAAATATGTTTTGTCCCTGGTTTTAAATGAACCAAGTACACTAACTAAACAGATGAATGCTGCGTGCTTTATGGACTATGTAGCCATCTATTTAAGATAATTTTGCATCTAGTATTATTTTGTTACAAAGATGTTAATATATAAAGATTTTAAAATTTATTTAGGTTACTATTTAGTGTGTTTTATATACTCACACACACATATATATATGTGTATATTTATTTGTTTATATGTACATGTACACATACACACACATATATATAAGTATATGTATATATATGTAATTTATATATTTATATGTATAATGTATAATCATGAAGTTTAAAATTGTTTTATAAGTTTTTAACTTTGAACTAAGCTATCTTTTTAAATTGTTTTACATTTATTAACTTGATTAGACAAGTAGCACTGATTAAATTAGAATTGATTGCTGATTATTTAATTGAAATCCTGTTTATATAAAAGTGCTAGTTAGTTGCTTGTAATTTTGTCTGATGAAGGTGAGACATTGGGCTCGCCGAAAGCGTGTTTTTTGCTAACAATATTGTCTTTAATAAACCAGCGTGCTTGGGACTGTGCTCCGTTGCTTATTTCTGCCTTTCCTGGTTTGTGTACTGATTCTGGTTACATGGTTTTCGAAAACACTGGACAACCTCTTACTTACAGCAGGACATTGGCACATTGTGTTGGTCAAGCAGTTGCCACTTCTAGCAAGGCTCATTGTGTTGGTCAAGCAGTTTCCAGTCCTAGCAAGACATCACTGCGAGTGGTGGTATTGTGCTTGGTATAGGATGATACAT
>NC_056730.1:826741947-826874447 GCF_019279795.1 Protopterus annectens
GTCGGGTGATGCGATGCCAAGGATTACCCCTCACCCAGCCTTGTACAGCAATCTTGCACAGCCAACCACTTCACACCCATGGAGCAATGCATATATGCATGCCAGTACTGGCACCTTGTGTCTGCATGTGGGTTGTGATGCTCCCAACCACAGTCACTCCCAGTATAACCCTTGTTGGCATACCAACAGATGTCAAACACTTTCACATGTCCTAGTCCATAGAACCTCCAGATATCCCCTGTGCTGCATGTAGTCCTGTGCATTACTGCAATGTGGCAAACTAAATAGTTAGGTTGTGTATTTGTGGCCCTGGCAAAGAGTGTCAATGTGTGCCCATTAGAAAGTGTTGTTGTGGTGACAATGGCATCCATTCACATGGACAGCCATGTGTGCCACACCTAATGTATGTCTACCATATCTCTGTTACAGATGTCACTCACCTACACACATATATGTTCTTACAGCATAGCAACATGCTGCCTTTGTGGCACATGTAGTAACGTTATGCACATGTAATAGTAATGAGTAGTCAGTCAGGGGTTAGACCCCTGTACTGTTAGGCGTGGGGCAGACGATGCTTAGGGTTAAGTCTCCAAGCCCTTCCCTGGTGTACTTTGCCTGTCCCATCCACACACTCTCTAGTGGATGTGAAGGAGTGCACTTGCTCAGCAGCATGTGTATTGTAAGTGATGGGCATGGTCAGGTGATGGCCTCTGCACCTATTGCAGTCCTTCTTTAGCTGATTGCATGTGGAACAGCTGTGATGGTGTTCCCATAGCCATTCGCATGATAAACACAGTACACAATCGAGGGAAAACATGTTGGTATTTGGCCATGACAGTCGCTGTGAGTGGTAATTGGATGTGGTGTTCTGACACGGCATCACAGATGATATCTGGATGTACCTCAAACATTATGCACAGTGGGAAATATCCTAAGGACAGGAGGGTGATGTGCCACACATGACTACAGAATGTAAGTGTAGCTATGCTGTATTGAGACTACTGCCTATTTAACATGTGTGTGGTAATGGCTATTCTGCATGTTTTAATACAGACATGACAGCACTCAGTTCGTGAGGGACCCCCATCTGTAGGGCCATCTGTAAAATGGTCAGTGTGTACAACCATTTGTTTCCTATATTACACACTGAACACACATCTGTGCACAGCAGATGTATAGTGTGAGGATTGCAGACAGTACATGATGATAGGGATGTGTTACTGCCATCACATCCCTGACTGGACATGTGTCACATGAAACAGTGGTATGACAGACACTGTCTGGGGTTCCCAGTGACAAGCCAATAATAGGCATCTGTTCATAGCTGCAGTCACACGTCTACTACACATTGTACATATGGCATGCAGTATCTATGCATGTGTTGTGCTCCCTCTGCATATGTATACCATCTTTTGTGTTGGGTTGATGCTGATATCTATGCATACTGTTGTAAGTAATCCTGTATGCTGGTGTCTATCACTAAGCATGATGTGGGTTTAAACTGCAATACCATAGGCTGAATGGGTTCGGAGGTCCCAGCAGAACCTCCTGTCTCACTTCAGCTGACCTTGGCACCGGGCACTAGCACATCTGGGGCCCAAACTTAGACATCAGCCTCTTTTGGCTCTGCACCACCTTCTGGTGGTACCACCACTGAGGATGGAGCATGTCCCCCCTGGGAGCAGGACCAGACAGGTACATGTCTGCTGTCGTGCGGTCCAGGACATGTTGCGTTGGAGGCTCACTAAGGGGTTCCGAAGCCAGATACACAAGCTCAACGGTGGAGTGCCACATTTACAGGGTGATGCTGCCCCTCCTGGACAGCCCCCAGCACTGCCTTTTTTGCAGCTGTTTAGGTGCAGTGGCAGCTGCCCATGGCTGGGGACCTCCGTCTCACTGTTCCCATAGTCTTGTGAATACCGAACACCCAACCCCATCCAGGGTGTATCCCCCCAAATGTGTCATATACCAACCCTGTATGCTGTCTTGTCTGTGATCCTACCCTACCTATCCTCCATGGCCATACCTACACTCCTTTCCCTACATCCGACCCTCACCTACAGAAACATAAGGCCAATCAGCTCCTAGGACTACATCTGCCCTATACATAGCTGTCTGTTTCACATACATGCCCACTGGACACATGTAACCCTTGTAATATGTATCACAACATACTCCTGTTATCCTCACCCCTGTCCCTCAGGCGCATGATCCTGGTATGCACATCACTCCTAAATGGACCAGGTACACCTGATGATGATGACCCCATTGTACACACAACACTACCGGTCTCTGTATGGTTACCCCATGTACCTTTATCATGAAGATGATGTAGCACACAGCACCTTGCAAGAGTACTGTTCACACATAATGATTGGACAGGTACTGTTGTGTTAATGTACATTACATGCACAGTGATGTATACGGCCAATGTCCAACTATTTGCATGTATGAATGACACATGTCTGTTTGAGGGAGTCTTGAGATCACATAGAACAACACCACTACATAATACATGCATCGCTGGTGTTTCCCGTTTCATTTGTTTGTAATGCTTTGTTGCCACATGGTATGTTCTTGATATATCTCTATATGTGTATGTTCCTATATGCTGGACATGAACACTCACATATACATCTACACGATGGGATACATTCCTATACTGTTGAATGACTGCGCTGTATGATATGTTTGTAGTACTGTCCGTTGTCTGTATATCTGCCATGGCGTATTGGTGATTCACATTAGCTTTGTGTGCAGAGTCCTGGTTCCGAGCCTTGCAGAGGATGTTTATTTGGTTGCAGGGCAGAACAAGGCCATTGGATACGAAGGAAGTAAGGCACATTAAAGCAGTTGGGAGTGTGTGTGCGTGGGTTTATGCAGTTTTACTCACTGCTGACCTCTGGTTACAGCTTCTTACACTCAGTTAGCCTCTACACTGCTTTACCAGTGCAATACTTGCATACTGGTAGCCAAACAGGCTTACACCCACTCACTCCCGCACTTGCAAATGCACTGACATTGGTGCTTGCATCTGACACTCACACCCCTGGGTGGGAGGGAGGACCACAATATTACCTTGTGATGACTATTACATCGGACTGCATGACTACAGTATCGGGAATGGCTACCCATTAGACAACGGCATGGCATTCGACTGTATGGAATCGGCAGCCTGTCCAGTGAATTAATCATATTATTTGTGTGTTCCTCATACAATCTGCTCCTGTTTGGCTGATACATGGGAACCAAGACTCTTCAATACAGACAAGTAATTGGGTGTTGGGAGCCACATCCATCAGCCGAGTCATGCTACCGCATACCTATTATAGGTTTGCCACCTTTTCAATTGGCCAGGGTGGGACAGTAGGGTTAACACCTGTCCCACTTTGTGAGGGACGGTCCTCTCTAGGCAGTTGTGTCCTGTGAAAATAATCAAGACATAGCAAATGTCCTGAGACTACAGGACAAAATTATATCCTAAGTTTCTTTAATAGTTGCATAAAACAGTTATTTTATATATGAAACTTCTATATGTTTTGTGAAGTAGCATAAGCAGTTCAAATGTTACTAGACTAAGCTTTTATTTGTGCAAATAATTAAAATTCTGTACCATGCACGACTGTAGGTATGTGTTGTCCTTGAACATCTGACATTTCTACAGCTCATGTCCCACTTTGGGCATTTGAAAATGTGGCAACCCTATAGGACCTTTATGTAGTGGCATCAGATTTTGCAGAGCAAAACATACCCACAGCCAGTACAAAGGAGGGTACTTCACTGTTTTGCCTAAATAAAAGGTTATTCTTTAAGCATTATAGTTGCTTATACTGTTTTTTTATAACATTTAGGTGTTTCAGATACAAAATAATTGTTTTATGCAACTACTACAGTCAGTATAGGATATCTTTGTCCTAAATCACAGGACATTTGCCATAATTACAATTATTTTGCAGGACACAACTGCCCAAAGGGGAGTGTCCCTCGCAAAGGTGGACAGGTGGTAACCCCAACCTTATTATTCTATCATCTTTATAAGGTAGTCGGCAGAATATGCGCTTTCTCTCACTAGCAGACCTCTCATATGAATGGAGAACAATGAACAATGAATCAGGAACACTGCATAACAACCTCAGGGACACATTTAGAAGTTTGGCGCTATTAACCTGACACATTGACAGAACCAGAGCATATGTATTCATACACATTTTCTGATGCACATGCTGTTTATGACTCTTACATGTTGTCATTATTCATTGCATGTATTCCATCGCCTTTCCTCCTAATATCACTAGTTCTAGGAGGGCTTAAGTGGGACAGAGTTAGATTCTGAGTGGTAATTACGGATGTCCCTGGTAATCGGGACAGTTCTATAGTATGGTCCCTATGTGTTCCCCCAATGGTTTACGGACTATCCAGTGGATGTGCTGTTAGGGTTTGGGAGGTATGGGTGTCTGCTATGCCCATATCAGAATATTATCTACATCCACGGGATGGTCCTAATACGGCTCTGCCAGCCAACACCTGCACGCCTAAGCCCATAATCGCATACCCATAGTTCCCCTCCCAACACTCCTCTACAGCACTCATCCTTACTGTGGGCGCAGGCGGGCTATAAACACACG
Source organism: Protopterus annectens (assembly GCF_019279795.1). Classification (NCBI taxonomy): domain Eukaryota; kingdom Metazoa; phylum Chordata; order Ceratodontiformes; family Protopteridae; genus Protopterus; species Protopterus annectens. The sequence goes on from NC_056730.1 coordinate 826,746,576, forward strand.
ACTACACACTGCCCACTCTCCCTGTGTTGGTACACATGTCATACGTTGTGTCTACCCATGTGTTATCAGGCTTGCACAACCTACTGGTCCGTGTACATCTACAGCCTGGTTGGAGAAATAATTGCAGGGCCTGTTTCCGGTCATTAATTTTTGGTGTCCCACAAGGGACATTGATGTCTATGTTTCAAGTGTAGATCTTGCAGATCTCTCCCACAGGTAGTTTCCTGCCGGTAGTCTGGAAAGCAGTGGTGTATTTACCTTTATTGTGTGTCTGTATGTCACTCTGGCCTAGCTGGAGGGGGGGGGGTGGTTGGGGGTGATGCTACGTGTTACATGTTTGTTTATTGGACCTCCCACCAATATATGCCCGGCCTGTGAACATATGTTACCCGTAACTGCTGTATCATATCCTAGCTATATACATGTGTATATTTACTGTAACACACACATATATATATATATAGTTTACATATATATATATATATATATATATATATATATATATATATATATAATCAAATGACATATGCGTCTATGGTTGTCTGCATATGTATACATTCATATGTGGGTATTATCTGTATTCTTCCTCTGTATGGATACATTCGTACTACGGCGAGGGAGAAGCATATCTCTATCTCGCTATGGGTGGTTATACACACAGATAGCTCTACATATATACGTCTACATCTGGTTATTCCGTTCCTTGCCATATAGATTACACTGTGCTTTAGTGGGTCTAGCAGTGGGTGTGGCTGCTCGTTGGGTGACGCCTCTGGCCAATGAAGACATTCGCTTGCATCCCTAGGCTGTCCATATTGGCCAACATCAGCCAACACCTGCACACCTAGACCCATAAGTAGATACCCATAGTACCCTACCCTCACCTCCTCGACAGCACCCATCCTTATTCTGGGACCTGGTTGGTTCTGGACACACGACTACATGCTGCCCACTCTCCACTTCACTGAACCCATTTCATACAATTGTCTCGGCCTATGGGTTATCAGGGTTACCCACCCCTGTATTCCGAGTCTATATACACCGCAGACAAGATGGCTGATCTATCACATATGTATTGTTTTGCCAATTTTTGGAGGGTCCTGCAGGTACTGCTAATCTGAGTTGTACCCGGTAGGGTTGCCACCTTTTCAAATGCCCACAGTGGTGCATGTTTTGTACAAACGTCAGAGTTTGCAAGGCAAAACATACCCACAGCCAGTACATAAGACAGAACTTCACTGTTTTGCCTACATAAATGCTTATTCTTGTAGTACTTTAGTTGCTTATTCTGTTTCTTATAACATTTAGTTGTTTCAGAAACAGAATAACTGTTTTATGCATCTATTACATTAAATATAGGAAATATGTTTGTCCTACTATCTCAGGATATTTGCCATTTTTCCAATTTTTGCAGGACACAACTGGCCAAGGAGGGACTGTCCCTCGCAAAGTGGGACAGGTGGTAGCCCTAGTGCCCGGATGTCAACACGGGTGGACATCGTGTTATGCCATAAATTCTACTGTTGAGAACAGACACTTATCCCATGAGGGATGTCCAAAAATTGTAAATGACGGACCCCATTCAGCTGGCTATTTGAAAATGTGGTAGGGTTATGCATGCATGGGATACCTAGTTTGCATGCCTGAGACTGCCTAGGGTCCAACTGCCTACAAGATGTGGGAAGGGGTCACTATGTGCAGATATGGCTGCGCCAAGCTAGCAGCCCGTGTATGGGTGGTTTTGGTGGTTGTTCAGCAAGGGGGGGGTGGTGTGCTGTGGACGGGATGATGGGTATTCAATTATGTATCCAGGTGTGTTGAGGTTGGATGGCTTGGTTCAGGCCAGACCATTATGTGGGCGTGAGCTGGTAACGTTTCTATACATGTCTATCGCACATTTTAATGTTCATATGTTTGTGGGATTGTGTTCTGCAGTATGGCCTGTCAGGTAGTATTGTGGATGTGAATGTTTGTTCTTTGGTTTCCTTTCTGATTCACCCACTGCTCCCTCGTACACCTCCAGTTCACCTATTGTGCATCCGACCCAGTCTCCCCTTGGTGAATTATTACATTACCTGTCACCCCCCACCCCCATATTCCATACACACCATCCATCCCTTATCTGGCTGATGGCCCATGGCACAGACAACAGAACACAATGCATACTCTATATATCTCTGGTACCAATATGGTTGTGAGGACATCCATGGCATATTTGATCTTCCACATGCTGTACTTCACGCACATAGGTACACGCAAATACCTTTCTTTCATGGAAGGTAGAACTGGGCAATACCCATTCATCTTTGGAATGTCCAGACCGGGATGACCTGGACCGCGAATGGGCAGATATTGAGCGAATGCTCTGAACATTGGTAGGGTTGCCACCTTTTCAGATGGCCAAAGTTGGACATCTTCGGGACACACATCAGATTTTACAGGCTGACACATGCCCACGGTCAGTACAAAGAAGAGTACTTTACTTTTATGCCTAATTGACAGCTTATTTTTGTAGCATTTTAGTTGCTTATTCAGTTTCTTATGACATTTAGGTGTTTCAGATACAGAATAACTGTTTTATGCATCTATTGCATAAATATAGGACATATTTTTGTCATTAAGTCTCAGGACATCTGCCATTTGACACTAAGTGTACAGGACACGACTGCCCAAAGAGGGACTGTCCCTCTCAAAGTGGGACAGGTGGTTACCCTATATATATATAATACAGCATAAAATTAGTAAGATATGCTCGTATATGGATTACGCGTCATAAATGGTGTGTGCTGCAGTCGAACCGGCCACAGTTGCTCGATAGTCAGATGCTCTAACCACTACACTATTGGTGTTCTGCTTCATTTATATGTCTACCCATGGTTCACAGTTACCCTAACACATGCCTCAACACTTCACTAACACAGCAGGCATCCATTTTCCTGTTGGGAAAACCACACTACTACACATGCGCCATTCCCTACTGTTCTAGACCCATGCCGCATGTTGACTCACTCAAAGTATATTCAGACCTCCAAAGCCTATAGTCCTGGCACATACGTGTATTTGATTGTCAGGGTGTTCATGTGGTCATCCAGGTTTAGGCTTGTGTGAATGGGGACCGGGACTGCCCTGTACCTTATTGAAAGTCAGTCTTAGCATGGGGACATAGTTAGTTCCACTTTTAGGATCCTACCTGTGGTTGGGGATGCAGTGGTGTGCTCACCTCTGGCCAACCTGATATGACAGCACTAAATATTATGGGGTGTTCCGCTGCTGTTTCCCTTCACATTCATTATGACTGCTATATTGTGACCATGTTCATTCTTCATATCTATATATATATATATATATATATATATATATATATATATATATATATATATATATGTATCTATGGGTCTACTTCTTTTAACCTAACTTTCATTTGCCTGACACTCATTTGCCTGACCCCATTTGACTGAAATTTCATTTGCCTGACACTTCATTTGCCTGAGACTTCATTTGACCGACAACTATTATTAGCAAGAAAATGGAATATGCCCCCTTCCCCACTGCAGTGCGACCCTGGAGTTAGAATATATAGTTAGGGGGGTGGGGGGGGCACAGCCCCCCACAACGGGGGGTGTGAAACCCCCCACTTCATTTCATATGATATTGTTAACTTTTGATGTAATATTGCTTAGTAACCCACCCCCCCACACCCCCCTAACTATATATTCTAACTCCAGGGTCGCACTGCAGTGGGGAAGGGGGCATATTCCATTTTCTTGCTAATACTTGACTGGCAAATGAAGTGTCAGGCAAATGAAGTGTCAGGCAAATGAAATTTCAGTCATTTGGTCTCAGGCAAATGAGTGTCAGGCAAATGAAAGTTAGGTCAAAAGAAGTAGACCCATATATATATATATATATATATATATATATATATATATATATATATATATATATATATCGGTCTGTACATACACAGGCATATACACCTACATGCTTATTTACATTTCCCATACCGTTGAATCACCGCCACTTACCTTCGCACATACATACTTGCATACCCACTTACGTCTAGGGTTGCCACCTTTTCAAATGGCCAAAGTGGGGCATTTTCGGGACACACATCAGATTTTAAAGGCCGACACATACCCACGGTCAGTACAAAGATTAGAACTTTACTTTTTTGCCTAAATGAAAGCTTATTCTTGTAGCAGCTTAGTTGCTTATTCTGTTTCTTGTAACATTTAAGTATTTTACATACAGAAATAACTATTTTATGCAACTGTTACATGAAATATGGGACACAATTATTTCCTACAATCTCAGGACATTTGCCATTTTATTATTTTTGTTCAGGGCACAATTTCCCAAATAGGGACTGCCCCTCACAAAGTGGGACAGGTGGTAACTCTACTTACATCTGCTTTAAAGCGCCTTAATCACCATATATCTGACTGCCACTATGCGAATGTGAAAGGTATATATTCCCGATAATGCACGTGGGGAGACGTGCATCATGCTCAGGTATTTAATCCCGGGTCGTAGGTTCTGCAGGACCGGCTGGATGCTGAGCAGGGTTGTGGACAACTACTGCTCATACAACTTGTGTCCAGATGTCTACAGGACTGGACACTGTGTCGTGACACCAAGTCTAATGTTTAAAACAGATACTTATCCCATGAGGGATATCCAAAAATTGTGGGGACCAATGACCTTGATTCTTTTGGCTTTACAAAAATGAGGTAGGGTTATACATGCAAGAGATAAATAGTTTGCAAACCTGAAACTGCCTAGGGTGAGACTGCCTACTAGATATGAGTAGGGGTCACTATGTGCAGATATGGCTGCGCCAAGCTAGCAGCCCGAGTATGGGTAGCTTTGGTGGACGTTCAGGAAGGGGGGGGTGGTGTGCTGTGGAGGGGATGATTGGTATTCAATTATGTACCCAGGTGTGTTTGATGGATGGCTCAGTTCAGGCCAGCCCATTATGTGGGTGTGAGCCAGTAACGTTTCTGTACATGTGTATCGCACATTTTAATGTTCATATGTTTGCGGGATTGTGTTCTACAGTATGGCCTGTCAGGTTGTATTGCGGATGTGAATGTTTGTTCTTTGGTTTTCTTTCTGATTTACCCACTGCTCCCGCGTACACCTCCAGTTCATCTATTGTGCTTCCGACCCAGTCTCCTCTTGGTAAATGATTACATTACCCATCACCCCCACCCTCATATTCCACACACACCATCCATCCCTTCTCTGGTTGGTCTCCCCTTGGTGAATTATTACATTACCCATCACCCCCCACCCCCATATTCCACACACACCATCCATCCCTTCTCTGGCTGATGTCCCATGGCACAGACAACAAAACACAATGCATACTCTACATATCTCTGGTAACAATATGGTTGTGAAGACAACCCTGGCATATTTGATCTTCCACATGCTGTACTTCACACACATAGGTACACGCAAATACCTACCTTTCATGACATGGTAGGTAGACCTGGGTAATACCCATTCATCTTTGCGCCATCCAGACAGAGACGACCTGGACGGCGAATGGGCAGATTCTGAGTGAATGCTCTGACCATTGGTAGGGTTGCCACCTTTTTATATGACCATGACATTTTCGGGACACACATCAAATTTTACTGGCCAACACATACCCACGGTCAGTAAAAAGGATAGTACTTTAGTTTTATGCCTAAATGAAAGCTTATTGTTGTAGCAGTTTAGTTGCTTATTCTGTTACGTTTAGTTGCTTATTCTGTTTCTTGTAACATTTAGGTATTTTACATACGGAAATAAGTATTGTATGGGACTATATCATAAAATATGGGATATAATTATGTCCTACAATCGGACATTTAACATTTATAATGGTTTTGATATGGACACAACTGCCCAGAGGGGGACTGTGCCTCACAATGTGGGACAGGTGGTAACCCTAATCATTGGGCTAGGCTTAGCAAATGGCAGTGGCGCACTAACACACTGCATTTTGCTTCCACTTGGTATAACTATCAACACTACAATGCAATATGGGCACAGGGTTTTAAATGTAATTTGTTCGAGGGACGGAGACTCACTATTCAGCTACGTGCCTTTGTGTTTACTTTTCATTTTGGTGTTCGTAAAAGTGTCTTGTATGATTTGCATACATTTCAGTATCCCCGGACACTGACAGGAGTGATTATTATTAGAGGCAGGCTGTACTAGTCAGCATTTTAGGTTCCGCGTATGCAGCCGACATGTTCACGCTTCCGTGCAGTGCTTAAACATGCCCCCTGCACTCGCGCACATTTCCTTTGCACGTGGACTTTGTGGCAGCATGCCTTCATTAATATGCATGTGGTGCTGCTGCGCCATCTCTATGCCGCATTGCCGGCGCAAGGCTAATGCCATCCTTGCGCCGAGCTTCATGAATCCTGGGGTTAGTGTATTATTTTCCTTTTTCTTTTTATATTTTTAATCTTACACAAATGTGACCTTATAATTATGTGATGCATGCTGGACATCGCATCACTTATCTTTTACAATGTTACAGTATAGCCTTTCTTTTGTGACTAGTAGCCTTTCTCTTTTTTAATGTAGTTCCTAAATTGACAGATTTGCTTTACTTGTTTAAGGTATTTATTTTCATTTGTTGCTTTCCTATTCATTTTCACTTAGTTCTAGCAAATGTGCATATATTTACTTAGCTTTCCTCCCCTCATGTCTATGTGGTTCTCTCCACTGGTGTCAGGCAAATGTTTAATGATAACCCCCCCCCCACACCATAACAACCCAGTATACTTGTTTACATTTATCTTGTGATGCTATGTTTGATGAGGCGCACTACTTGTACTCTAGCGAGTCCCACGATGAAAAGCTCTTCACTACCTTCACTAAATGGAATGACTGACTATAGTGTCCCCTAGTGGCAGTCCGGTGAGGCTGCGTATGATTTATTCATGAAGATTCCTCTAACTGATTGTATTGCCTGTAAATATCAGAACACTGTATTAAAGACTGGAGGTGTTCCCCTTCTTCAGCATTCCACCATGGCTACTTACATCTAATACATGATGATTTATCTGTTCAGAGGTACTACCTGTTCAGAAGACAGCCCAAGAATTTCCTTTACTGAAGGTAAGTAGTCTGGATGTTATTTTTGTCAAAATACTGCAAGAAGATAGCATATTATTATTTTATTTGCATACCATTTTTCTGTTGCCATTGATTAGCATATCCTGCATCTTGATATGACTGACACTGCTTGGCTTCCTGTCCCTGAGGTATTTTCACATTCTTTTCTTATTTCATCTATGTGTTGTGGTTTTGTTTATTCAGTTAGGACTACCTGAATTGTTTAAGTGTAAGTAATTTACAAGTCTGGAAAAGCAAAAAGCGTCACAAAGTGGGGTACTGCTCAAAAACAATGAAAAACTGTAAATCCAGCAGAACTTGTGCAGAAAAACTTTTATTAAACAATAAAACATGAAATCATCCAGCACTTTCACCCCTGATGATGGGATTTCTTCAAAACTTAGTGTAACACCACTTAACATACAGATCTTTAATTATCTGTCTGTTATACTATTGCACTTAAAGATGCTTCTCTGTTAGAAAACTCTAAATCCTCTCATTGGGGTTTGTATTTATGATGTGTTTACCAAGTTAGTTCCGCTAGGCTAGATGCCTCTTTTTAGGTCAAACCCAAGGTGGTATTTATACTACTAGGAAAAAATTGCCCAGGCATTGTATCTTCTTTTAATTAGGTAATATAGGATCTTTAATATCTACTTGACTTACTACCGACTGAGGCTGATGAGGCATCAGGTTAATGGTGCATCTAAATGACAGCACACTCCTTATGCTGCACTGCAGTGCCAAGAAGCCACCTCCCTGTTGTGGTAAGAGAACCCTAACCCTTCTGCACCAAAGTTGAGTTAACGGGGACGGAGCCTGAATGGCTAACTGAAAAGCAGCATTTTTGGAGCTCCATAGAGTAATACCAAATTCTGGAAATTAAATTAACTATTACTAACAAAGCTACTACAAATATTTGGTTAATAGTCTAAAGCAACTAAATACAAATTTTGGTGGATTTCTAAAAGAAATTTCCTGTCAAATTACTTAGAAGTCTATACACAGCATCTGAAGAGATGAGCAACCTAAAGAATTCTCATGCTGACTTGACACTAAAAAAGGAACTACAACTGGTGACTACCACATTACAAGAATTATCAACACAAATGGATGATTTTAAGATTAATCTACATAACCTAGAAGAGAACTCACAGAAGCAAACAGAGGTCTTCAAAGAAATACTTCAGCAACACCAGTCAAAGTTAACAAACATTTAAACTTATTTGACTGACATTGATCAAAGGCTCAAAGAGGAGGAAACACAAACAGAGTTTCTCTTGAAGCAAAATACTTGGTTATCTAACAAACTAGATGATCCTGAAAAGGTCAAACATCAGGATTTTTGGTTTACCTGAGAAAACAGAAGGAGGGGACACTATATCTTTCCTAAACTCTTGGATACCAGAGGTTCTAAATGTTAAAGAAGGTTTTTCCTTTGGAATAGAAAGGGCCCATCATGCTCTGGGGAATAGAACTTCACCAACAACTTCATCAACATCCATCATACCACCAAGATCAATTATAGTAAAATTATTATATTTTATGGACAAAGAACTGGTGTTAAAAACAGCTTGGAGGAAAAGTCCTATAAAATATAACCAGAACACAATAAGATTTGACAATGACTACTCCACTAATGTGCTGGAACAGAGAAAAAAGGTATGGCCTCTAATAACAACTCTAAAACAGAATAATATTAAAGCTCAAATAGCCTTTCCTGCAAAAATTAAAATAATGCACCTAAGTGAGATGAGAACCTTCAACACTCTGGAAGAAGACGTGCATTTCTTTCAAAACAATAACATTATAACCATTTCTGAAGATATGGAATGGTCATCCCCATCCCTGAAGAGAACCACTGACAAAAATGGCTGGACTGATGTAAAAAAAAAAAGAAACAGAAAACTGAATCCAAAGTACCAACTTCTATGAAATATCCCAAAGTGTCAACTGCAACCTAACTATTAAAATCATCTAAATGGTCTCACTATGTATTAATACCTTTAAACTCATGCAGTTATTCACAACGTATATATACAAGAAAAGGTATGTTTCCTATAACTATTTATACGTCTTTATCATCCTATTAAGTTTCTCTTCTTCTCTTTGTTTTAATAAATATATGTTAAAAATTTCTACTACTTAATATAGCTATTTATTTAATCTAGTAATATCAAAGTTAAATTATTATGTTTTATAACTATGTTTTTCAGCCTACTAGTGTCATGTCTATTATTTAATTAATTAATTTTCCTTTTATTAAAATGCTTATTGTTATTTTCAGTCTGAGTCTCATACAGTAGCACTTATAGCCTTTTTAGACTATATTAATGAAATGTTCCTCGCAGCTGCGAAACGTTCCCTTTTTTAAATGTAGAAACGCTATTGAGATATGTCAGTTAAAATTAAAGTAACAAGAATGTATTTCCTCATTGCTGATGTGAATGAGGATGTTAAGAAAGAGACTCGTTTCGAGTTGCAGTTATTACATGTAGTAAATTGTCTATAATATAAATCTGGAGTTGACTTTGCTTATCATTTAGTAATGGTAGAGTAAATATATATATGCTTTATTTGATTGGCTTTGATTGTTCCAAACTGGTGTGTGGTTGTCAGTCTAGGTGTGTATAAAACAGTTATTTTTTTCTCTATTTTTGTTTTTACATTTTAAATATGCTACCTAAATTTCATTCCATGTTAAAATGTTAGATTGATTAGTAACTAACATACTGTGATAGGGAACAGTATAGAATTATTTGAATTAAGCGAAAATGAACTTCCTTCCCTGGCATAAATGACAATTATTGCATACCTATTTATTTTGACTTTTGTTATACTGCCCACAGCCTATTGCATAATATATACATTGCAGTCATTGATAATTAGCTGGGGTCTTCACAATGGCCTTAAACAATGCGCATGCTTCTGGAGAGTATTGCCGTAATCATCGCTGTTGGTATTATGGTGAAAAACACTTTTTTTTGTTTTTTGTCTCAGATGCACTGATGAAGAAAGGTTGTACACCAGGTGTATGCCCTATATGAAATCTTGTCAGGTCTGTCATTGTATGCTTGCTGCAAGGACTGGGACTATTGTTGCAGCTAGAGGAAAAAATTGTTACTGAAAGTAGGGTTTGGGTTTCTTAGATGGCTGCATTACTGAAATAGTTGTTACTTGGAATGGCTTGATGATTGTTCCTATTTCGGGAAGTTGCCTGCCAGTGGAGTGATTTTCTGGGCAGGGTTTGTTGAAGTATCTGGCGATCTCTACTTGTCGGGGATTATTGGTGGGATTTCTCTGTGGAATAGAGGCTGGGAACTGTTGTAATTCTGGTGATGTACTGCTTTGCCTTCTGAATTGATAATGAATGGTGCGTTTTTTGTTGGTTGTAGTTGCAGATTATGTGGACCAGATGTACAGTTGTGTCGGGTCAGATTGGAGAAGCACTCTCGGTCAAGTGAGTTGGTGTTGTATGAGGTCAGATAGTATGCAGAGAGTGGAGTTAAAGGTGCAATGGACATGATGTGAGCTGACCCTGGTTTCTTTGGGTCAGGGGTGGTGTGCTCCTTGCAAGGGAGAGTGTCAGTGTTTTGAGCCTTTTTTTTTTATTTCTCTCTCTATTCCATTTTCACAGCAGTTGTTTGAGTGGGAAATAAGTGCTCGTGAAGTTTTATAAAAGTCTATTTAGAGTGCAGTTTGCACAAGCTAGGGAAAAAAAGTTTTCTCCTATCTTTACAATTGCGGAGTAGTTTAATGTTGTCATAACAATGAGTAGATAATGTTTTGATTGGCTGTTGGTATACTCATACCCTACAGAAGCACGCTCACAACACACTTTAGGAAACAAGCTAGATTTCCCTTATCTAGTTATACCCCATACAAGAAAATATAAAATTAAATCTGATTGTTGTTTGAACCATATTTTAACAAAACCATTATTAAAGTAAACCAAGAAACTAAAATGATATAAGTACCTGATCAACACATTCATAGAAACTACTATGCTTTACACCACTTAGATAATTTAAACATATGCATTTTTTGACTGCCTTTCTAAAGCATTACTATAACTATTAGCTGAAATATACTAAGATTAAGCCTGTATTCAGATTATAAGGTAATTATACAGTCTCTTTTAAATCTGATGAACAGTTCTTGAAAGCATATGTTTATATATTATAAGATGTGATATTCTTTTTTAATTTATGTTATTGCTTGCAAGCCTTGTGATTAAGGATTAAAGTGTTTGTGTGTTTAAACAAGTGAATTCATATCCAATATTGAAAGTTATGTTGATAAAATGAGCTGAATAAGTTAATAATTAGCATAATTCAACTGCATTTGTTTTCTATGTTCAGATGTTAATGATATAGTAGTTAATTCATATTAAACAATGCCTTCTACAACTAAATGTTTTTAAATTACAATAATAGTTATTTATTAGACTTCTTGATTATTTACAGTATATATGGAGCTCAAAGGAATGGGAAAAGGAAGTTATAGTGATAGTTCACAGATGTTTCAATCTGTTGGACTAGGAATGTATTTCATTCCATGGTGGGTAGGGATTAATAAGCTTGCTACTTTAACTTTAGTATTTATTTTAGTTTTTAAATTGTTCATTATTTTTACTGAGCCTGAAGTATACTTATTGAGAACCTTAGTGATAACATCACTGAGATAATTGATTATGTACTAATCAATAATACTTTATTTTTGAAGGAGGGGATGATTTCAGGTAAAGTCAATGACACCTTTAAATATTTCCTCAAAATAATTTGATATGGACCTTTCTATACTATCGTTAAACATTAATGGTCTAAATAGTCCAAATAAAAGATCTAACTTACTAAGATATCTAAACTTAAATAAATCACAAATATTTTTTTTTTTACAGGAAACACATTTCAAGAGTAATGATAATTTCACATGGAACCCAAGTGAGTTCAACACCTTAGTATGTTCCAATTTTAAAACAAAGAATAGGGGGGTAATAATTCTATGGAGAAACAATTTATTAAATCCTAAAATAATACATAAATATATAGACAATGAGGGCCTTATAGCTATAGTCATTCTGAGGTTTAGTAACAGGTTGTGGACACTAGTAAACCTATATTAGTTTCCGGGTATTGGGATGGGGACAGTCAAAAAGCATTTAGATCAAATTACATGCATATTTAAAGATAAATTAATAATGGGGGTACTTTAATTGTATTACAGATATGTCTGAAACTACTAATAAAAAATCTCCACGTCTAACAGCTACTGCAAAATTACTAAAAAAATGGACTGAATCCTTAAAATTATAATGTTATAGATATCAATTCCTTGGTATTCTCCCATCAAGATTATAGATATGATACCCAAACCAGAATTGATAAGATATATATTTCCCAGGATCTTCAAATAAAAATGACTTCCTTTACAATAATTACTTGCCTCCTCTCAGATCATAATTCTCTAGTTCTAAAAGTGCAAATAAATTTTAAATCACTTGCTTTTCTTACTAAAATTCCTTCATATATTACAAAAAATAAAAAAATTTAAGCAATGGTTACTGAATGAACTCAATTTCTTTGTAGATGTAAACTATAACTTGAAAGTGAATATAGTAATGGTATGAGATTCATTAAAAGCTTATATATATGGAAAAATGATTGCTTAGTATAAAAATAAAATCAAGGAATGGGAATCAGAACTTCAAGAACTACAAAGGAAGCTCACATTATTTAAATCTAAAAAAAATCTTCTAATTTATTAGAGAATAAGAAGACAATAAAAGATATATTGAAATCTTAAATTACAAAACTAATTTAGCCATGGAGAGGTTTAAAAATAAATTCTTATGCCACCTTCCCAAAACACTTACATAACTTATCTGTTAAAGTTAAAATGCAATCTAAAGTTAATACTATTGTTAATATACTACATGAAGAAAAAGGTAAGAACATTTCAGAAATAGGAGATATTCTAGATGCTTTCAAGTGTCATTTCAAAAATAATTTTAAAAATAACAATAATTTGCCAGAACATCCCCTTTTAGAAAATGTGTTTTCAGATATTAAACCAATCCCTGAAAGTTTACAAAATGAATTACAAAAATCCATTATGCACAAAGAAGTCATAGATACAATCAATTAAAGTAAAACTAGTAAATATCCTGGAATGGATGGCTTAATCACATAAATTTACAAACTATTCCCCAAAAATGTAACCTCATTACTACATAAAACATTTATTGAAATTCAAACTCATGCATTAATTCCTCCTTCATGGAGATACTCCTTAATCATGCCCATTTTAAAAGAAAACAAGGATGATAGTCAATGCAGCTCATATAGGCCAATTTCATTATTAAATAATGATTATAACATATTTATGTCTATACTGGTTAAAAAAAAAAATCATATGAAAGAAATTATCAACTATGACCAAACTGGGTTTATTCAAAATAGACATCCACATGATAACATTAAAAGAGTATTGACATTAATTGATTATTTAAACAAAAAAATATATAGAAATCTTAATAATTGGACTAGATATTGAGAAAGCTTTCAATTCCTTGAACTGGGATTATTTAATTAAAATCTTAGAAGCTTATAAATTTCCCATCTCTTACATTTATTAAAAAGATTTAGGAAAACAATTTAACCTATGCTAAATTAGGACCCTTTACCTCAGAAGCTATACAAGTTATGAGAGGTACTAAACAAGGATGTCCTATGTCACCTATTTATTTGCATTAGCTATAGAACTATTGGCAATATTAATATGAAACAATCCAAAGATAAAAGGAATAAATATATTTGGTCAATATAACTCCAAGATCATGCTCTTTGCTGATGACATACTTCTTACACTATTGAATTCAAAAGAAACATTAGTTGAATTAAATAATCTGATAAAGAAATTCCACAAGATCTCAGGACTCCAATTTAATAAACAAAAGTCTAAATACTTATTATTAAATAAAAAAAGGATTTTCAACTAGATAAGAATCATATCATAGGAGAACATGTCTCAACAATAAAATACTTAGGGATAGACTTGTGTGAAAATAGTCAAGATATATTGAATATTAATTACAGAAGGATCATAGCTACAATAGACTCTCTAGTGGGTAAATATAATAAGTTATTTATAGTTTTTGAAGATAGATTACAGTTAATTAAAATGATTCTTCTCCCTAAAATGTTGTATGTTGTACAAGCCACTTTGTTAATTCCTGAGAAAATTCACCTTAAGGAAATAATATTGCTAAGATTTATGTGGTTTCCTAAAATAAACAAAATTGCATATACCCATCATATCAGAAAATGGAACCAGGGAGGAATAAATTTCCCAGATATTGAATCTTATATAAGAGCAACTTTACTTAAAACTGTGGTTGAATGGATCAATCCGAATTATATGTCTAATTGGAAATTGTTACATACAACTATAATAATAAATGAAAATAATTTACTTACAAATTCTACTTTTTTAGACAAGGACAATATATTATGGTACTCACTGGCCTTAAATTATCAATACAATACAACTAACTAGGACAAATTTAATAAACAATTTATTTGACTATTATAGGAAATTTATAAACATAAATATGGATTTAAAGCTTTGGTTTGCAACATTAATTCCCTTCAGCATTACTAAAAACTTTCCAGATAGAATTCATAGAGATATATTCCTCTCTTGGGAAAAGAAAAATCTAATCTGTTGATTACACTGTCTAAAAATCAGCAAGTATGGGATTTACAATATATGATGTCAACTTACAAAGTGAATTCTCACGAATGGTTAATGCTTCAGAATATATTGACGTACTCCAAGAATCTAAGTGGGATAATAAATAATTTTTCTTTTTCAAATACGCCAAATTTTATATCCAGACTGTTTGGAATTTTATATATAATAAGAAGAAATTGGAAAACGGTACTTCATATTCATATAATCTAATAAAACAATTACAAAACACAACCTAAACCAGCGTATTGGCAATATATTACTAAAGGATATATGATTCAGTTAACCTCAGAAAATAAATCTAATTTACTTCTCTCAGTAAAATTAACTTCTTGTTCTCATTATTGGAGAATATTTACCTGGAAATTCCTTCATAGATCCTTTTTAACCCCTGATAAAGTTTCAAAAATCAATCTTCTAATGATGGGTTATGCTGGAGATGTCAACAGTATAATAAAGCTGATTGGTCTCACAATTTCTATGATTGTATAAAAATTAACCCATTTTGGGAAAGTATTAACAATTTCTTGCAGGCGATTTATACAGATAAGTTTGTCATGACCAAGGCTTTGTTATTACTGAATATAACTGATAATGCTTATTCTTCAAATAAGACTGACCTTCATTTACTTTGGACTATACTAGCTATGGCTAGGAAATGCATAACAAAGAGATGGAATTCTACCACAGCTCCTAGCAAAGAAGATTTCATATGTCTATTGAAGAGGACAGCCTTAATGGAAATAAAAACCAAAGAATTAAGACTGTTTCCTAGACCATTAACTAAAAATCATTGGAAAAAAAGTTCTAACTTTGATTGATACTTTGCAAATGGATCTAACCTCCTCATGAAGCAAGTACTATTTAACTTTAATTAAACTATATCTGTGTAATTTGTTATCATGCAAGTTTTAAAATGTCAGGCTAAATGTAAATTTGTATATAGTTAATAATTATCTAACTTGATTGTACACCATGATAAGTTTTCATTTATTGTTTATGGCAAATTTAAAATAAAAATCATCTGAGTAAAAAAAAAAGACGAGTTAACTGCTTACTGCAGCACAGACAGTGCTGGGCTACAGCACCTCATTTTATGCAAGTATACCAATCTTCCTATGAGTTTTGCCTCTATTACACAGTGTATATAAACAAAAAACATCTCAGAACTGTATGTTACTTAGCATTTGTTTAAATGACTTCCTGTGCATATCTTTATTAGAGATTATTTTGTCTGTATTGCATTGCCTATCTATAGAGGGCATAATGGGTATTGCTGCAGGTTTATTCTAATCAGCTCTACTCAGATTGGCAGAGCTGCTCTGTGCTTGGTGATTTAGCCAGAGACCTGGAGTAAATCTCAACTAAATCCAAGGCATCCACTCTGATCAACAAAAATATGTATATTTGAAACTTGCATTGCACTTTTTTAACTGTATTGTGTTTAATTGCTGTGTCACCTTTGCTGTTGGTGCTGCTGTGGCTGTTTTTTCTGCACTTTGAAATCTTAGTACTTGTGTATTTCATAGCATAGGCTAGATTCAGATCTGCTGAATCTTGGCTGTTTGGTATTATTTGAGCACATAAACCAGCCATCCTACATTAAGAAGGCCCTCCTACACCCTTATGGCAGAAGTGTGTAGCCCAGGACCCATCTGAGTTAGGGATAACTGGCATAAGGCTCAGTTTTGGGCTCTCCCATTGGCTAGTTTGTGTTAAAACTGTTTAACATTGTAGTTAAGCACTGTGTTTACGCATAACTGCACACTGCACATTTAGCACTGCTGTGTATAGATGCAAATGCTTAGAAACAACAATTTCCCCTTGATATCTGCTAGAGAACCCTCCTTAACTCCACTGCCTATTGCTACCTAGCAAGCGACTCAGCTACACATTCCAAGGCATTGACGCAGTGTCCCACCCTTAACATTCCACAGAATAGCCACCCTTGTTAGTCTCACAAGTACACACAGGTCCATCTTGCCATCACCACTAGTTACTACAATATATGCTGGCCATAATGAATGGACCGTTTCCTATCATTTCTCCAGCCAACCTGATTGATATGAGCATCTTGAAGCAGTGCAGCAATTGCCTCATGTATACTGACAACCACTTGGTTCTAAAGCAAACACATTCGGTAGGTGAGAGATGTAACTATACCAAGAAATTAGAATCACTTCTCTCACATAACAACAAACAAAACATACACTAGGATGTCAGCATACAGATCTTCCCTCTCACACAAGAGAAGGTCAAGACACATAGACCCACATAAGCACAGGTACTCACTAAGTGCCTACAAAAAGACCAGAGACCTGCCAACTGCAAACAACATACACATACTAGTACACAAACAGAATCCACCACGACACATAACATCACACATATCAGTGTCTCAAAAAATAAGCCCCTAAGGCAAAACACCTCAAAACCAAATGTTCTGGTTACAGGCAACTCAATAGTGAGACACACAGATGTCCCCCTCCCCAGGCTGAATAAGGAGAAGGTCACAATCAGCTGCATCTCAGGTGCCATGATCCATCAAATCACGCATGCACTGAAGTTACTCAGCAGCAATTACTGTTATGACTCTGTCATAGTACATGTTGGTGTGAATGACTTGAGATGTACCTCTCTGGACTATATGAAGCGAGACATGACTCTGAACACTCAGATTATGTGTCCCAGGCAGGTATGTCCCTAGGCCAAAGTAGCATTCTAACTTCACCGAGGATGATGCCACAATACAGAGAAAAATGATTGATTTCAATAATTGGCTTATCTTCTGGTGTTACTCCAGGTGGATCTAGTATCTGTCTGCCTGGGAAGACAAAGTCAACAGTTCACTCTGCTTTGCCAGAGAAGGACTTCACCTGTCTCCTCAAGGTTCTCAAGGAATTCTGATACTGGCAATGATGCTTGCCTCCCCATGGTCACCAAACAACAAAACGTCTGACGTAAAGAAATCTACTAAAGACAAACTCAAGGTCATGCTGCTTAATGCTAGGAGCTTAAACAGTAAACTGCACTCCCTGGAAGCACTCCTCACTTTAGAAGATGCTGACTTTTGTGTAGTCACAGAGATTTGGTTCAAGGCCGCTGAGAGCACCCCGGCCATAAAAGGCTACAATGCTTTTCACACATTCAAACCCCAAAACAAACATGAAAGAACCAAAGGTGGAGTTGTACCCATCTTCATTAAATCCAAACACACCTTAAGACTGGTGAAACTGTACGACTCTATTGAGCTACTCCCGGTTCAATTAACTATAGGAAAAATACCCTTTCACATCATCCCTAGCTACAGGTTCCCCTATCATGAAGCAGGAGAAGCACACTGCCTACCTGGACTTGCTAGAGTTGCTCAACATACAATCAAGCACCTTGGTCATGTGAGGGTTCAACTATCCTTCCATCAGTTGGGCATTTACACAAGCACAAGCACGATTTCTATGAGGTTTCTGGAGTTTGTTAATTCAAATGCCCTGGAACAGTTGGTCTGTACCCCCACATGGGGTTCAAATGTCCTGGATCTAGTGCTCACCAACATTGTGGTCACTGCACTACTCCTGTGTGTTGCCTTCCCTGGTAAAGTCAGAAAATCTGCCTCATTTAAAGAAAAGATCAAACCTGACACCCCCACAGAAATAAAAATATTGAAACATTACTCGAAAGCAAACTATTGCCTACTAAGCAATGATATGAAAAGTTTCAAAGCTACTGTTAACCTAGACAACAGTGACTCTTATGCAGAAGAATACACAATTGCCCTATATAGCCACTTAAAGAAATGCATTGGCTCAGCTGTACCTAACAGGAACAAAACCAGGTCTTCCCAAAATAACAAGCCACGATGGTGGACTGAAGTATATACAACAAAAAAAAGAAACTGATATCTAAGAACAGGGCATAACTAGCCCAACAGAGGAAGAATACCCTCCACAGCGTGAACAAGCAAATCGGATATCATGTTAAATCATTTAAGGCTAGCTACGAGGCTAAATTAGCATCCCTAGCTAAAGACATTCATAAGGCATTCTTTACCTACATCTGAAACCTAAGAGGAATTTCCCAGTTGTGTGCAGAACTTATAGTGGACAGTACCACTCACACTGAAACTGAGGAAATTGCTAACCTGCTAGCCAACAGATTTAGCAATAATGTCACCTCACCTCCCTGTCTCCACCTGTCATACCCCAAAGCATTCCCGACACCAGTCCTCTACTGAGTATCTCAAAATTACAGTCATACATGTACTCTTCAAGGCCAAAAACACAGCCTCTATGGGACCAGATAACATCTCAGGCTATTTACTAAACAATCTAAGACAAGACCTAGCAGAAACACATAACCATAGCCTGAGAACTGGCATTGTCCCGTCAGAGTGGAAAACAGCAACAGTAATCCCTTTGCACAAAGGGGGTCCATCAACTGACCCTAAGAACTATAGACTCATAAGCCTAACCTGTCTTCAAGGCTATGAAATGAATTATCATGGACTTTATCCACAGGGACATAGGCAACTTCCATACTCTTGACCTGACCCAGTTTGGCTTCATCAAGGGTAGATCTTGCTTATTAAACCTGGTGGACTTATTTGAGAATGTCACCAAAGCCCTGGATGAGGGAAAACAGTACATACCACCTTTCTTGAGTTAGCCAGGGCTTTTGATACAATGCCCATTCAGGTGTCATAGAGAAATTCTTTCATACATTACTAGATGGATAGCCAACTGGCCCACTGACAGAACGCACGCTGTCAAAGTTGGAGACTCCACCTAAACCAATGCAAGGATCTGTGATGGGCTCTCTACTGTTTGGAATCCATTTCTCTGTAGTCCAGGCAAAAGACAATGGTCTTTGTCTTACCTACTTTGCAAATGACTAAACTGGGTGCAATCACAGAGTCCCCCAATGATGTTACCATATTACAGAACAGGTGATGCAGACAAATAATTGGTTTTTCAAACTCATGGACTAAAATAACACAAAAAAAATGCCTCATTATCCCCATTTGGCAAAGAAATAGCCCCTGCTAATTATGATATAGATAGCATCCCTCTAAGCTCAAACTCAGTGGTGCAAGACTTGGGAACACAGGTTGATAGCAATCTAAACTTCGATCACCATGTGTCCATAGCGGTATGAAAAACATTCTACATTGGACATATCATAAATAAGGACACCGCATCCAAGCCCAGGGAGTTTATAGCTCCACTGCACTCTACCATTATCTGACCACTAATTGAGTACAATGCTCCTTTCTGTATGTATCTCATCAGACACCTGCATCAATTAGAGACACCACAGTAGTTTCTTACCAAGAGAATCTAGGGCCTCTGAAACATGACATACATGGAAAGACTGAAAGCCCTGTCACTGTTCTCTGTATCATAGAGGTTGCTGAGAGGCAAACCTGTGTCTGGCCTAGAGAGCAGTCTCGAACCCTGCTCTAACTGAATTGGTGCACATTCTCAAATCCAATGGGACAAGAATAACTCTCTCATGGGAACTCAACCTAGCCTGTAACATCAACAGAACATGCTTGGGAGACAGATACATCTCCCAGAGATTACTGCTCCTCTAGAATAAGCTCCCACTCCATGTGAAGCATAGTGCCTCAATGACCCTATTCAAGTGCAACCTTGACAGCTGGATGGGTGACCATAAATTCCTCCCAGGGTTCATAGTTTCACAGGTTCATATGTGTTTACTAGGCTAACAACTACAAGAACCTTTTTAAGCCTAGCCATACACCCCAAATTTCTGACAATTTCTGATACCCCTAATAAGTGTAAGCAGAGGCCTCAGAGATGAACCATTTGCAGGTTCTGTGTCTATTAGATACATAGGTACCAAACCAGGGATGAATTTCCATTTCCCTATCCAATTGTCCATGTTGCACTTAAATTAAGTTAGGGAGGAACTGTGCTTCACTTGAATGTAGAGCCTGTTCCATAGACGGGGTAGTATCTGGGATACATACCTGTCTCTTCAGCAGGTCCTATTTATATCACAGGCAAGGTTTAAGTCTTTAGAATTTGTAATTCTAGTGTGTTTGCTTTGTGTTTATGCAGGAGGTTCATAAGATGAATAGATCTCCCCTCAAAAACATGTGGGAGACAGAATATAGGGATAAGGCCTTGAGGAAGTCTGCATAAAACATTTTCCTTATGCCCTGTATTCTTTTAGTGAGGAACCTCAAGTTTGTTCCAGTTGTTGGATATGCCTGGTTAGGTACATACTGAAGGTGGCATTGTACTCAATGATAGGTCTGATGAATGTTGGACTTAGATGCCATATCTTTGTTTTATAAGTTGTACAACATAGAATGATTCCCTCACTACTGTAGACACATTATGACCAAAGGCAAGATTACTATCTATGTGTGTCCCTAAATCCCTGACTACTGGGTCAACTCTAATGGGTGTGTTGTCAATATGATAGTTACCAGGGATGGATGACTTCTCAAAGGATTCCATTATGCATTACTTGGCATTTAGTTTTAGTCCATGGCTCTGACAACAGTTGTTTGTCTGTGTCAGCCCCTCCTGGAGAACATTTGTGTCAGTGTGGGATTCAATGGCAGCAACTAATTTGCAATCATCTGCAAAGTTAATCAGCCAGAGACTACTGACATTGGCCTTGTCTTCTGAAAAGTAAATGCCAAAAAGAAGCAGTCCAAAGACTGATACCTGAGGGACTCCACTTGTGACTGGCCTATTTGTAGAGGTAGACTCCCTAGTTCTAACTTTCTGGGTCCTGTCTGTGAGACAGTTGGCTCTCCACCAGGTGACATCAGAGTTTGTACCTAATCTCTTGAGTTTGTCAACAATACCTGAGAGGGGTATTGTGTCAAATTCCTTGGCCAGATCAAATTAGGTAGTGTGAATCACTTTTCCCTCATCCATTTCTTTGGTTACCCTCTCAAAGAAGTTCACCCAATTGAGTAGGCATGATCTGCCCTTGACAAAATCAAACTGGGTTGGGTCCAGTATCCAGAGGTTTACTATATCTCTATTGATCATCTCCATGATAATTCTTTCCATGGCTTTACATATAAGACTAGTGAAACTTATGGGTTTGTAGTTTCCAGGGTCTGTAGATGGCCCACCTTTGTGCAGAGATGAATGTTTCCATTCTCCATTTATGAGATATGATGCCTGTTTGGAGGTTATAGTTAAATACTAATTCCAGAGGCTCTGATAGGTCATGACTCATGCTATTTAGAAGCCATCCTGGGATATTGTCTGAGCCCATTAATGCAGTATTCCTAGTATTAGAAAGAGCATTAAGGACATGTTCTCTAGTGATAGTAGGGAGAGTTTTATTTGATGATATTTCTTTAGAGAAGGTTGAGGGGGAGAGAGGGATAAAGTTGGAGCTGAATTTATTAGCCAGGAGGTTTGCTATATCTTCTGGCTCAGTATAGGTGGCTCATTTTACGATAGCTCTGCACACAATTGTCTATTGCCTTTGAGGTTGTGGACATAGCTAAAGAATGCTTTTTGGTTATCCTTGGCCTGGGAGGCCAAACTTACCAACTTTGGCTATTGTATATTTTATTTGTCCACTGAGTTGTTTGTTTAGTTCATTGAGAGTGCTTATATCCTGTTGGGTGCTGCACCTCCTAATTTTTCCATGATTTTCTTCCTTCTGTTATACAGCCTATTGATTTTGTGATTCCATCAGGGTGGCTTGTTTTTGAATTACGTCTGTACTTCTTCCTGGTGGGTACAGCTGCCTCTCTGCAGCTGTTAACATGTTTGTGCATGGTTTCTGTGAACAGTTCTGCATAGGTAGCTGTGTTCCCAGGGTTTATGGGGGCTTGGAATTTTCCAGGTTATCACTTAATAGCATGAGGTTACCTGTAGACTAGTTCCTGTATATTCCAGGTTTAGCTGGGGGTACAGGAATTTATTTCTACTTCAAAGGAGACCATTTTGTGGTCTGACCTTACCAGGGAGGACATTACAGTAGGGGGTGTGCATCACTATTCCATATTATTGAGGATAAGATCCAATATGGTTGCACTCCTGGTTGATGTATTGACTATCTGGTCCAGACAGTTTGTGTTTACAAACTCCAGGAATCTCTGTGCATGTACGATTGGTGTTGTATAGGATTCCCAGTTAATGGTGGGGTAATTAAAGTCACCCATGAATATGGTATCGGGTTGGATGGTTAGTGTTTCTAATAAGTTTAAATACATGGTATGGATTTCCTGGGTCATATGGGTGGCGCCTATAGCTTGCAAGGAAGTGGAATTGGATTTTGCCTATGGTGATTTCAACATGGAGCAGCTGAAGTGCATTGTCCTGTTTGACCAGCCTTGAGGTATATTTAGTTTTGATGTAAATAAAGGCACCCCCACCCTTAGTCCCTGCCTGTGAAGTAGCTGATCTAAATGTGTGGAACACATTATAACCTTGCACTATTGGTGTACTTTCCACAGCTTTTAACCATGTCTCAGTGACCTCACATACATCAGCATTCTCTAGGGTGAAGAGAACTTCTAGGGAGTGGAGATTTTGTTTAGACTCCTAGCACTGAACAGTAATACCTTTAGATTTTCTTGGATTTTGATTTGCAATGTCAGAAGTACTTTCAGTTTGGCATTGCCTAAAAAAGGCATTATGAGGAAGACAGTGCTTTAGCTAATATTCGAAAGCCTTGAGGGGAGAGGTGCAGACCATCCTTGGCAAAGCAGAATGGTATGTTGACCATCTCCTTCCATGCTGACAAATATTGCACCCACTTAGAATGACACCAGAAACTAAGCCAATTATTAAAGTCAGTCATCTTTTGTTCATATTGTGGCATCATCCTTGGAGAAGATAAAATTCTGCTCATACCAGCCTAAGACACATATTCAAAGAGCTCCATAATGTCCCTCTTCATATAGTCTAGAGAGGTATATCTCAGGTCATTTACTCCACATGGACTATGACTGAGTCATATTGGTACTTGTGGTCCAATGACCTGAGTGCATGCGTAATGTGGTGGATCTTAGCCCCTGATAACAACTGACTGTGACTTACTCCTTACACAGCCTGATGAGAGGGACATCAGTGTGTCTCACAATGGAGTCTTCAATGACTAGATTGCTGGATTGTGTGGTGGCTTCCCTTATAGATAGAGGCGCCATTAGATGTGCTATTTGTTGATTTGGGTGTTGTTCTGAAAGAGCACATTTGGTGCTGCTTTGGATATTTGTTACGTGTACTTCATGGATTACAAGTTAGGAAGCTGAGGTAGATAAGTTGTTAAGTGATTAGTTTACAGATAAGTCTAAGTGAGTTGTGAATGAGAAGATGTATTATGGTAAAGGAAGGCGAATGGAGTATTCAGTATTTTCACTTGTATTACTTATTTCCTGCATATTTTGACGCTTTCTTTTCCTGTTCAGACTAGCTGATAAATTTAAGTGTAAATGATCTATGAGTTCAGCCATTAGATCTATCCTGACTTTTTGTGTTTTACTTTTTGTTTCTGTGCTGGGCACTTTGCAGTTCTGTAGAGATGTGCAAGTCTTTTTTCCATTCAGCTGACTCACACACAGTAAGGGGTAAAGTCCTATACTGTACCATCCCCAATTTGCCAGCTGCCACATTAAATCTTTACATATAAAGCTCACTTTAACATTCTTCTCACTTTCAATAATTACTATACTTAATGCCGTACTACTAATTTGTGTGCTCTCAAAGTCTTTAATCTGTAAGTAAATCAGTTACGTACAGGCAAACTACAACTTGTATTACTGACAAATAATTTACTCTTCTCAGGAATATTTAACCCTCCACACACTTCTGCCACCTCCCCATTCAGACCCCCCCCCCTCATTGTCCTTATATATTGTTCTACTTCTTCTCCCTCCCTTTCCATGGTCCACATCTACCTCTGGCCAAGTCCACTTCTTCCCTGTCTATAAATAGGTCTTTCATGAAAGGCCAGACAAAATATTTTTGGTGAGGCCAGGTTACTGTTCAAGTCCTATTTTGATATTATCCTTACTGCTGAATATAATAATACGAATTATTTCACTGCCAGCTGGCACAGTATCAAACTATTCTTATATTGCAATAGGCATTTTCTACTTCCAACATTCCTATTCTAGTGTACATACACACACACACACACACACACACACACACACACACACACACACACACACACACACACACACACACACACACACACACACGCACACGCACACACACACGCGCACACACACACAAAATGCAGATAAACTTGACTCTTTTTTTTTTTTCTTTGAGCATAACAGGGACCTTATTTCTGCAATGGACCTTCACATAAATCATCTAGGTAAAGACAAGACTGAAATCAACATATTCCAACCTGGTTTAGAAATTGTACACTTAATTCACAAGCCATCTAGACTAAATTTTAAATCAACAAACCTTCAATTTGTGATCCCTTTCCCACAGAGCCATCTTCTATCCAAAACCAACCTTTTTTTCTCATTTTTGTAAATGGGGTTGGGGCATCACTTCAGCAGTGGCAATCATCTAGAGCCAGTGTTCACAGTGCCAGGTGGCTATCCCTGTCATAGTCCTTCCCACAAATATATCTCTTAATATAACCTCAATAGTTGTTCACTCTCCCTCTCTAAGTCACTATTCACCAGTAAGCTTCAACCTCTTCTGCCATTTGCCTAGAAGGTAATTTTTAACTTTACTTTTTTAGGAAGAGGTTGTTGTAACACTGAATGACTAAAATCCAATGTGAGTGCCAGTGATTGCTCTCCTATAGCCCATTCAAAGACATTAACATGCTAACTAAGCATATTACATTTGTGGTTGTTTCTCAAAAAGAATATTACTTCATCCTATAAGAGGATTAAAAAACAGAATTAAATATGCCGGTGAATCAACTTATAAAAACCTTACAACAACCCAGATGTAAATACAGTCCCACCTCTGAAACTTGAAACTATTTCTTTTTTTTTAAATCTAGACTAAAAAAGTATATTGTCATAAGGCTTTTTGTCACTCTAAATACCAATCCATAACTTTTCCCAATAAACACTTCTGGGAAGAACTGAACATGCTGAATGTCAGATCGTCTAAACCCAGCCCTCACCCAACAGGTGCTAGCAGAGCTCTTACATTTTCTTTTGATCCTTCTCTGCTTTCTGTGCACCTGTAAATATTCCATATTCCTCTTACTATCTCCCAACACTCTTTTTAAAAAAATGTCTCCCAACAGCCATCCCATCATCCTACCCTGACTCATTAAATTATGTCAAGACTTCATTTGCATCCCCTTCATGATTTCTTCACCCTTTTTCTACTCAGCACACCTTTCCTAGTATTGTGAAACAGACTGTATTTGGTCCCCTAGCCAAGATCCATCAACACCGATTAACAAAAGACATCAGAACCAGCTCAGCCTGATAACCTGTGGGAAAATGAAAGAAATAATCCAGTCCCAAGTTATCTCTTACATAAAACATTAGCCCTGGGTCTCATGAAGCTTGCACCATGCGCCAGAGTAGCACTGGTGATCTAGCGCCAAATATGGCCGTCGAGCGATTCAGGTAAGAACTGTTTCCATGTGCAATGCCAGCATACGCCAGAGCTGTGCAGCTCCCGGCACATGTATGCTAATTACCCCATGTGCAGCAGTGTAGCATGCAAATAAAGGTATAGAGCGATTCACAATGTTGTGCAGATGTAGTGTAAGCATGTAGAAATGTAAACCAAAAAAAAAATGGTTTACATTTTGTCAAACATAAAATTGGAGCCATGAAAGCGGACCAAACTTACGTATTATAATGTTAATATATGCCAATGGCTAAATATATAGCCAATGGCATAAAACAACATGCACAACATATAAAAAATAACATTTAATTTCATGGCCACACCAACGCAAAGTAAAACCACAGTGCATCGTTACGCAAACAGGATCTTAAGGAAAATATATTTAGATGTCATAAAACTGTAATGTAACGCAACTTGTGATATCCCCATAATAGTCAGTGCTACACCACAACCATAGCGCAAAGGTTGCTAAGGGTCTGTGACAGTGTTCCATGCTGTAACTAGAAATTAGCAGTCAATACCATGCAAATGAGTCAAGTAATACTGAATTGCAAATGCCAAACCGGCATAAGGATGTACCACATGGTGTAGCATTACAACACAGAGGAGTGGCCTGGAGGTAAACATGACATCAAGAGAGAGACGTGCCACCATAGCTGTAAGCACATTGGATCATTCCTAGTCCATGTTGCGTGTTGCTAAGCAAAGCCGCAGGATAGGGGTGTGGAAGTAGCCATAGCTTTGCTTAGCTGAGAGCACACAAGGTAAACGAAAGTTCATGTGAACGTGGATGAAAACGTGCACAAAACCCGGTAAACAGATGTGCGCGGTGTGCACCACAGCTGAAACAGGAAGGATACGGGAAGACAATAAGGAAATACTGCAGCATGGTAACTGGAGTACAAATGAGTAATTATACAATGCCTCCTCTAAAACGTGCACGCTGATTGGCCAGCCCAACAAGCGTGCCCGTTGTAAATCCCTCAATATACTAGCGGAAAAAGGTCCGGTCGCCCGGACTTTTTCCGTTAGTATAAAACACTGTCTCGCTATGTTAAAAGAGTTTAACATAGCGACACAGGTTTAAAAAAGCAACGCAGATCTCCGTTGCTTTTTAAAGCTGTCTCGCTATGTTAAACTCCTTTAACATAGCGACACAATAGTAAAAAGCAACGGAGATCTTGCGATCTCCGTTGCTTTAACCTGTCTCGCTATGTTAAATGAGTTTAACATAGCGAGACAGCTAAAATAAGCAGCGGAGATCTCCGTTGCTTATTTTAAAGCTGTCTCGCTATGTTAAACCCATTTAACATAGCGAGACAGTAAAAAGCAACGGAGATCTTGCATTCTCCGTTGCTTTTGCCCACAGCTCTGATGTACTGCGTAGGCATGCGCAGTACATCAGAACTGCCGCGGAACACCAGACAGCTGCGGAAGGGCAGCAAAGAGGCATTATACAATGCCATTATTTAAGAAAAGTATTTCTTTTCTTAAATAATGTCATTGTAAAATAGCAATAACCCACTTCTGGGTGTGGGTAATGCTGGATTTACCCACGGACCAAACCATGCCAACCATGGGTAAATCCAGCATTACCCACACCCAGGCATAGGTTATTGCTATATTAACACCTAGAAACTCACAATGGGCCATAGACAACAGCTAAAAAGGCTGCTAGCAGCTACCTGTAGAACAGGAAAGGGGAGGTGCCGTAAAGCAAAGAAAAGAGAACTGTCACAACAGAACAAAGCAAACTTGCAATAGATCAGCTACATAACACATTTCCCAACACAATCCTGGGATGTAGAAGCACAAAACAAGAAAGGCGGCAGCTGGATGCATGCCTGACAATGGGAGGTGAATCGGGTTGAAAATAGAAGTAAAGGGCAATAGATGAATCACGGCAGACAAGCGTAAGTCAACATCAAAGGCCCCACAACAACAGTACCTGCTGTAAAACCAATAATTAAGATACCCTGCAGCTGGAATAGCACAAACACACCCACTTACACCAGCATCATCCATTGCACAATAGTAAAAGGTGTGAAAGCCCCACACACACACTTGTGTATTCCCAGACACTCTGCACCATTGGTGTATACAGACAGGAAACTTTTTATATGTATATATTAGGGGCTGCCAAAGCTTTGATTCACCAGCATGTGTTGGAGACTGATGGTGGTGTGGAGGATGATGCTGCCAACTATCTCAGGCACTGGAGGAGACGAGTGTTCAGACCCAGGGTAACCTACCAGGGGCTACATGATCTGGAGATAGTAGAGCATTACAGGGTGGACAGGGACATCATACAGCAACTTATTGAGCTGTGCCGGCCATGCCTCAGAGCCAGAAGTAACAGAGGGGTACCTATCCCAGTGGACACGAAGGTATGTGTAAGCTTGAGAATACTAGCCACAGATACCTTCCAAAGGCCAACTGGGGATATCATGGGGATCTCACAGGCATCAGCATCCAGGATAGTCCACCAGTTCCTGGATGCCATGTTATCACATGCCAATGAGCACATATACTTCTCCCGAACGCAGGAGGAGTTGGCTAGCAATATGCATCTCTTTCTCCATGTGGTGGACTACCCGGAGGTACTGGGTGCAGTAGACTGCATGCACATACACATCAAGTCACCACCCGGTGAGCAGGGTAGGCACTACATAAACTGCAAGGGATTCCCCTCCATCAACTGCCAGGTCATGTGCAATGCCCAGGGCATTATCATGGATGTGTGTGCTGGCAGCCCTGGAAGCTATCACGACTCCCACATCTGGCATGCCTCACAGCTGCACCAGGTATTTGCAAGGGGGGACATCCCATATGGCCACCTGGTGGGGGATGCTGGCTATGCACTGGAACTGTGGATGATGACTCCCATCAGAAATGCACACACAGCCACGCAAGAATGCCATAATGAGGCATACACAAAAAACAGAATCATCATAGAGCGCGTGTTTGGGATGCTGAAATCACGGTTTCATTGCTTGGACATATCTGGTGGAGCCTTGCAGTACTCTCCAGGAATGTGTGCCCACATCTTCATAGTATGTGCCATGCTACACAATATGATCCTGCAGAAACAGCTGCAGCAGGAACATAATGGTGAACACCCTCACAGCCCATCACTATTGCCAAGGAACCCACAGGCACAGGGGGACTCAGACCACAAACACCCTGTGCTAGCCCCAGTAGGCAGATGGAGGTGTGCCCAGTTTGCCCATGCCTTGGCAAAGAGGGAACGTATAGCACACACACTGACAGAGTAGCCACTCATAGACTGACACCTTTCTCTACCTGCACACACAGCAAACGTGGATGGCACACACACACAACCACCTGTAAATTGTCATGTATAGGTGATCTACTGTGTGCATCCTACATAGCTAGCCCTCAACTATTGTACACACAACCGACATTGGCACAAGGTAAGTCAATACCTGAACAGTAAATTAAGCTGTCAGCATGTGTCCATACTGTATGTACAGGTTCATAGATACATAGGCAGATACTTGCCCAACCGCTGAGGCCACAAATAAGCATAGGCAAAACGTGTCTGCTGTCCCCACCTCATCAATCAACTAAGTGTCCCTCTGTGAAGTAGAGCCACTTGCGGGATCTTTGGGGTGTAGCTACTGTTCACCACCCACTCTGCAAGGATTCCCGGAGTGTCAGTGAGAAGTTTTGTATAATGTAATCAGGGATGTAGTTCCAAATAATGGGGAGTATCCCTGACAGGAATCTTCACAGATGTGTACATGTTACATAGTATACCTTAAACACAGCTTGCATATATAGGTAGTTCTCCACAGAATAATAAACACGTGGAACACACAACCGCTGAAATGTGCGTTAATTACCCTTGCACTACCAGTGCCTGTTCTGAGAGGTAAGATATCACTGCCAGGATTAGAACACGCAACCATGTACACATTCATCACAATAACATACCACTAAGCTACCTGAGATGTACCAATGGCAGTCATGTATACTGACAGGATAAAACACAAAAGGTAGGAATGTGTTGAAATAGGACAAACCGGCATGTACACAATGAAAGGTGTATGTTTTATATATACATATATATATATATATATATATATATATATATATATATAGACATCATATATATATATATATATATAGAGAGAGAGAGATATGTCGATATATGGGGATATACATATATATGTAGCTATATAGATAGGTTAACAACATCTACATAACCATGGAGGTACATATAAATGGGATACCTACCACATACCGACTGCATTACATACCGATGTGTGTAATCCTGAGGCTTAAGGTCCAAAATAACACAGTACTGAAACACCAGATGCACGAGGTGTAATCTCACGATGTTGATGGACAGTTAGTCAATGCTTTTGGTGTTGTGGTTTGGGTAGGTTACTGTGTGTACGTGTGTTTCTTAGGGCTGTAGTTTGTGTGAGTGTGTGTTTTGTGTGTGGTGTGTGTTCTTGGGGGATTGTAGTGTGTGGTTGTGGGTTAGCTTTGTGCGTCTGTTTGTGCGACCTAGGATGTAGAATATTAAAGTAGGGGGTGGTGTGGGGGTGCAGACACTTACATGGGGGGTATAGGGGGGCTTGGCCACGTGATTATACGTAGTGTAGGATAGTTTGTTTGGATGTGTTGGGTAGCAGTGTGTCTGTGTGTGCATGTGTGTGTTCCATGTTCGTGTTACCTTCGCGAGTTACTGTCGATGTTGGTAATGTGGGATATGGGAGTCTTTTCCCGGTACTGTGTGCGTCAGAACACTGTGGTTTTGGGATTCTATAGGTCTCCCGTACACAGTGGTTGAAGTGTTCACATATGTGTATAACACAGACCATAGCAATCACACATTCCGCCACTACCAACCTTTATGAACAAAGGAAATGGAGAGTGCATGCCTATACACCATTACAAATATGTGCTATGGACATGAGCCAATGATAGTGTTACCACCTGCCCCTCTTTGTGAGGTTCACTCCCTCTTTGGGCGATTGTGTCCTGACCAAATATATTAAACGTGGCAAATGTCCTGGGATTGTAGGACATAATTATGTCCCATATGTACTGTAATAGTTAAATACAATAGTTATTTCTGTATCTAAAATACCTACACGGTATAGGAAACAGGATAAGCAACTAAACTGCTACAAGAATAAGCTTATAATTAGGCAAGAAAGGAAAGTTCTATCCCTTGTACTGACTGTGGGTTTGTGTCGTCCTGTAAAATCAGATGTGTGTCCCGAAAAGGACCCACTATGACCATATGAAAAAGTGGCAACCCTAGCCAAAGAGGGTCAGTCTCCAATACAACTATGATGACTGCAAATACCTATGACAGAAATACACAGCTATCATGTAGCAACACGTTATTATATTCAGAAGTATTACCGAAGGGATTCAAGGACAACATCACCTGCATGCTATACAGGAACCACATAACAGTGCCTTAATGAATCAGCCTGCAATTACCATTGTATTAGTCCACAAAAGGATAGGTGTTCAAATAGCGAAGGAACCCTCATGCACATAGCGATTATGTATAAAAGCAGTTCCTACACACCTGCATCTAAGCACACCCACCAACATCACCCCCACACCCAAACATATTACAATACAAACTGTAATAACATCTCAAATCATTCACACACTGTACGACATCTGCAGAAGCCTTAACATACCTTGTCAGAGACACACTAACATGGCCCTACGTGAAATAGCTGCTGTTATATAATGGAACAGCTGCTGATGTAATAGGGTTTATTTGCACGAATCCCATTTCAGAGGGTTGTGCATACACCGGGATGTGTTAGCAATTAGTGAGTAACAGCACAGTATGCTACACTTGTACACCAAATCAAGGATGCCTTGTGAGCACACTGCACACCACATAACAGTTCTTGCACAGCCATACGGCCATGAGCTGGCCAAACATCCTTGCCAGACATAAACATCTGCAGAAGTATCAGGTACAAACAAACCCTGCATAAGTAGCACTGTTCCAAAATATAACAGCTGTACTCACATGTAGAACTAAATAGTCTAGCCATTACACACAGTCCATGGGAGTCATGAAGCTAATATATCTCTGTGTGTCTCCATATAGCTGTTGAAATATATCGCAATAACACATCTAGGCTGTCTCCCTCGAAAGTAAGGCAAACAGACAACGCCAAAAAGGAGTACTCACTTGTACACCACTGTTACCATGGTATCGGCTAATAGAGTAGCTGCACAGCTGATGTGCATCCAATTAACTACTTTGGAACAGCAACTGGTGGGCAGAATACCACATGTTACTGATATGTAACTAGAAAAGGATGTGTTATCACACATTCAAACCATCCGTATATACCAGCGGAACGTTACAAAGAACATTGAAACACAAACTGAAAAGGATTAAATCAACAGTTAACGACACCTCACTTTACTAATAAGGTATGTAGAACAGTCAGTATGTCTGTGTATGTAGTACTATTCCGTAGCATTTAAAGTGCACACAATCCATATAGTGGAAACAGTTATCTTGTAGTGATGTATTGATGAGCATAGTAACGCTTGTAGTATTTGTGTGTACTGCTGTAGGTCACAAGGCAAACACCGCATACACCACAAGGGATGCTATATAAGGGCTTTGAACAGAAATACTCCTCACCAGCCGACATCAGTGGCAGGGCTGGTCCAACAAGTATGTGCTATAACAGGGGATAGTATATGTTGATATATTGTAACTGTAGCCATAGGTCTAATATGACATGTATAGAGTCACAATGGCCCCTCTGATCTGGATGCGAACCCTTTAGAGATTAGGGGGGCCATGTAGAAGGATATTCTAACCACCTTGTCATTATGGGTATCGAAGGAGAGATTGCTGTCTACTGGGGTTTCCAGATTCCGTATTACCTTTTCTGTATGTAGGGGACTAGCACCTATGTGGTAGTCCATGGGAAATTAGTTATATCCAAAGGGGATGACTATGCACTTTTAGGCATTCAGCTTGACGCCATGATAGTAACACCAGGTATCCGTCTCAGTGTGACCCTTCCATAGGGTGTCTGTAACAGCTGTGGAAACAATTATGTCCCCTAGTTTGCAGTTGTCTGCATACCTTTTCAGCCAAAGCCCTCTTGTGCTTGTCTGTACGTCAGAGAAGTATATACCGAACATGAGGGGTCCTAGGACAGAGCCCTGGGGGATGCCAGTTGTAACTGGTATACAGTCGGACCTAGGGTATGCAACTCCCACTGTGTGGGTTCTGTCCGTGAGACACTTTGCAAACCATCACATGACATAGGGGTTAATGTTCAAGCGGATGGGTATGTTGATAATACCAGAAGGAGGAATGGTGTTGAAAGCCTATGAGAGATTTAGGTAGGCTGTGTGGACCTCCTTACCCAAATCTAATGCCTTGGTAACTGTCTCTAAGAAGTCCACCAGGTTTAGGAGGCATGGTCTGGCCTTAACAATGCCAAACAGGGAGGGGTCAAAGGTTGGGAGGTACCCAATGCCTCTGACAGTGATCCATGATGTGCACCATAGCCTTGCAGACCAGGCTAGTCAGGCCTATAGGGAAATAGGTCCCATGGTTCATTGTGGTGCCACCTTTGTGGAGTGGGATAACTGTTGCTGTGCGCCAATCAGGGGGCACGATGCCCGATGTGAGGCTATTATTGAACATGGTGCATAGGTGGGGAGACAGTACAATCTGAAGTTCATGTAAAATACAGCCTAGGATGTTGTCTGCTCCCATGGATGCTGTGATATTGCAATTAGAGTGTGCAGCTTTGAGAGGGATCTGCCAGAATGTTGCCAATATCAATTGTTTCTGCAATGTTCGTGCCTTTGTGCTGTAACTCAGAGCAGATCTGGTTGTTGACATTGAGATTTGTGACATAGCTATAGAATGCTCTGTGGTTGTTGTTGGTATTAGTTGCATTATAGTTTTCATAGCTAGCTTTGGAGGATCTTATAAAGGATCTCACCTTCTTACTGAGGCTGGCCAGGGATCTCCTCCATGCATGGTATTGTACTCTCATTTGCAACAGTGTCTTCCTCCTGTAGTACAATATATTTATGGCATGGGACTACCAGATTGGTTTAGTTAATTAGGAGTATAGCGTCCTGGTTCTGTTTGGGATAGCACAAGCCATGCACTCCTGTAAGTGCTTATAGAGTGCATTTATGTAGGATTCAGCATTTGTAACAGTACTGTCCATTTGAATGGGTGTCATGGCGTCCACCATGTCTGTCTTAAGAAGCATGTAGTTGGCCTTGTAGACATATTATACTGTGGTTCGCTTAATGGGGGTAGGTGCGGGATGTGGATATCAATGGTGTTCAGCACATGGTCTGATCGGACCAACGAGGAGTTGGCTTCATGTGTGCAGCACCAGTCACTCATGTTGGTAATGACTATGTCTAGGATATTGTTGCCCCTGGTGGGTGTGTGGATATGTTGAGTTAGGGCATTGGTGTTTATGAATTCCAGAAACTGTTGAGCTAATGTGTTGGTACACGAGTAGTTTTCCCAGTTAATGGTGGGGTGGATTCAGTGAGACTTATGCGATGAGTGTGGTGTTGTGTGACTGTGTACCTTCTCCACATGACAGTCAGGGTCAGTCTTGGTTGGAGAGACCTTTACCTCCAGTTTGGCTAGATGAGTGCATCTCTCACAAGTTGTAGTGTTGGATGGTAGGTGGAGAGGCATGTCTGTGTACATGAGGCAATGTGTACATTGCCTCAGGATGTCCAGATTCATCAGATAGACAGGTGAGAACACTAGCAGTTGACTCTTGGACATGCCTGAATATAGAACTACATTCACCTAGATAAGTGAGGAAAGTGAGTACAAGAGCTACATTACTCTACGCAAGTGAGGAAGTATGTACAAAACCTGTTCACCCTTACATGTAGGTGATGTGGAAGATTGACTGCTATAGTAATTATTAGCTTATGTAGTGTTTGCAAGTCCTGAACAAGTGCTTAGCATGAATAACCAATCCAGATAGGGTCTTGGATAATATAAACACATGACACCCTCCCCCCAACAGGTACACAAGCATATATCCATGTACAACACAGGGCCCCTGTACCCACAACTATGCAGGTACAAGCTGCACTCAGTCTGCGTGGGACCTGCCCACATCAGTGGGTTGTATCACACACATATGGCAAAACAAGATGCTCTCCACATATACATCATGTAAAACATAGCTCCATGGCAGGTTGTGTACACACTGAATGGTGCACACCAACAGGTATCACAACCCACAAAGGGGGAGACGCCACCGATAATGGGAAGTACTGCACTACTAACCTGCTGAGTCTGGTCTGGAAGGCCACGAACCTTGATCACTTAAGTGATGTCAGCAGTAGAGATGTAGATGACAGTATGGTTGATGTCACACTGCATATCATAACCTTGCCAGGTCATAGGACATCATC
Source organism: Protopterus annectens (assembly GCF_019279795.1). Taxonomy (NCBI): domain Eukaryota; kingdom Metazoa; phylum Chordata; order Ceratodontiformes; family Protopteridae; genus Protopterus; species Protopterus annectens. The sequence continues at coordinate 826,782,473 of NC_056730.1, forward strand.
ACCCATACTGTGTACCACCTGCACTCGGTATACTAGATGTACATTCCTATGTCACAGGAGTGTTTTGCAACAGGACTGCTGGCAGAACCAACACTACAGAAGGTGTCTGAATAATTTGTGATCATCACACCAGTGGCAGCTACAGTATGAATTCCATTCCCCCTCATTGTAGTCCATACCTCACAGACAAACAGAAGGCATCTGCCTTTTGAAGTATGCGAATGACTATGACCTAGGACCAATAGCTGACTCGCATTGTCACCCCTATGTTAATAACCCTGTACCCATGAACTACCACCTAGGCAGCGGTCACCATAATGGACACGTGTGTGTGAGGGATGCAGCTGGGCAGTTGTCTTTCCTGTGATAGCTACATCACCACACCTATCAGGGAGTCATATGTGGCAACCGTAATAATGATAGGGTGCCATTCATGAATATAGAGATCATTGTCCAACCATAGAGAACACTCAAGTGACCCATATCAGATCAGATATTTCCTTTAAGGGGTATTGGCCATGTGCAGATGGCCTACACCAGCCTTCCCATTCCCCATCTCCACTATGTAGCATGATGCATACCCTGAATAAATACATGTCCAACCAGTGATGTCGGACATGCTACACGTACTCATCCTGATCTCAAACACATACGTCATAGACATCCATCTACCACATGCGGGACAGATCCTTGTCCCATAAAATTGACATAGTCCTGCCATACTATGCATTCCTGTCTGTTAAAGCTGCACATCGCTCCCCTCTCATGATATGATGACCGCATGGTAATGCATGGTATATGTATCATTAAACCTGTGGATCAGTAATGTGGCACTGCTCCACCTGGCCCCACAGACCTGCCTGTTGTCTACTGCCAGGTAACCCTTCATCCTAGATGCATACATGGCCCATGGTATATAGCCCACTAGTTGACTTTGACTGTACATGCTATAGTTGATATCCATCCCTGCAAATACCATCTGGCTAGCCAGTGTCCCTTGTGTATCACATGTGCAACACAGGTGATACATGGCAGGATGATGAATCGCTGTACAGTGCCGTGTAGCTGTATATGGCAGAACACATACATGTAAAACCTTATGTGAGCATGTCTGCAGGGTCACAGGTCATGTCTGTTAAGGCAGTGTAAGTCCTTATATGTGACATATACACTGCATCAAGGTCGACTGCATTAATGTGGACATATCCAGCCATGTGCTGATAAGTAGTAACACCAGTACAGGCAAATAGACATGCCCACATCAAGACAGCAACCACATGGAGTATGAGTAATGTAATCAGGTGACACACATTGCTGTATTCTGGGCTGTGGTGTAGTTCCTGTGTTGTCCATTACCTTACTTAGATAGAAGGAATTTTCTTTGCTCACCAGTGGGAGTGGGGAGCCTTGAACAGCTTACCTGTCGCTGTAGGAAGTGACCTCAGCACAAGAGCTGTAGTAATTGGTTGTTTTGGACCATTTCTAGCTCTTTTGTAGTTCCCTGTTTAAAATCCGCGTTTGCATGGCTTTTTGCGTTTGTGCGCATAGCGCAGTGCCGGTTAAACAAGGTTAAACTTCTTCTGGCTCCGCCAAGTCTGCTCTTCAAATTTTCCCTTAAGGAAGCTCTACTCTTAGTATAATCAGACTACTCACTATATTATAAGCCTAGCACTTGTTCTCAAAACTTCTCTACTAAGTAAACACTCTTGTACTAAGTAAAGCACTACATCCACCTACCACCCCTGTGAATATCCACTTCCCTTAAAGGCACAGCACTATCTTATACTGTTCTAGCATGTCAAGTGGTAGATTACTGGCGTCCTCTCCAGTTCAGTTGGTTAATCTGGGTATCTTGAGACAATGCTACAATTGTCTCATGTACACAGACAACCCTCTCCTCCTCCCAACAAACACAAATACATGTGAGAGATGCAACTATATAGCCAAACTGGAGGCTGAACTCTCTCAACTCAGGGCTGGCATGACCAGACAGGAGGAGATGGTAACCATGCACACAACAAACCCAGTCCCACATAGACCTACCACAACTGCAAACTAAACACATAAAAACACAAAGACATACTCGGAGGCTCTAATAAAAAACTTACCAAAACAACAGAGGCTCCCAAAGCAGACATCCAAAAATCCACCACCTCAAAACAAAACACATGCAACACATACTTCAATAAATCAGTGTGTCAACCAATCACAGCCCTTAAGGCCAAACACCATGCCTGATACACTAGTAATAGGTAACTCTGCAGTCAGACACACTGATGTCCCGCTTACCAGGCTGAACAAGGAGAGGGTGACTGTGAGCTGCCTATCGGGAGCTAGGATCCACCACATAACACACGCACTCAGGTCACTCCAAAGCAAGTATAAATATGACTCCGTCATTGTCCATGCTGGCGTGAATGACCTGAGACGTACCTCCCTGGACTACATGAAAAGAGACATAGAGGAGCTCTCCGATTATGTAGCCCAGGCTGGTATGACCCTGACCCTGAGCAGCATCTTTCCCTCACCAAGAATGATGCCACAATACAAAGACAAGATGATCAGCTTTAATAATTGGCTCAAGTACTGGTGTCATTCTAAGGGGATCCAATGTCTGTCTGCCTGGGATGACATGTTGGACAAGCCACGCTGTTTTGCAATGGATGGCTTACACCTGTCACCACTGGGCTTCCGGATATTGGCTAAGGCTCTTGCCACCCACATAGTGCCTTTTTTACGCAAGGCTCAAAAGACAAACACACTTCCTTAGAAAACAAAAATGGAAAAAAACTAAGGGTAATGCTGCTCAACACCAGAAGTCTAAATCTCAAGATGCAGGCACTCGATGCACTCCTCAGCATGGAGAACATCGACGTCTGTGCAGTAACTGAAACCTGGTTCAAGGCTCCTGAGAGCACCCCAGTGCTACCAGGCTATACCTCGTATCATGCTTTTCGGCCCCAAAACCCGGGCCGAACTACAAAGGAGGGAGTGTCCATATTCATCAAGGACACCCACACTTCCAGGTTAGTAGCAACACATGAAGCATCAGAGACCATACAGGTGCAACTAACCATAGGCAAAACTGCTATACAACTGGTAGCATGTTACAGACCACCCTCCCAATCTCCGGAACCCCACTCAGCCTTCCTGAAGACATTGGAGGATATGAATGTATCACAAAATACCATCATACTGGGAGACTTCAACTACCCAAACATAGATTGGGTACATTATTCTAGCCCTAACACCCTAGCCCAAAGGTTCCTGGAATTCATAAATTCAAATGCACTGGAAAGACTAGTCACCTCTCCCACTAGGGGAGATAATATACTAGACCTGATCATCACAAACATGGGGACAAAATGCTCCACACCGGAGGTATACCCCTCACTAGTGAGATCTGACCACAAACTAATCACCCTGGATATACATATCCTACCTCCACCCCCAGCACAAAAGACCACAGTGAAAAACTTCTCAAAAGCAGACTTCACTCTTCTTAAGACTGAGATGGTATCCTTTAAGCCCACTGGGCCAGTGGATACCACATCCCACAATGCCGAATCCTTCACAAATGCTTTCTATGGACATCTCCAAGAATGCATGGATCATGCAATCCCAAATAAATCCAAGTTCCTCTCCACCGAAGGCAAGCGTCCTGTCTGGTGGACCTCAGCCATTAACAAATTGTATAACAAAAGAAGGAAGCTACTGCACGTCAGAGCAAAATCCCATAAAGAGAAGACATCGCTGATCAACATTAGCAGAAAACTACGTTCTCTCATAAAAACATCCAAGGCCAACTTTGAGAGAAAAATTGCTAAGGACACTAAAGATAACCACAAAGCCTTATTCAGCTATGTTAGAAACCTGGGTGGAAACCCTCAGATATGCTCAGAGTTAGTTCACAACAACAAAAAATACACTGAACCAACAGATATTGCCAACATTCTGGCTGACAGGTTCAGTGCAAATTTCTCCCCTCCCTCACCCCCAAAAGAAGAAATACTTAACCCAGCTGAATGTAATCTCCCTGTCATCTCAGATGTCCAAGTGAGAACCGCCCTCAACAAAGCTAAAAATGCAGCACAAATGGGACCTGACGGTATCCCAGGTTGCGTGCTACGTGAACTCCAAGAGGAGCTAAACCCGCACATAAAAATGCTATTTAACCTTAGCCTTACTACAGGATATGTACCTGAACACTGGCGTACAGCAACAGTGGTCCCACTCCACAAAGGGGGTACCTCTACAGACCCTGGGAACTACCGCCTCATAAGCTTAACCAGCCTGTTCTGCAAAGCTATGGAAAGAATCATTATGGAACTCATAAACAGAGACATAGGGGACCTACAGACACTTGACCCCACCCAGTTCGGCTTTGTAAAGGGCAGATCCTGCCTTTTGAACCTGGTTGACTTTTTCAAAACAGTCACTAGAGCCATTGATGAGGGCAAAGCAGTCCATACAGCCTACCTGGACTTGGCTAAGGCCTTTGACACAATACCCCACTCAGGCATCATAGATAAGCTCAACAGCTTAAACGTAAACCCTTATGTCACTAGATGGGTTGCAAACTGGCTAAAGGACAGAACCCATAAAGTTAAAATCACTGGAGCAATGTCAGACTCAAAGCCAGTCACAAGTGGTGTCCCACAGGGATCTGTCTTGGGACCCCTCTTGTTCGGCATTTATTTCTCAGATGTTAAAGCAAACATGGGAGGGTTATGGCTGACAAAGTTCACAGATGACTGCAAACTAGGCGTCATAGTTGATACACCAGCGGACACATACATCCTACAAAAAGGCCTCATAGAAATGGACAACTGGTGCCGGAGTCACGGCCTTAAACTAAATGCCAAAAAATGTATAGTCATCCTCTTTGGGAAAAACAAAGTACCCACAAATTATCACATAGACAGCAACCCACTGAGTACAGAAAAAGTAATCAGAGACCTAGGGACCCAAGTCGACAGCAACCTCTCATTTGACACCCACGTTGCCAAAGTGGTTAGAAAAACATTCTACCTTGCACACCTCATCATGAAGGGATTCACATCCAGATCCAAGGATGTCATTTTACCACTATACTCCTCCCTCATCAGACCCATGATTGAGTACAATGCCCCATTCGGTATGTACCTCACTCGGCATTTGCAACAGCTGGAGAGACCACAAAAGTACCTCACCAAGAGGATCAAGGGTCTCCAACATATGTCTTATTCTGCCAGACTAAAGAAACTTCAGCTCTGTTCAGTAGCATACCGCCTGCTCAGAGGGGATCTCTGCCTGATGTACAAGGCCATGTCAAATCAGGATCTGATGGACATGCTCCACCTCAAAAAATCAAAATCCATCAGGACCACGAGAGCTAAAGACTTAAACCTCGGCACAAGTATGAATAGGACAAGCTGGAGGGATAGATTCATAACCCAGAGGCTTCCCATGCTTTGGAACAGGATCCCAGTTTATATTAGGCAGAGCCCCTCACTGACTCTCTTCAAGAGAAATCTTGATGAGTGGATGGAAGATTGTAAGTTTACCCCAGGGGTCACATCTGTGTCACTGCTAGACAGGGGCACAGTAAACTAATTCTATTATATAAGGGGACCTTCATTGTGTCACTACTAGACAGAGGCACAGTATTCTAAATTTATTCTGTACATTTTTGTACCATTTCATGGGGTGGCAAAAGCCACATCACTATGGCTAGGCTTACAAATGCCCCAGGGCAGATAGCCTAGTACTAAACTATGAAACTATGAAACACACACACACATGTGGTGATAATATCCACTTAACATTGTGTCCCATGTGTGTGACACAAACACGTCAGTGTCATGTATGTTTGCAAATGCAACTATTTAAACTGAATTAATGCGATACACATGTATGTTCAGTTGTAGCTCTGTATGTCTCTGACGTACTGTGACCTGTCTTCATCATTATGTCTTCCAGGTATGCTGCGTGCAAGGCTTCCCCCTTTTACATGCTTGGAGGATGACGCCCTCATCCCATACCTACTCGACAATCATGATATCCTGTTCAGCCATGTGCCACAGGATGCACAGCAGTTTGATGCCCTGTGGATGGAACTTCGCAGGAGGGTTAATGATGTGGGTGGCCACAACCGCACATACCAGCAGGTGTGCAGACACTGTACAGACCTCATTAGACGGGTGAAACAGCATGCAAATGTAATCGCCAGGGAACAAGGTGCAACAGGTGGTGGACCACCAACCCAGCCCCCACTCACACGTACTGAGGAGCTACTGGCCAACCTGGGGACACCTGCAGAACCACATCCACAAGCCTTAGCCAATATTGTGGAGGTGGGTGTCTCTCAACCACTGAGCCTGGAGTTGCCTGGTAAGTCAGTACTGCATCTATAACAACTATATTCCATATAGCTGCATGTGTCACTGTACAATATGTAATGTAACATCATATGCAAGGCATGTATACACACATGCCGCATACTATAGTATGCTACTCTGTGTTTGCACCCATATGCATACACCATAGTATAGTCTAATGTACTGGTGTATGTGTTATGCACATTACTCCCTGTAGTCTTTATACAGGGGTGGATTATGTTCATGCTGCTGTGTTACTCCTATTTAGGTACCTCTGGCATTCCACTGCGACAGCAGCCAGTTGCAGGTGAGAGTGTTATTATTTATCAGGAACCGTAATGCACAAATCTATCTGCCATGTGGCCATTCACAACATGTACACATAATATATGATCCTGTCACAATATACAGGTCGGACCTGCAATGTATCACAATGACTACCCATGTGCAACACTTGCAAACTATGTGAATCATCTCACCAACATGAATCCTCACAAACTTTATTGCCAGATGTGTTTACAGATGTGCATACAATGGTGGAGGTGCTGTTCACTTTAGGAACATACAACATATCTGATCTACACATGTGGTGAATACAAACAGTACTATACAGTGGACTGGAGTATGGCCAGCACACAGGTTTCACTGGTGTGGATCATAGCCCTGCTATGAATGTCACACAATGTGATGTGCTATCTTTACATGTCCATGACATCTATTGGCCTGGCTGCTACACTGCCTACCTAACCTGAAAACATATCCCACATACCACCCTTTATCTGCGTAACCCTGTTGTCAGTGGAGCATATATGTCATATGGGACAACACAGACATGTGAAATAGATACCCATCACAATAATTCGGACAGCACATGTACACACATGGCCAGAGAGGATGGCCAGAGACATGGAGCAACACACACACTAGACGTGTTGTACTTGTGTCTACTCCCTGCCATACAATGGCTACACATGGTTCGGCCATGGCCTTTGTATAATGGCCATAATGTAGACGTGGAACACTAGACATCCTACAGGCCTGTACACATCTTGTGTAGGCGTAACATCAATCCACCACATAAGATGTGTTGATCATCTTGAGGCTGTTGCAGCATGACAGCAGTCACCTGCACAGTATCCACATCATGCCATAGATACAGTACATTTCCGTTGCTGGTGATGTACATAAATTACATACTAGCTCCTCGTGTGTGGTACACAGATGTCATGTGGGACATGGTGTACGAATGTGTTTGCCATGTCTGGCCATAGTTGCCAGGCTGCAGCAATATGGTTGTAGATGTGCAGGGGTGTCATCTGTATACCCATCAGTGACCTGTGTCACAACTTCCACATCATGGTTTAGTGTGTATACACCTCTGTGACGTGGGTCACATTCCACAGTATATATGTATTGTATCTGAACACAGTCATGGCTATGAACCCTGTCTGTAACTCACACTGTATAGCACTAGAGATGCCTCATGATTCCCTGCAATGGCCATACACATCAGCTAAATTTGCAGTATATCTGTAGGGTGGACAGACAACACTGATTTGGTACACCATTGCCCCACTGTATATTTGACAGGACACCATTGTGTTAAACATGTATGCATGTCATTGCACATGTCAGCAGGTCACATGTCATACTACATGTGATTATCAAGGTCATATGCCACAGATCAGGCAGGTGTGCTGTTAACCTGTGCTGGTCCACATGGTGTAACACAGGGATGTATGCTAACCACTACTATGATTGTATAATTTGCATGCCATCTGATATGACACATGCATGCTGTTGTGTGCAACCTAGGGATGTATGATAACTACCACTATTATTGTCTGCGCTGCATGCCGTCTGCCGTATCACATGCATGTTGCATGTCTTCTGTCATATCACATGCATATGTGTGTATGTCTATTGTATAGATTGTAATGTACAGTTCTTGTCTGCCCTCACAGGTGATATAGGTGCATTGCCCTCCTGCGGTACATCAGATGTTAGTGTCCCCACAGACTCCAGCAGTGATGATGAACGTATGATTGGGACACAGGCAGAGTTGTCAGGGGCTAAAACTGTGACATTGGTTGCCATTCTATCTATATCCACCTTATCCACGCACACAGTTCCTATACCTGCACATACCCCATCACCAGTGGCCATAGAGGAAGGACAGTTGGTGCATGGTAGCTTGGAGCAGGAAAGTGTGGGGCCTATTGAAGGTGTGCCTGCACACCATGATGTCAGCCAAACTACTGGTGATGCCCCACACAGGCACGAGGCCAGTGCTGCTCGTAGGAGGACCTTTGGCCAACATGCTCCTGCACGACAGAGCACAGCAGCTGGTGTCACCAGACGCATGTTTCAGGCTGCAATGGAGGCACAGGCACGTGCTGAATGGCACAACAGAGAAGAGCAGAGACTACAGAGGGCTGCTTTCCATTCTTTAAACAACAGCATCCTGGCAATGGTAAATACTCAACAGCAGATTGCTGATGCTTTGGATAGACGGTTGGGTGACATGGTTGGAGTCCTTGACCGTGGCATGACAATAAGCAAGGGTGAGCTGTCTGTGTTGGAACATCTGGTAGGAGTGAGGCGTCGGGCACATGGACGTAGGCCTGCTACATCACCTGTGTCAGGTCTACATGTACAAGCTACTTTACATGCCCGCTCCTATATTGGCAGTAGCAGTGCATCTGGTGCTGTGCTATCCACACCATGACATGGCAGGCCACATGTATGTGGCCTGGTATGGTCCCAACAGGGACATGGTTCCAGTGGACAAGTGACATCAGTCAGTACCCAATCTGCATCTTTGTCTGGTAGTGCCCGTGCAACCCCTGGCAGGCACAAGTCACATGTCCACGGCCGGACATCGCAAACTGTAAAACCTCGCCTGTACAGTCTGCAGCTGTCAATAATACCCCTGTGTAGGCCAGACACATGGGAGAACTGTGTGAAGACATACACGCACACACTGGACACATATGTAGGACACCGCAACACACACATGCATAACATCCACACGCGCCCAATTAGATCAAAGGCCCAAACCCACATACATGATGTCATCCAATGGTGCAGCTTAGGCCTCTGGCAAACATTAACACCCTGTGCATATGATGATGCCTGTGCCGCATCCCCTGACATCCACACCATCAGTGCAGGGACATGCTCATATGGTCTGATGCACAGGGTGAACAGACTAGGATGATATGTGTAGTTTACAAATGTTGAGGACTGTTGACAGGCAGCAGATATACCATGTAGTACAGGTGCACAATACTGTTAACAGTATGTGTCTTGTGTAACAACAGTAAATGAATGTTGGTCATGATGTTCTGCTGTCCTTCTTCAGGTCTAATTGCACGTGCCGGTGGATGTCAGTGTTTGAGTTAAGTGTCCCATATGTCAATGTGGACTACTCACAGGTATGTATGAATATACCAGCATGCACCATGTAGCTGCCACATACCAGTGAGAATGTCCCATGTTACAAACACATCTACCATTCCAAGAGCATGATAGCTGTGTATTAAGCTACTGTGGCCACAGACGTGACATCCATAAAGGGTGACATCACAGGTACAGTTACATGGAGTGGTGAGATAATTGAGTGGTCTAGCTGATTACAAGGGTAGAGGCCAGTTGGAAGTGTGATGCCTCAATGGGAATCAGTAATACACGTTCCCATGAAAGGATGCCTACACACAACTGCACCCACACACTCAGGTATTGACACACATGTATTCAGTGACACTGTAACACACACACACACACACACACACACACACACACACACACACACACACACTCATGGCTTCACTGACACAGTAACACACACTCGCACACAGTTGCTACTGGTGGGATGAGGACCCCTGCCTATGTGCAAATAATCATTACAGTACTGTGCACCTACATGATGCACCACAGAGAATACACATGTACAGATAGTCAGTATGGCCTAAGATTGGGGACATCAACACGGATAGTTGAATGCATCGCCTGGATGGTGGGAGGGGTCTTATCAGTTTAGTATGGTAACATACATCCTCACCCCAGGGAACAGTCAGCCCTACATACACACACTGTGGCATTCAGTAATTAATACACCTATGTCATGCACATACAGATAACTCACATGTGTGAGATACACGCCCCTGCTTATGTCCTGCTTTCTACACTGCAGCCTGTACAGATGTGTACACTAGTGTACAGGAGAGTGAGTAACAATTGTGATGTATTCCCCACAATATGTGACATATATGGACACACACACAACCACACATGCCAGTACTGTGAATCTCAGACCTGCATAGCTCATGTTATGTATGTCAGACGTACATAGTATTGCACATGTTATAAACTGTACTGATGCTTCCTGTGCCAACAATGCTGATATATGCACTAGGGACGTCATATCTATTAATGGGTGTCAAGTGATTTATCTTTGCTGTCACCCTGACTGCTGTCTAAGTTGTGTGTTATGTCCTTCAATTAATTAAACCATTGCTTACCAGTTACACAGGGTATTGTAGCACCACTTGTGACACACATGTGAGCTGTCCACAGCAAACATCCATCTGCAAAGATGCTCCGCCACTTAGTTATTTCAACACATCTGTCCATACCTGTGGTACATCATTCTGTACATTTAGCATATCACCATATACAGTTGACAATGTTGAGGCTGCATTGCAGGTGCACGATGTACTAGGATACACACCACCTGCATACATCAGCAACTGCACACACATGCTATCTGAACACACAACACTACGTGTACATGTGTGTAGGTCCTACAGTCCTGATATTTGGTCATGTTTGTAGGCATTGCAATTGGTGGATATGTGTAATGACATACATGACACATGGACTGCTGTATGATATGATGGGTGGCCAGTACAGAGGGGATGTTACCTCTGTCAACATTGATATCACATCTTATGTACTGTTAGCATTCAGCAGCCATGGACCTACATTCCATGTGCATGTGTGTAATGGCTGTAGCCACCTGTTTGCACAAAGGACTACAACAGCTATCCTATTTACAGGTATGTTGTGTGTGTGGCATGTACATACTCAGGGCAGGTACATGTATGTCATATCCATACATGAGGGTGTGTACTGGTGTACAGCAACAGACATCTGCTAATGGTGGAAAGTACTGAGGGCCTTTGGCATGTGTACAGCTGACCTGGTCACAGACAGTGGTATCATTGCATTGCATAACACATTATGCAACTGTGTCAGTACATGTGTACTGTCTACATTTGATGTAGAGCTTAGTACAGTACACAGGTCAAGGGTCACATGGTGGTGTACTCGTCTGTCATACAACATGTATGGTTGCGTGTTGTTGGTCCGAGGGCATGGTGGTGTCTGCAGTTTACATCCCAGAATGCAGCATGTGACACTGTGTCCTGCGCATGGCTCATCTGTGATGCCTTTGGTGGGGGGACCGGTCAGTACATGTGAGTGGCCTTTATGTATGTGGGTACACCACCTGGAGTGGTCCGTACCTGTGTTATGGCCCACATGTCTGGTTCTGAGGTATATGGTGGTAGTGCTAGGATCTGAGGTATATAGTGGTAGTGCTATTGTGCACTACAGAGACATCAGCCAGGTGTTCTTCACTGCACAGATGTCAGTACTCCCCAGTGTTGGATTTACAGTGGCCAGCTGTGAATATGGACGCTACACATCTAGCACTGGTTAGCATAAGAAAACAATGCAGTTGTCCTGTAGGTGTATGGGAGTTAACCTGTGTTTAGGACATTTGCCTTGGAATGGCACTGTGTGGGTGGATGTGATTTGGGTAATATCCACACTCCCTTGTATCATGGATGCATGTGATATGTGACAAAGGCCTGCCTACTGTCAGCCATGTCATCCCAGAATGACAGCTGATGTTGTGTAAAAGACCAGTGTTAAATATATGTAGAGCAGCGTTCCCACTAACAATGACAACTACTAACACCAGAGCCCATTACAATGTGTTCTTTATGTCTAACTGTAATAGCATGGCCACTGTGGCCCTCCGTGTTTAGCATCAGAGTGCATCCCAGTCAGCCCTGTGCTACTAGGAGTATGAGCATGCCCAGTATATCCTTGTGTAGATGGACACATAGTAGTGCATTCTAACCAGCCCTGTGCTACTAAGTGTGTGAGCATGTCCCCTGTGCTACTAAGTGTATGAGCATGCCCAGTATATCCTTGTGTAGATGAACACATAGTGCATTCTGAACAGCCCTGTGCTACTAAGTGTGTGAGCATGCCCAGTGACACCTTGTGTCAGTTATGTGCCTCTGTGTATGGGCATGGCCATTGTAACCTTGTATAGTGGTAGTAGTCATCAATTCCACAGATGGGCATACTCCAGTTCAGGATGGATTCCTACTTTAAACACACAGGTTCACAGGTATGTACATCTTAACTGCCAGCATCCCTGTTGATGTCCGCATTCCCAGACGGTCATAATGACAGCCTTGACATGTGTAGTTTGTGTGACGCGATTCGTAAGTATGTAGTATTGTAATAGTAATCTGTAAATAAGCAGGTGTTCCGTACCCGACACTGGCATGTGTGTGTATGTCGGTCCCCGTTTGCTGGTAGACTCTAAATTGCTTTTAGACTGCCCACACTCCATACATTTCTTATACCACTGTTAGCAATGCCGATGATGTCACCCATCTACAAATACACCTCTGGGAGGTCTGTGTCCCATTAATCTCTGTAGCGCTTTCTGTAACTGCGTAATGCTGTAGTGTAATAAAGTATTTAGGTAGGTGTTCTAGTTCCACGCTTGCTGTGTGTGTGTCTCCCCATTTGCCTGAGGACTGAGTAATACCTTTATACTGCTCACACTCCATACATTTCTTATACCCACCGTTAGCAAGGGTGATGATGTCACCCATCTACAAATACACCTCTGGGAGTACTGTGTCCGGTAATCTCGGTAGTGCATTCTGTGACTGTGTAATGCTGTAGTGTAATAAAGTAGTTAGGTCGGTGTTCTAGTCCCACACTTGAAGTGTGTGTGTGTGTGTGTGTGTGTGTGTGGGTGTGTGTGTGTGTGTGTGGGGGGGGGGTTCCCATTTACATGAGGACTGAGTAATGCTTTTATACTGCTCACACTCCATACATTTCTTATACCCACCATTACCAAGGCCAATGATGTCACCCATCTACAAATACACCTCTGGGAGTGCTGTGTCCCAGTAATCTCGGTAGTGCGTTCTGTAACTGTGTAATGCTATAGTGTAATAAAGTAGTTAGGTCGGTGTTCTAGTCACACACGTGGTATGTGTGTGTGTGTGTGTGTGTGTGTGTGTGTGTGTGTGTGTGTGTGTGTGTGTGTGTGTGTCTGTTTGCCTGAGGACTGAGTAATGCTTTTATACTGCTCACACTCCATACATTTCTTATCCCCACCGTTAGCAAGGCCAGTGATGTCACCCATCTACAAATACACCTCTGGGAGTGCTGTGTCCCCGTAATTTCAGTAGCATGTTCTGTAACTGTGTAATGCTGTAGTGTAATGAAGTAGTTAGGTCGGAGTTCTAGTCCCACACTTGCCATGTGTGTGTGTGTGTGTGTTTGTGTGTGTGTGTATGTGTGACCATTTGCCTGAGAACAGAGTAATCCTTTTATACTGCTCACACTCCATACATTTCTTATACCCACCGTTATCAAGGCCAATGATGTCACCCATCTACAAATACTCCTCTGGGAGTGCTGTGTCCCGGTAATCTCGGTAGCGTGTTATGTAACTTGCATAATGCTGTAGTGTAATAAAGTAGTTTGGTTGGTGTTCTTGTCCCACACTTGCCGTGTATGTGTGTATGTCCTCGTGGCCTGAGGACTGAGTAATGCTTTTATACTGCTCACGCTCCATACATTTCTTATACCCAATGTTATCAAGGCCAATGATGTCACCCATCTACAAATACACCTCTGGGAGTGCTGTGTCACAGTAATCTCAGTAGCACATTCTGTAACTGTGTAATGCTGTAGTGTAGTAAAGTAGTTAGGGCGATGTTCTAATCCCAGACGTGCCAAGTGTGTGTGTGTCTGCCAGCATGAGGCAAGTACAGTGCTTTGTAGTATTTGCTGTAGCTCATGCCCTAAACACGTGTTGCTGCAGTGTGGTATGGTAGGGGTTGTATAAAGGACATGACAAGTGTGTGTTTGACTGTCAGAGCCTGTGTAGAGGTGGCCGTGATTATCTTACCATTGGACATGTTTGGGAGTGGGTTGTGTAGTTTTCCTATATAGTATCCATCTTATGACACATTGGCCACCTCGCGAGTAGTACAGCTGCCAGTCAGCCACGGCACTGTGTTGGAAAGCCATACCCATATATCTGGCAAACGGGCTGGTGAACTAAGTATGCAGCCCTACTAGTACCCGGCATATGTCCCGCACCCATGTGCCATGCACATACAACCTTGCCTAGGATATTCCACTATGTTGCTAGTAACATGCACATTGAGGACAGATAGTAGGCATGGTGTGACCTCAGTGGCCTGCAGAGGACATGGCACCCTGTACAGCGGTACAATAGGCACATATTTGCGGACATTGTGCCTTCACTATGTTCTACACTGAATGGCTACAACCTATGTGGTGCCATCATATGTGATCCACTAAGGCCAGACAATGCTGTACACATGTGCCCTGTATGGACCTATGCCACTGACACCACGGAATACCTGTCCATTCTATCCTTGAAGGTGCAGGGCCGAGCTGCTCACTATAAGCAGGTTTCGCCACACCAGGCCAGTATTGGCATATTGGGGTATAACAGGCTGTGTACACTACATGTGTCTGCCAAACCAGATACACCTGTACATGTCACTGTACAGTATTGTGGGACATGCACATCCCAGGCAATGTCCATATGAAGGACTAGCAAACGCAGACATGGCATGCATTGCAAAGCTATGGCCCTACACATTGGTAACCAGGATGTCAGGCCAGATAATGCAGTACCCATCTGTGTGGGACATTGCAGACACTACACACCTGCACTGCACACCATTGTCAGGTGACACAATGGCAAGGATTACCCCTCACCCAGCCTTGTACAGCCATCTTGCACAGCCAAACACTACACACCCATGGAGCAATTAATACTTGCATGACAGTATTGGCATCCTGTGTCTGCATGTGGGTTGTGATGCTCCCAACCACAGTCACTCCCAGTATAAACCTTGTTGGCATACCAACAGTTGTCAAGCACTTTCACATGGCCTAGCACATAGAACCTCCAGATATCCCCTGTGGTGCATGTGGTCCTGTGCATTACTGCGGTGTGGCAAACTAAGCAATTACATTGTGTATTTGCCACCCTGGCAAAGGTGTCAATGCATGTCCATTAGAGTGTGGTTGTGGTGACAATGGCATCTGTTCATTTGGACTGACATGTGTGCCACACCTAATGTATGTCTACTATATCTGTTGCAGATGGCATTCACTCACCTGCACACATGTTCTTACAGCACTGCAACATGCCGCCTCTGTGGCACATGTAGTAACGTCATGCACATGTAATAGTAATGAGTATCTAAGCTTATGTTCCCTCAGAATACCTACCCTGTAATGCAAGTCTATGTTTTCTTCTGAACAACTTCTTTGAAAGCATAAAACATTACTCTTTTAACTTATTCCCCTGACATCTAATCCACATCAGATTATATTGTTTTGAATGCTTCTTGAAGTTTTGAGCCTAAATGTGTTAAATGTTTTATATTTTACACTGTATAAGTATTATTGTAATTTTTGCATGTACCTGTTTTTGTCTGTATTGGAGCTTTTCTCCCCAGGACTCCATTGAAAACGGGTTCTTTTGGCCCAATGGACTATCCTGGTAAACCAACTGCAAATAAATAAATAAATAAATAAATAAATAAATAGTCAGGGGTTTGCTCCTGTACTATTCAGCATGTGGCAGATTATGGTTAAGTCTCCAAGCCCTTCCCTGGTTTACATTGCCTGACCCGCACACACACTCTCTGGTGGATGTGAAGGTGTACACCTGCACAGCAGCAGTATGTGTATTGTAACAGATGGAAATGGTCAGGTGATGGCCTCTGCACCTATTGCAGTCCTCCTCTAGGTGATTGCATGTGGTACAGCTGTGATGGTGTTCCCATATCCATCCGCATGATAAAAACAGTACACTATTTAGGGAAACATGTTATTATCTGGCCATGACAGTCGCTGTGAGTGGTACCTGGATGTGGTGTTCTGACATGGCATTGCAGATGATATCTGGATGTACCTCAATCATTTTCAACAGTGGGAATAGCCTAATGACAGGAGGGTGATGTGCCACACAACTACAGCATGTAAGTGTAGTTATGCTGCATTGAGACTATTGCCTGTTTAACATGTGTGTGGTAATGGCTATTCTGCATGTTAAAATACAGACATGACAGTACTCTGTTCATGAGGGAACCCCATCTGTAGGGCCATCTGTGTACAGGTCAGTGTGTGCAACTATTTGTTTCCTGTGTTACACACTGAACACACTTCTGTGCACAGCAGAAGCATGGTGTGGGGATTGTAGACAGTACATTATGATAGGGATGTGTTACTGCCATCGCATCCCTGACTGGATATGTGTCACATGAGATAGTGGTATGACTGATACTGTGTGGAATTCCCAGTGACAAGCCAATGATGGGCAACTGTTCATAGCTGCGGTCACACATCTACTACACATTGTACAGTTGCCATGCGGTATATATGCATGTGTTTTCTCCCTCTGCAAATGTATACCATCTGTTGTGTTGGGTTGCTGGTGATATCTATGCATACTTGTGTAGGTAATCTTGTATGCTGTTGTCTATCACTAAGCCATATGTGGGTTTAAAGTGCAATACCATAGGCTGAATGGATTGGTAGGTCCCGGCAGATCCTCCTGTCCCACTTCCGCTGACCATGACACCGGGCACCAACACATCTGGGGCCCAGCCATTAACATCAACCTCTGTTGGCTCTGCACCACCTTCTGGTGGTACCACCACTGAGGATGGAGCATGTCCCCCTTGGGAGCGGGACCAGACAGGTACATATCTGCTGTTGTGCGGTCCCGGACATGTTGCGTAGGTGGCTCCCTAAGGGGTTACAAAGTCAGATATGCCAGTTCAAGGGCAGAGTGTCACATTTACAGGGTAATGCTGCCCCTCCTGGACAGCCACTATCACTGCCTCCTTTGCAGCTGTGTAGGTGCAGTGGCAGTTGCCTATGGCGGGAGACCTCTGTCCCACTGTTCCCATGGGATTTTGAATGCCGAAAACCCATCCCCATCCAGGGTGTATCCCCCCCACATGTGTCATATTCCAACCCTGTATGCTGTCATTTCTGTGCTCCTACCTATCCTCCACGGCCATACCTACACTCCTTCTCCAACATCTGACCCTCACCTACGGACACATAAGGCCATTTGGCTCCTAGGACACCATCTGCCCTATACATAGCTGTCCATTACACACACGTGCCCACTGGACACATGAAACCCTTGTAATATGCATCATAACATACAACTGTTATCCTCACCACTGTCCCTCAAGTGCACGGTCCTGGTATGCACATCACTCCTACATGGTCCAGGTACACATGGGGAGGATGACCCCATTGTACACAAAACACTACCGGTCCCTCTATGGTTACCCCATTTACCTTTATCATGATGATGATGTTGCACACAGCACATTGCAGGAGTACTGTTCACACATAATGATTGGACAGGTACTGTTGTGTTAATGTACATTACATGCACAGAGTGATGTATACGGCCAATGTACAACTATTATCTGTATGAGGGAGTCTTGTGATCACATAGAGCAACACCAATACATAATACAGGTGTCGCTGATGTTTCCCGTTTCATTTGTTTGTAATGCTTTGTTGCCTCATGGTATGTCCCTGATACATCTCTATATATGTATGTACCTATATGCTGGACATAATCACTCACATGTACATCTACATGATGGGATACATTCCTATACTGTTGGATGACTGCACTGTATGATATCCTCTGGTTGCAGCCTCTTACGCTCGATTAGCCTCTACATTGCTGAACCAATGCAATACGTGCATACTGGTAGCAAAACACGCTTACACCCACTCAATCCCACACTTGTTAATGCACCGGCATTGGTGCTTGCATCTGTCACTAACAACCGTAGGTGTGAGAGAGGACCACAGTATTACATTGTGATGGCAATTACATCATACTACATGACTCCAATATTGGGATTGGCCACCCATTAGGCGACGGCATTGCGTTTGACTGTATGGAATTAGTGGCCTGTCCAGTGACACAATCATATTTGTGTGTACCTCATACAATGTGCTACCACCTTGTGATGCCTATTATATCGCAATACATGAATACAGTATCGGAAACAGCTGACTTTTAGGTGACGGCATGGCGTTCGACTGTATGGAATCAGCGGCCTGCCCAGAGAATCATTCATATTCATGTGTTCCTCTTAGGCATACCTTGTGATGCCTATCACATCGGACTACATGACTACAGTCATAGCCGGCCATAGGCATAGGCCAACTAAACGGCCGCCTAGGGCAGCGCTTTAGTGGGTGCACTTTACCAGTATTTATTTGGTGTAGGTAGACCAGGATGTGGGCACTGGGTGGTGTGGTGGGGGGTGCCGTTCTGCCCTCTGCTTAGGGCACCAGTTGACCTAAGGCCACTCCTGACTACAATATCGAGAATGGCTGCACATTAGGCGACCGCAAGGCGTTTGACTGTACGGAATCAGCGGCCTGTCCGGTGAATCATTCATAATTATGTGTTCCTCTTACAATCTGCTCCCACCTTGTAATGCCTATCACATCGGACTACATGACTACAGTATCAGGAATGGCTGCCCATTAGGCGACGGCATGGCATTCGACTTTATGGAATCAGTGGCCTGTCTAGTGAATTAATCATATTTGTCTGTTCTGCATACACTCTGCTCCTGTCTGGCTGATACATGGGAACTGAGACCCTGCATTACAAATGAGTAGTTGGGTTGTGGTAGCCACATCTGTCAAATGGATGATGCTACCGCATAACTATTATAGGTTTCCTACCTTCTCAATTGGCCAGGGTAGGACTTTAGGGTTACCACCTGTCCCACTTTGCGAGAGACAGTGCAAAAATAATCAAGACATAGCACATGTCCACATTACAGGACATTATTATATTCTATGTTTCATTAATAATTGCATACAACAGTTATTTTATATGACACTTCTATATGTTATGTGAAGTAGCATAAGCAATTCAAATGCAACTAGATTAAGCTTTTATTTGTGCAAATAAGTGTAATCCTGTACTATGCACGGCTGTAGCTATGTTTAGTCCTGGAATGTCTGAAATTTCTACAGAACGTTTCCCATTCTGGCCAGTTGGAATGGTGGCAACCATATAGGACCTGTATGTAGAGACATCAGACTTTGCAGCGCAACACACCCACAGCCAGTAGAAAAGGGTTTACTTCACTGTTTTGCCTAAATAAAAGGTTACTCTTGTAACATTATAGTTGCTTATACTGTTACCTATAACATTTAGGTGTTTCAGAGGAACATAATTGTTTTATGCTACTACTACAGACAATATAGCTAGTCTTTGCCCTAAATCACAGGACATTTGCCTTAATTACAGTTATTATGCAGCACACAACTGTCCACAGGGGAGTGTCCCTCACAAAGGTGGACAGGTGGTAACCACAAACCTATTATTCTATCAACTTTTCTAAGGTAGTCTGCAGAACATGGGCTTTCTCTCACTATCAGACCTCTCATACGAATGGGGAAGAATAAACACTGAATCAGGGACACTGCATAACAACCTTAGGAACACATTTAGAAGGTTGGTGTTATTAACCTGACACATTGACGGACACAGAGCACATATGCATTCATACAGATTGTCTGAGGTGCATGCAGTTTATGACTCTTACATGTTGTCATTATTCATTACATGTATTCTGCCACCTTTCCTCCTAATATCACTAGTTCTAGGATGGTTTACTTGAGACTGTGTTAAGATTCTGATTCGCAATCACGGACACTTCTGGTAATCGAGGACAGTTCAATGATATGGTCCCTATGTATTTCCCCAATGGTTTATGGACTGTCCAGTAGATGTGCTCTTACAGTTTGGGAGGTATGGGCATCTGCTATACCCACATTGGAATATTACTTACACCCATGGGGTGGTCCTAATAAGTGTCTGCCAGCCAACACCTGCATGCCTAGCCCCATAATCGCATACCCTTAGTTCCCCCACCTGCCACTACTCTACAGCACTCATCCTTAGTGTGGCACAGGTGGATGCAGGTGGGATATGAACACACCCCTACACACTGCCCACTCTCCCCGTGTCGGGACACATGTCGTACGTTGTGTCAACCCATGTGTTATCAGGCTTGCACAACCTACTGTTCCGTGTACAGCTACATCCTGTCCGTATTGGTGCTCTCCCATTGGTTGAAGGTACCAAATTTTTGGTGTCCAGCAAGGGACGTCGCTGTCCATGTTTAAAGTGTAGACCTTGTAGATCTCTCCCACTGTTAGCTTCCTACAGGTGGTCTGGGAAACAGTGTTGTATTTACCTTTATTGCGTGTCTGTATGTCTCACCGGCTTAGCTGGGGGGGAGGGGGTGATAAGTAGATGTTTATTGAGTGGACCTCTCACTAATATAGGCCAGGTCTAAACATGTTACCCGTAACTGCTGTAACATAGCCTAGGTATATACATGTGTATATTTACTGTAACATATATAATTATCTAGTTACATTAATATATACAGACATATCTGCATATGTATTCATACATGTATATTCATATCTTGCTGTTTGATATATATATATATATATATATATATATATATATATATATATATATATGATTATATATATGTACATCAGTGTGTCGATACATTCCCCACTCATACGCACTTACACATGCGTAATGGTGTTTATAAGCTTCACCAGATACTAGTGCCTTATTCATTATAACGCCAACACACTCCAGTTATCTTGTAATCGGTATGTAGCACATTATACAGCGGACAGATGTCACTATATGTTCATGTATGGATTACTGATGGTAATTGGAAAGTGATAGTGTGATTCAACCCATCCCTCTTCTGCACAGCCTATTATTCCATGTATTGTCGATGTTTGTATGGGCACATTCCTATTATTTATGTCTTCAAATGGAATGCATGTGTTACAGAATTTGTACTTCAACACATATTGTTGTCTGCATGTGAGTATGCATATATACCTATTACGACCTAGCTGACCGCCACTGGGTGGTCCATTAGAACCAGCCCATTCAACCCTGGCCAACCTGGATCCATAATTGCATACCCAAAGTTCCCCCACCTGCCACTACTCTACAGCACTCATCCTTACTGTGGACGCAGGGGAATGCAGGTGGGATATGAACACACCCCTACACACTGCCCACTCTCCTCATGTCGGGACACATATCGTACGTTGTGTTAATCCATGTGCTATCAGGCTTGCACAACCTACTGTTCCATGTACAGCTACATCCTGGTCGTAACTGTGCAGGTGTTGGCTAAAGGCACCAAATATTTGGGGCTAGGCATGCAGGTGTTGGCTAAAGGCACCAAATATTTGGTGTACCGCAAGGGACGTTGCTGTCCATGTTTAAAGTGTAGACATTGTAGATCTCTCCCACTGGTAGTTTCCTGCTGGTGGTCTGGGAACAAGTGTTGTATTTACCTTTATTGCGTGTCTGTATGTCTCACCGGCCTAGCTGGGGGGAGTGGTAAGTAGATGTTTGTTGAGTGGACCTCCCACCAACATATGCCTGGTCTAAACATGTTACCTGTAACTACTGTAACATAACCTAGGTATATGCATGTGTATTTCACTGTAACATATATATATATATATATATATATATATATATATATATATATATATATATATATTTACATTAATATATACAGACATATCTGCATATGTATTCATACATGTATATTCATATCTTGCTGATTATATATATATATATATATATATATATATATATATAGAGAGAGAGAGATAAACACAACCCAACCCAGAGCTACGAATGTACAATGGTAGTATGATAACAACTAGTACTTGTTGTTGGAATACGACTGGAAAAAGACAAATCAAGCAGTCGACTGCAATTCAAAAGTGCTTCCCAAGTATGTAAACCATGCAATGCGAATATGCCAAATGTCAAACAGTCACTGAAACGCTAATGGATCAAGTCCGTTAGCTCAAAACACAATCTGATTGTATTAAAGTACTTTTAAGTAAACGGTTACTTTCCTGCAACGCACTGTAGCACTCTAGTGATTCCGAAATGCTCTTTAACAAACAGTTACTGTCTTACGAAATGCTGAAGCAAACCATGCGGTTCTGTATTACGGTGAAAGCTCCTTCAGTGTAAAACAATCTTGTGGTTCCAAAGTACTCTATCACAAACAGTTACTTTCCTTCTGAGTAGTAAAATAGACCATGCGGTTCAATATTACGATAAAAACTCCTTTAATGTGGTAAGCGCTTTCGCGGTGTACCCCACCGCTTCATCAGACAAAGTAAGAACAAATCACGAACATTTATATACAGGTTTAAAAACTAATTAAACTAATTAAAAACAAATTAACAGCTCGTTAGTTTAGATATCTCACCTTGTTAAAATAAGTAAATCCATGTCGCTGTGTTTTAGCGGAAATTACATCACCGCATACATAGCATAAGCAGGATATAGATCCTGCATGTCAAATTTTAAAATAATACGTTCTAAAAAATCTTTTTTGCATTCTGCTAAGCCATAAGGGCAGAATTGATAAGGAAAAACCACATTTACAAAATAACATCAAAATCCGATGCATACCGTCATTGCTTGAAATGTATGCATGGAGAGAACGATGCGAACTGCTAAGAATGTGTGCATATAAATATAAAATGTAAACAATGATGTGCAAAAGCTGAATAATATGCATAACTAAAGCAAAAAGCTTATTGCATCACCGCGTACATAGCATAAGCAGGATATAGATCCTGCATGTCAAATTTTAAAATAATACATTCTAAAAAATCTTTTTTGCATTCTGCTGAGCCATAGGGGCAGAATTGATAAGCAAAAACCACATTTCTAAAATAACATCAAAATCGTCATTACGAACTGCTAAGAATGTGTACATATAAATATAAAATGTAAACAATGATGTGCAAAAGCTGAATAATGTGCATAACTAAAGCAAAAGGCTTATTACATCACCGCGTACATAGCATAAGCAGGATATAAATCCTGCATGTCAAATTTTAAAATAATACGTTCTAAAAAATCTTTTTGCATTCTGCTAAGCCATAGGGGCAGAATTGATAAGCAAAAACCACATTTACAAAATAACATAAAAATCCGATGCATACCATCATTGCTTGAAATGTATGCATGGAGAGAATGATGCGAGCTACTGAGAATATAGATATAAAATGTAAACAATGATGTGCAAAAGCTGAATATGCATAACTAAAGCAAAAAGTTGTAGAGCGGAATGATATGACATGGTTAAAATGTGTGTAGACGTGTATGATGTGGAATAGAAATCACCCTGTCCTGCAGCAATCTGTAAAGGAAACAGATCTCAAGACAAAGGATGTGAGACAGAAATGCATGGAAATATGTATGTGAATGCATTGCTGGAAATGAATGGGAGCAAAGGGATGAGAAAATGTATGTGTGGGTGGGAACACAAGAGCAAGTTCCCATTGGAAAAGGCACATCCCTTGTGGATGGCATAGAAATGTGGGAATGAAAGGACATGGATGTAGGTGATGACATGGCCAAAAGATGTATATATATATATATCTTCTTCTTCTTCTTTCGGCTTTTCCCGGTTAGGGGTCGCCACAGCGGATCACCTTGTCCGCACATTGAATGGCAGTGGAGTTTTACGGTGTCGAGTTGCCAGCCCGGCGCCCAACCTTCCACAGAAGGCACACTCACACGCACACCTAGGGCCAATTTAGAGTGTCCAATCCACCTGCAGCATGTCTTTGGGATGTGGGAGGAAACCGGAGCACCCGGAGGAAACCCACGCGACCACAGGGAGGACATGCAGACTCCGCACAGAAGGCACCCCAGCCGAGGATCGAACCGGAGAACCTCTTGCTGTGAGGCGGCAATGCTAACCACTGCACCACCGTGGCCGCCCCTATATATATATATATATATATATGCGTATGTATATATAGATATATATATATATATATATATATATATATATATATATATATATATATTATATATATATATATATATGAACATCAGTGTATCAATACATTCCCCGCTCATATGCACTTACACATGCGTAATGGTGTTTATAAGCTTCAACAGCATTCTAGTGCCTTATTCAATATAACACCGACACACTCCAGTTATCTTGTAATCGGTATGTAGCATGTTATACAGCGTACAGATGTCGCTATATGTTCATGTACGGATTACCGATGGTAATTGGAATGTGATAGTGTGATTCAACCCGTCCCTCTTCTGCACAGCCTATTATTCCATGTACTGTCAATGTTTGTATGGGAACATTCCTATTATTTATGTCAACAAATGGAATGCATGAGTTACAGAATTTGTAAGTCAACATATATTGTTGTCTACATGTGAGTATGCATATATATGTATTACGACCTAGCTGACCTCCATGGGGTGGTCCATTAGAACCAGCCCATCCAACCCTGGCATGCCTGGATCCATAATTGCATACCCATAGTTCCTCCACCCCACCCATGTTAAATTTGCAAGAGTAACATCCATTATCCACTTGTTATCGCAGCCATGACACACCTTTACACATTTCCCTCTCCAGAGCTTTTGGGGCCCTACACACATTCTGTTCCACCTCATGTATTCACAGGGTCTCCCACTATGTATATTTGCACATACATGCCTTTTCTGGGGTTATGGAATATGGCCATTTGTGCTTTCCAATTTCTGGAAACATCTGTGTGTAAAGTAGACCCTAGCATTTCAACGATGTTACTCCCACTGGAAATACCCTGCCTGCAGTGTGAGTAGCGGTGCTCTGCTCACTCCTGGGCAGCTTTTTATGACATACGCTTAAAGCACTTTATAATACCAACATTGCTCTTGATTCTCTTCACATCCCTTGTGTATGCTTTACTGTTACAACGTCCATTCTTCATATGTATTTATATATATATATATATATATATATATATATATATATATATATGTGTGTGTGTGTGTGTATATATATATATATATATATATATATATATATATATATATATATATATATATATTACATCTGTACATACAAACATACATTTCCTAAGCTGGGAGCTGGTTACACCCGCGCAGATGCACTCGCCTATGCTTACTGTGCGTTACATATGTTTACTGTCACTTATTTATGCTTATTTTTGCCTTATACA
Source organism: Protopterus annectens (assembly GCF_019279795.1). Classification (NCBI taxonomy): domain Eukaryota; kingdom Metazoa; phylum Chordata; order Ceratodontiformes; family Protopteridae; genus Protopterus; species Protopterus annectens. The sequence goes on from NC_056730.1 coordinate 826,808,341, forward strand.
TTATGACAATACCACTTTGATTGAAAAGATCTGGTTAATAGTCCCATGCGATACACACATTCACCTTTACATGTTTAAATGTTGGCTTTACAGCAGAGCAACATTCATTCCACAAGGAAAATGATATGTACTATTGTCGACCTTCAACCGTGAATGCCTTTTCATTTGGCAGATGCTCTAACCACTACACTATTGGTGTTCTGCCTCATTTATATGTATACCCATGGTGCATAGTTACCCGAACACATGCCTCATCACTTCACTTACACAGTAGGCATCCATTTACCTGTTGGGAAAAACGCACTACTACACATGTGCCATTCCCTATTCCCTACTGCGCTGGACTCGTGCCACATGTTGACTCACTCCGAGGATATTCAGACCTAAACAGCCTATAGTCCTGGCACATACATGTGTATAATTGTCAGGGTGTTCATATGGTCTTCTGGGTTTAGGCTTGTCTGACTGGGGACTGGGACTGCCCTGTACCTAGCTGAAAGGCAGACTTAGCAAGGGTAGATTGTTCATTCTACCTGTGGCTGGGGATGCAGAGGTGTGCTCACCTATGGCCATCCTGATATATAACAGCACTAACTATTATGGGGATTTCCTATATTGTGACCATGTTCATTATATATCTATATATATATATATATATATATATATATATATATATATATATATATATATATATATATATATAGATGTGTGTATGTGTGTGTGTGTGTGTGTATATATATATCGGTCTGCATATACACCTACATGCTCATTTACATTTCTCATACCGTTGCATCACCACCACCTAACCTCATGCATATGTGCTTGCATATCTGCTTATGTCTTGGCCAAAGCGGGGCATTTTCGGGACACACATCAGACTTTACAGGCTGACACATATCCATGGTCAGTACAAAGGTTAGAACTTTACTTATTTGCCTAAATGAATGCTTATTCTTATAGCAGTTTGTTTGCTTCATCTGTTTCTTGCAACTGAGTATTTTACATAAATAACTGTTTTATGCAACTGTTACATGAAATATGGGACTTATTTCCTACAATCACAGGACATTTGCCATTGCATTATATTTGGTCTGGACACAACTACCCAAAAAGGGACTGTCCCTCACAAGATGGGGCAGGTGGTAACCCTACTTACATCTGCTTTACAGCGCCTTAAGCACCCTATATCCAACTGCCACACTATGTGAATGTGTAAGGCATATATTCCCGATAATGCATGCAGGGAGATGTGCAACATGGTCAGGTGTTTAATCCCTCTCAAGGTGGGGCAGGTGGTAACCCTACTTACGTCTGCTTTAAAGCGCCTTAAGCACCCTATATCTGACTGCCACTATGCAAAATGTGTAAGGTATATATTCCCGATAATGCACGTGGGGATATGTGCATCACGGTCAGGTGTTTAATCCCGGGTCTTAGGTTCTGCAGGACCGGCTGGAGGCTGAGCAGTCTTGTGGACAACTACTGCTCATACAACTTGTTTCCAGATGTATACAGGACTGGACATCATGTCGTGATGCCAAGTCTAATGTTTAGAACAGATACATATCCCATGAGGGTTATCCAAATATTGTGGGGACCGATGACCATCTTTGCTTTACGGCTGTAAGGTAGGGTTATACATGCAAGGGATACATAGTTTGCAATCCTGAGAATGCCTAGGGTGAGACTGCCTACTAGATATGGGTAGGAGTCACTATGTGCAGATATGGCCGCGCCTATCTAGCAGCCTGAGTATGGCTGGTTTAGTGGACGTTCAGGAAGGGGGGGTGATTTGCTGTGAAGGGGATGATGGGTATTCAATTATGTATCCAGGTGTGTTGGGGTTGGATGGCTCAGTTCAGGCCAGGCCATTATGTGGGTATGTGCCGGTAATGTTTCTGTACATGTGTATTGCACATTTTAATGTTCACATGTTTGTGGGATTGTATTGTGGATGTGTATATTTGTTCTTTGATTATCTTCCTGATTCACCCACCGCTCCCTCGTAGACCTCCAGTTCACCTATTGTGCATCCAACCCAGTCTCCCCTTGGCAAATTATTACATTACCCATCACCCCCCCACCCCCATATTCCACAAACAACATTCATCCCTTCTCTAGTTGATGGCCCATGGCACAGTCAACAGAACACATTGTGTACACTACATATCTCTGGGACCAATATGGTTGTGAGGTCTACTCTAACATTTCAGATCATCCACATGCAGTACTTCACGCACATAGGTACTCGCAAATACTTATCTTTCATGACATGGTAGGTAGACCCGGGTAATACCCATTCATCTATGGGATGTCCTAGCAAGGACGACTTGGACCGTGAATGGGCAGATATTGGGCGAATGCTCTGACCATTGGTAGGGTTGCCACCTTTTCATATGACCTGGATGGGACATTTTCATGACACACATCTGAGTTTGCAGGCCTACACATACCCACGGTCATTACAAAGGATAGTACTTTAGTTTCATGCCTACATATAAGCTTTTATTGCTGTAGCGGTGTAGTTGCTTATTCTGTTTTGTTTACTTGCTTATTCTGTTTCTTGTAACATATAGGTATTTTATATATTGACATACGTACTGTATGGGACTATTACATAACATATGGGACATAATTATGTCTTACAATCGCAGGACATTTCACATTTATTATGATTTTGGTATGGACACACCTGCCTAGAGGGGGACTGTCCCTCACAATGTGGGACAGGTGGTAACCCAAACCATTGGGCTAGGCTTGGCAATTGGCAGTGTGCTAACACGATGCATTTTGCTTCCATTTGGTATAACTAGCAACACTACAATGGAATACGGGCATGGGGTTTTAAATAGCTTTGCTCAAGGGACGGGGACTCAATATTCAGCTACGGGCCTTTGTGTTTACTTCTTATTGTGGTGTTCGCAATGATGTCTCGTATGCTTTGCATACATTTCAGTATCCACGGACACTGACAGGAGTGATTACTATTAGAGGTAGGCTGTACTAGTCAGCATTTTTGGTTGCGCGTATGCAGCCGACATGTTCACACCTCCGTGCAGTGCTTGGACACGCCCCCTGCACTCGTACACGTTTCCTATGCACGTGGCCGTTACGGCAGCTCACCTTCATTAATATGCATGTGGTGCTGCTGCACCATCTCTACGCTGCACGGTTGGTGCAAGGCTAATGCCGTCCGTGCGCCGAGCTTTATGAATCCTGGGGTAGCTCTTTTCTGGACAGGAATACATAGTCTGCTTCTGTAGGTATACAATAACCACTATCTGGACCCTGTCTGACGACATTCTTCTTTATATGTACAGGAAAAATTGTACATGACCAGTATTACTGACCTTACTAAACCATATTAACTAGCAAACTACAAGTTCCTGACTTGCTTTAATAGTGTAATGTAGAATTTTTAATTCTTCTATTTTTTATTGTAATAACAGCTCATTGTAAAGTTTCAGGACATGTAATTCTGACACTCACATTTTTGATAAAACATTTTTAACCCTTTATGGTGGACTCCTTTTGCTTTACGCCTTGCACTCTTATGGGCATTCCTTATTTTATTCACTTGCAGCCTTCAGGTTGTCTCTCCTTTAACTACTCCCATAATGCACATACAATATGATATAATAGGGCCTAACCCTCCCCCTGTTAGTTACCCCATTGAAAATTGCTTCACAACCACTGCATTTATAGCACTCTGTAATTCACTGCAAATCTACAATTATGTTATTCTAGATGCTTTGTAATTTCTACTTTACATAATACTTTACAGTAGTTTACATCTTTTCACAGTTCAATTCACTTATCAAGTTGGGGATAGATTTTGGCATTCCCATTATTTTATAGCAGCTCCTACTTACCTACTTACTCTTCACTTCCTTATTTCTTTTTATGACTTTATGACAGACTAGCATAGAAATCTGCAATTTATTAGGCTTAACACATATACCTGCTCTATGAGGCATGTCTCTTGACTGCTGTGATTTATCCATAGCACACTGATTTGTCTCATCATATTTAGGCTTGGTCCTCTTAGGATTACTGATGTTCCTCCTAAAGTTACATTTATTTACGGGGACATATATTGCTAGCTATGAAAAATAAACGAGTGTTCCTTGTTCAGAACCTCTATGATTTTTAAAGACTAAAGCTATTAATTTTAGCATGGAAAGGTTGAAGAGTCTGTATGACAGTAGAATATATTTGCTTCATAATCTTGCTTCTGTATAAACTCATAGTAAACCTTGTGTCCTTTGGACTCCTCAGCATTTCCTCTCCACTGTAACCACTAGATCATTTCTGCCAGTCAGACTACTTCCTGTGGTACCTTCCTGATCCAGTCAAAATCTCAAAATCTGCTTTGTATCCTTCAATCCTGTAGCCTTTCATAGGTTCATAGGTTCATAGGAGGTTACTAGGCTAGTGACCCTAGAGCCTTTACAAGCCTAGCCATGTTAATTCCAAGCATCCCTATTTGTTCTTTTTGGGTAGTTCACAGAACAAATTTATGAACAGAGTGGGTCTGTGATTAACACTGAATACCCTTGTCCATGAGGGGCATGGGTGCCACCCCAGAGGTGAATTTGCAGTCTCCCATCCAATTATATAGGTTGCATTTGAATAGTCAGTGAGGAGCTCTCTTTTACGTGAAGAGGAAGCCTATTCCAGAGAAGCAGCAGTCTCTGGGAGACATATCTGTCTCTCCAGAATGTTCTGCTAATAACACAGGCTAGACTGAGATCCCTAAAGTGAGTGACTCTTGTGCCATTTGAATTGAAGATGTGCAGCAGGGCCAGGATTGCCCTATAAGCTTGGCACAAGTCAAATCTCAGAAGCCTATAAGATACAGAGTAAAGTGATGGGGATTTCAGCCTATCCATGTAGGCCATGCTTTGGAGTCCCTGTATTTTCTTAGTGAGGAACCTTTGAGGTTTATTCAGCTGCTGCAGGTGTCTGGTGAGGTAAAAGCAAAAGGGTGCATTATACTGTATTTCTGGTCTGATGAGGGTCAAGTACAGTGGAGTTATACCATCCCTTGACCTGCGTATTATGTCCTTGCCTATGATGTGTGCTACATAGAAGACCTTCTTTACCACTGTGAAAACATAGTGGTCGAACTTCATATTGCCACCAACCTGCATTCCCAAGTCTCGCACCACTGGGCTGAAACTCACGGTGGTGTTGTCAATATTGTAATTTGTCTGGAATTCCATTGCCAAAGGGAATAATAATGCATTTTTTTGCATTTACTTTTCATCCATGGCTTTGGCACCAGTAATTCATTTGTGTTAGCCTTTCTTGTAATATGTTAACAACATTGGGGGACTCAATGATTCCTCCCAGTCTGCAATCATCAGCGAACTTGGCGAGCCAGAGGCCATCTAGTTTTGCCTGGACTTCTGAGAACTAGATGCCAAACAGCAATGTGCCCAGCCCAGACACCTATAGTATTCCACTGGTGACTGGTCTACTGGTAGAGGATGAGTCACCAATTTTGACACAGTGTGTTCTGTTGGTGAGCCAATTGGCTACCTGTCTAGTAATGCAATGGTTAATCACCAGCTGGGAAAATTTCTCAATGATGGCAAAGTGGGGGATTGTGTTGAAAGCCTTCACAAGGTCTAGATAGGCTGTGGGCACTGTCTTACCATCATCCATGGCTTTAGTAACATTCTCAAAGAAGTCTACCAGATTTAATAAGCATGATCTACACTTAGCAAAGCCAAACTGGTTTGGGTCTAGTCTTTATAGAGGTCGCCTATGTCCTTCCTGATAAGGTCCATAATAATTATTTCCATGGCTTTGCAGATGAGGCTGTTTAGACTTATGGGTTTGTAGTTCCCAGGGTCAGTTGATGGCCCCGCTTTGTGCAGGGGAATTACTGTTGCTGTTTTCCATTCTGCAGGAACATAGCTAGTTCTCAAGCTATGATTAAAGAGAAAGCCAAGTGGGTCTTCTAGGTCTCGTTTTAGACTGTTTAGTAAACAACCTGGGATATTATATGGTCCCACTGAGGCTGTATTTTTGCCCCTAGTGAGTGCAGAGATGACCTGTTTTCTAAAGATACTAGGCAGTGGCTAGTGTCACTTATGCTTTGTAATATGGTAGTTGGGGATGGGGGGGTGAAGTTTGCACTGAATCTGTCAGCTAGCTCATTGGCAATATCTTCCAGTGTAGTATGAGTGATCCCATCTACAACCAGTTTGGCACATTGCTGAGCATTCCCTTTTAGACTGCAGACATAGTTAAAGAATGCCTTATGATTATCTTTGGTTAGGGATATTTGTTATTTTTATTTATTTATTTATTTTACATTTGTTAACCGGGTTAGTCTGGATGAGCTTTTGGCTCATTTTCAGAAGAGACCTGGAGAGAAAAGCTCCTCTGGACTAGAAAACAATTTATTAAATGTTAGTAACATAGTAGTAACAATCAGCTATAGGATCTTACAAGCAGAGACCTGGAGAGAGAAAAAAAGCTCCTCAGGCAATTCAATTATATAGAGTATTAACAATTGGCAGACAAGTATGTGAGTTGTTACAAACAAGGTTTTAAACAATTAGCAGAAGAAACAGTGACTAGTTACAATATTATTTTAGCTGCTTAGAGCAAAATGAGTTAATAGTTAGGCAGATGCTTATTTAAAGTGGGTAGGATCTAGTTGTATAAGAGTTTGGAAGTAAGAAAGGAAAGTAGGAATGGCTAGTAGGAGATGTAGGGTAGGTAGAGTATAGGAGGCAGACTAGACAGGTAGGCTGTTTTGAGACTGTACGAATTAAGAGTGGTTGGAGACAGAGGAAGGGAAGAGGTAGAAGAGGCAGGGGAATAGTGTTAGAGATACATTGAGTGAGGTGGTGAAATATGAGAAAGGATGGTGGTTACAGGGTGGTTGGCTACAGTGGCAAGGCCATTTTGTTTTTAGGTATTTCCTTGTGGCTAATTTGAAACTTTTGCTATGCTGGAGGGATTTTATTTCCAAGGGGAGTTGGTTCCAGGATATAGCTGTGTTATAGTTATAGAGAAGGCAGCCTATTTTGGTTTTGGGTTTGTAGATGTCTAATAATTCTTGATTTGAGCTGCTTAGCATCCTAGCAGGGGAATATTTGGATATGAGAGTGGAGAGGCTGGGGCAGAAGGAGTGTAGATAGAGGACAGAGTGGATGATTTGCAGTTGGTATAGTTGGAGCAGCTGAGGGAATTCTATCCAGTCTAGTTGCTGTATTGCTAAGCAGTGGTGTGACTTGTAGGTTTGGTTAGCTGCAAATCTGGCAATCTTATTATAGGTAGTTTCAATCTTGGAAATAAGTGTAGAATTTAGGTTTGTGAATATGTGGCACCTGTGCAAGAGTGTTGGGAGTAATAAAGCCTGGGAGAGAGTTATTCAGGAAGTGTTAGTTAAGTATTTATTGCTACGGAAAATATGTCTAAGTTTCTGATGAGTTCTTTTTACTGAGTTAGTAATATGGAGGTCAAACTTAAGCTGATCATCTATTGTAACACCTAGCAATGCATTACTAGATTCAGCTGAGATGATAGTGTTGTTGCAGGATAAGATGGTAAATATACTTTTGAGTTTGGTGATGTTTTTAGGGAGGAAGAGTAGGAGCTTATTTGTTTTTGGATTAAGTATTAGTTTGTTATCACTAAGCCAAGTCCCAATGGTGTGGAAGGATGCCTGGGTAGTTGAGTGGAGGTCAGTTGGGTTGTCAGCAATGGTTATAACAGTAGAGTCATCAGCATATTGCACAAGAGATGACTGGGGACAAGAGGAGTAGAGCAAGTTGGTGAAAATATTAAAGAGTAGTGGTCCAAGTATGGACCCTTGGGGGACTACCATTTGTACAGTGAGAGGGAAGGATAGTGCAGAGAGCCATTTAACTGATTGCTGGTGGGTTGAGAGATAGCTGGAGAACCAGGAGATAGTAGTGGGAGAGAAATGCAAGTTAGTGAGTTTATCTAGGAGGAGTGGGTGAGAGACAGTGTCAAAGGCTTTAGAAAGATCAAGAAATAGATATGAGACAAGTTTATTGTTATCACGAGCTAGGAAGACTATGTTGATGAATGATATGAGTGCAGTAATTTTATTATGCTTGGGACAAAAACCATGCTGTGTGGGTGTGAGAAGATTTTCCTGGTGAAGGTAATGCATTACCTGCTTGTGAATGCATTTCTCTAGGATTTTTGAGAGTGGAGAGAGTATGGCAATTGGTCTGAAGTTGGATATGTCTGAGGAGTTGCCCCCTTTGTGAATGGGTAGAGTAAAGAAATTCTTCCACACAATGGGAACATAGGATTCAGAAATGGATCGGTTGACTAAGATGGATGCAGGATAGGCATAGAACTTAGCTAAAAAAAACTATCAGCTAGTCCAAGGACACTTACTAGAGATGCTACACCTGGAGGGCTTTCAGCTGCAATTAGAGAAAATATGGCATCAAGGGTTTTTAAAACCTTTGGTGTGTTGTACCTAAGCAATCACTTGGGGGGTGGGGGAAGGGTGTGAAACCTTCAATTGGAATTTAAAGTAGCAGGGGAGAATCCAAGGGACTCTGCTAAACCTAGCTATTTATCAAGGACAGCCAAGGAAATAAGGTAAACACACAGGCACCCTTATTCAATGACTGGAAGGTTTCTCCAAGAAAAATTGTGTGTAGGAATACGCCACAGATGAAGTTGTATGCTACTTACTAATCTGCAATGGCAGATTTTATTCTCTTTTATATTTATATTCCCTTTTGCTCATTGTTTGCTGCACACAATGTAGCTAAAGATAAAAGCAGCTGGAGACTTTGCACCTCTGTTTGGTGTTTAGTGAAGAACTAGTATTGAGGAGGAGGAACTGAAGGCTATGACTATTGAGAGAGAATAAGTACCTTCACATATAACAAATTATCAACACGGAAATGGAATGAAAGGGGTGGGGTTGGGTTAAGATGAAGAAGGTTTGCAGCTACTGCCCCTGGGGTATGCACTCTAGCTGACTGTAACAGAATTTAACAAGGCATAACAGTAGTTACAAAAGCTGGCACCTACACAACACAAGCGGCAACAACAAGGTTCCTGGAGTTAAACCAGGGGCTGCAGTCTATTTTTGGATGATTGCTGGTTAGAGTTTTCTTTGTTTTTAGCTGGGGTGAGAGGATTCCTTGCTCACACAAGTGTGGGGGGGGGGAGGGGTGCCCAAAGCGATAAGGTCTTCAGTGGCTCTAAAAGTTGCAAAGAAGAGAAAAACAAAGAATGTAAGACTAAATGCAATAAAATGAGGACACCAAAATAAGCAAAACCATCATAAATATTGTACAGAAAGCAGAGCAAGTGAACATAGCCTATTAGAAGTCATCAAGGGAAATACATTCAGACTCTGCAACCAGTCTTATTCAGCAGCAGTCAGTATAACTAGTTAGAATATTCTATTACCAGACAATATTGCAACTATGTAGCAGTTTCACCAGTTTACCATAAATATCATTCTGCACTTTACAATGTATGTTTAACTTACAGAAACAGAATATACAGTAGCAGCAGTGTAACTAGTTAGAATATCCTATTACCAGACAATATTGCAACTATGTAGCAGTTTCACCAGTTTACCATAAATATAATTCTGCACTTTACAATGTATGTTTAACTTACGGAAACAGAATATACAGTAGCAGCAGTGTAACTAGTTAGAATATCCTATTACCAGACAATATTGCAACTATGTAGCAGTTTCAACAGTTTACCTTGCATATCATTCAGCAAATAAAAAAGAATGAGTATTTCTACCTTAGCACTATCATTTAGGGGAACTCTGAATCAGGTTTACTGAAGCTGGGAGCAAGCAAAAATAAAAACATAAGCTTCTAATATCCAAATATAAACTATACCAGCAAAAATAAAAAATAACTGGAAAGCTACCTTAGAGACAAATTACTGTACTACTCCATGCAGTGAGTTTACAGGGTGGAATACAACACTGAAAAAAATAAAAATAATACTATCACTTACTAGAGAAGCTACACCTGGAGGATATGATTTTAGTTTCATAATTTTCTTTAGAAGACGGTACAAGATTTCTAATTTTCTTGTTTAGGCTTAGTAAGGAACTCTTCCTCTACAAAGTGCTATCCCTCTTGCTTTTGGACAACAGTTTCTTCCTCTTCTTACATAATCTAAAATACCGAAAAACAAACAAATTCCATGCAACAGCAAGGCAGGTAAACAGCAATAAAAACTCCACAATTCAATCAAGAACTATTTATTACGCGTAAGCGCTTTCACAATTAACAACATTGCTTCATCAGACATAAAATCAAAATTCTCAACTATCATGTATATACTTAAACTTAAAAATAGTTATCCAATCACAGTCAATGGAACACCCTCTAAAAACACACCCTTATTAGAAAGTTTTTAATCACTCTAATGTTAAAGCAACAGTACTCCATACTATGCTTTGCAGCATGCCCTATTACTTTAATTTCCTGGATTTCAGAACTGGTTTCATAGGGACATAGTCATTGAAGCCATATCCCCGATGTGTACCAAATCTCAATATCCACTGCAACTCAACATTTTCTGTTCTATTGATAAAATCCCCCATTCTATCACTCTCCACCAAAATATGCAGGGCTTGAAAAAGAAAAACATGTTCAACTCCTGCTTGCAAAGTATGTTTTGCTAAAGCGTTGTAATCAAGACCTTTCTGAGTGCAATAGATATGGTCCCTAATGAGTTCTCTTAAACAGCGGTTTGTATTGCCTACATGAAATTTGAAACAGACTTTGCAATGCGCCACATATATAATGTTCTTAGTGCTGCAATCAGCTGAGAACCTCAGCCACCACAAAAAAACATTCCTTGGATGCCTAAAAAAATGGGACTTATCAATAAATTCACAAAAGACATATGCATTGCATTTCCTAGTGACAGCTAAGCCCTCAGTGAACATATTGCAAATCCTGGGGTAACATAATCTTTGCCTCAACATTCTCTTATTCTTGTAAATAAATGTGGGTTGTGATCCCACCAGCCCAACTATCTTCTCATCCCTGCATAAAATGTGACAGTTACTGTGTATTACATCTCTTACTTTACTTAGATCTCTGGTGTATGATAAAACTACCGGGGTCTCATTGTTCTGCCTTGACCTATCCAACCTTACCATTTTACCATCAGAGAAATAAGGTCTAGCCCTACCTCTTCTTTCCTGAAAAAACTTCTGATAGGCATGATCTACTTCTACCTGGGTATACCCCCTCCCCATGAACTCATTCTTCAGATGTTCCAAACCATTCACAAACTCTTGATCTTCACAGGACAAACATGAAACCCTCGTCACCTGCCCCTTCACTATATTGGTAAAGATATGTTGGGGTGCATACTGTCCCTATGCAAAAATGCCAGATGGTAGCAGTCCTTCCTGTGCATCCTGGTGGAAAATCCACCAAGTCTCCCTTTCATTACCTCTACATCCAAGAAATCTAGTCTCTCAGTAGAACTCTTCATGGTGAATTTCAAAAAAACTACTACTACTATTCAAGAGGTGAAAAAAAAAAAAAACATGATAACCTCCTCACCTCCCTTCCATTCAATGAAAAGATCATTGACACCACATCAGTAGAAGCACACATGTGCATCACTTGCACTCAGTATATGTTGATACTCTGCCACTCTGCCATCACCAGATTCGCATAAGAGTTGGCACAGCTAGTGCCCATCGCCACTCCAGCCATCTGCCAGTAGCAAGTGTTGCTGAATGGAAACATGATATACTTCAAAACCAACTCCAGAAGTAAACATAACAGATCTACCTGTTGAGCCCTTAACTGTCCATGCCTAGTCAAATATGATTTGACCATATTTATACCCTCTTGATTGGGTATAGACGTAAACAGTGACACCACATCCAAAGTGACACAGATGTCTATTGCCTCACCCCTTGGCCCAGATGTCACATAATGCAAGTCCTGTAAAAAAATACTCAGTGTCTCTCAATACAGTAGAGCAATCACTTAAAACAACTCTCAACTGTTTATCCAAGTATATTAAAATGAGCAACACTAAGAATGGTATATATGTGGTGCATTGCAAAGTCTGTTTCAAATTTTATGTAGGCAAAACAAACTACTGTTAAAGGGAATGCATTAGGGAACATACCTTTTGCACCCAGAAAGGTCTTGATTACAGTGCTTTTGCAAAATATACTTTGCATGCAGGAGTTGAACATGTTTTTCTTTTTCAAGCCCTGCATGTTTTGGTGGAGAGTGATAGAATGGGGGATTTTATCAATAGAACAGAAAATGGTGAGTTGCAGTGGATATTGAGGTTAGGGGCACATCGGGGATATGGCCTCAATGACTCTGTCCCTATGAAACCAGTTCTGAAATCCAGGAAATTAAAGTAAGAGGGCATGCTGCATAGCATAGTATGGAGTACTGTTGCTTTAACATTAGAGTGATTAAAAACTTTTTAATAGAGGTGTGTTTTTAGAGGGTGTTCCATTGACTGTGATTGGATAACTGTTTTTTAGTTTAAGTATATACATGGTAGCTGAGCATTTTGATTTTATGCCTGATGAAGCAGTGTTGTTCATTGTGAAAGTGCTTATGTGTAGTAAATAGTTCTTGATTGAATCATGGAGTTTTTATTGCTGTGTACCTACCTTGCTGTTGCACGGACTTTTTTGGTTTTTGGTATTTTTGGTACTCTTCGGTGGACTTTTTCACTGGTTAGGGACAGTTTTGTTCTTATATAATCTGTTTATACTTGAAGTCCACCATGGTGGGTTGTTTTTATAGGAAGATCTATTTTAGATCTGGTCAGGTACAGCAGAGTTTATGCAGTTGCTTAAATGTTTGTACAAGGCATTTGCATACACTTCTGCATAGTGATCACTGATGTCTGTGATTGCAGTAGGTATAAAGCTTTTCATAGCATTGCTTAGTAGGCTGTAGTTAACTCTGGTAAAGTTTTTTTATAATGTTGTTCATGTGAAAGTGTCAGTTCCATTAGTTACTTCAAATAAGATTGATTTGTGGTCTGACCTGATCTGACCTAACCAGGGAGGCCGTCACACATAGGGAAGTACAGTGACCCCCCCCCCCATGTTGGTGAGTACTATGTCCAGAACATCAGAGCCCCTAGTGGGTGTGCAGATGATCTCTTCCAGAGCATTTGTGTTAACAAAGTCCAGTAACCTCTGGGAGAGTGTGTTTTTACTCATGTATGTCCTCCCAGTCTATGGAAGGATAGCTGATATCTGACTAAGATTTTGGGCTGTATGAGAGTCATGCTGTTTGACCAGTCTCAAAGTGTATTTGATTTCAGTGAAGATGGATGCACCTCCACCTTTAGTTCCTTCACCCTCATTTTGAGGTCTGAACATGTGGAAGGTATTGTAAACTTGCACAGTTGGGATGCTCTCAGCAGCCTTGAACCATGTTGCAGTAACTACATGGATGCCAGCATCCTCCAAGGTGAGGAGTGCTTCCAGGGAGTGCAGTTTCATGTTTAAACTCCTAGCATTAAGCAGCATGACCCTGAGCTTGTCTTGCTTAGATTTTGTTACTCTGGAAAATTTGCTGTTTTGACATTCCTGTGGAGGAGGCAAGGACATTTCGCAGTATCCAAAAGCCTAGTGGGGACAGGTGCAGACCATCTCTAGCAAAGCAGCAAGGTCTGTCTATCATATCATCCTAGGCTGATAGATATTGGATCCCCCTGGACTGACACTAGAAGTAAAGCCAATTGTTGAAGTCAGTCAATTTTTGTTTATAATGTGGCATCATCCTGGGTGAGGGAAGGATACTGCCTAGGGCTAGTGACATATCTATCTGGGATGTATAATCAGAAAGTTCCATCATGTCTCTCTTCATATTGTCCAGAGAGTTATATCTTAAGTCATTCACTCCAAAGTGAACTATGACAGAGTCATAATGGTACTTGTTGTTGAGTGACTTGAGTGTGTGTGATTTATCAAATCCTGGCACCTGATAGGCAGTTGACTATGACCTCCTCCTTGTCCAGTCTGATGAGGGGACATCTATGTGCCCCATTATGGAGTTGCCTATGATCAAGACATTTGATGTGTTTTGCCTTAGTGGCTTGTTTGTTGAGACACAGGTGCATGTTGATATGTGTAGTGGTTTCTTTTTGTTTAGTGGCGTGTATGGGTGGTGTGCATTTGGGTGGTCTCTGCCACTTTGGTAGTCTTTTAGTAAGTACCTCTACATATGTCAGTTTATGTGTCATGACCTTATTTTGTATGAGAGGTGAGGTTTGCATGACAGGTGAATTGTGTGTGTGCTGGCAACCTGTTTGATGTCTAGTTTGCTTTTAGATGTAACAACTGAATGCAGTTCCACAGTGTATTTGGATCTCTTACATAGGGTGCTGGTTTGCTTTAGTAGTAAATAACAGTTAGTATACATGAAACAATTGCTACTTTGCCTCAAGATGTCCATATCAATCAAGCTGGCAGGAGAAATGATGGGAAACTGCTCATCCATTGTGACAGGATTTTTATGAATGTGGTATTTGGGAAGGAAGTGGATTAGCTGGACTTAGGACTTTGGATTAACTAGTGGGCTAGTTTGTCTTGAAGGAGCAAAGGTAGTGGGTGCATAGTTATTTGTGGGTGCATAGTCATTTGTATGATAAGTGTGAGAATGCTGCTTAGACCTCAAGTGAGTTGCACTTTTCCCAGCAGGGAAGCTTGGGGGATTCTACTGGAAGGTCTCTAGGAAAAAATAATGTTCCCAGGCATTTGCCTCTACACAGAGCACCGCTAAACTCTATTGTTCAGCAAGAAGCAAATGAGAGGCTTGTATACAGGTGAATTTAAAAAATTTTAACACAACTACCAATGGGAATGCCCCAAACTGAGACTTTCACCAGCAATCCTCAACTCAGATAGTTCCTGAGCTACACACTTCTGCCTCAAGGGTGCAGGGAGGCACTTTTAATGTAAGATGGCTGATTTAAGAGCACAGTAATAGTAAACAGTCTAGAATCAGCAGGTCTGAATGTAGCCTATGCTATATAAGGCAATGAAATACAATTTCAAAGTGCAGAGTAAAAAGCAGTCATAAACAGCAAAAATGAATCAGTAATTCAATTAAATACAGTTAACAAAGTGCAGTGCTGGCATAGATTATACTTATTTTTCATTTTTTTCCCAGTGGATGCCTTGGATTTCAGTGCAGACTTTTGAATAAATATTCCAAATGTTGATCAGCTCTGGTAAACTGAGCACAAAACTACACAAATGTGAGGCTTATATACAGGTGAATTTAAACAGTTTTTAAACAACTACCAATAGGAAAGCCCCAAACTGAGCCTTTCTCCAGCAGTCCCCAACTCAGATGGTTCCTGAACTACACACTTCTGCCACAAGGGTGCATGGAGGCTCTCTTAATGTAAGATGACTGGTTTAAGAGCGCAGTTATAACAAACAGTCAAGATTCAGCAGGTCCTATGCTAAGTAGGGCAAGGAAAAACAATTACTAGATGGGAAGGAGTAGGAGAGAGTCACTTAAAGTGAGAGTGTTTAGTAGTATAATGTTGGATGACCTGCAGTGGTACTTCCCTTTGCACAAACTGGCAGCTCTTCAAGCAGCTGTGAACAGTGGAATACTATTGAGAGCATTTATTATAGAGGATGTCAAACTGGAGAAGTTTGCTTTCATGCAAGCACAGGGAACTGCATTTGGGTGATGTGGAAATGAGGCTTTTATACCAGCAGGATGAAAGACTTTTACAAAATTAAATCCTCAGACAAATCAGATAAAAATGCAATAAGCTCTCTGCTCCCACCAGAGTACAAAAGAGCCCTCCTAATGTAAAGCAAACTGGTTTTGAGCTCAAGTGCAGTAACAAGTGCTTTATAACAGAAGTCAGAATTCCTGCAATATCTGGAATCCTTGGAAATAAGTTCACATAACCCTGATAAATGTTCACAACACACAAAAACTTTGCAAAACTTAGAAATAATTTGACAGACTCAGAAGAAGTTTGGCAAACTCAGAACAGCTTTTGCAGTATCAGAGGAGGTTCTTTTTGGTTTGCCTCTGACATTTTCTCTGCCTTACTTTGTTTCTAGAGAAGTGGTATTTTGTTTGCTTTCTGTTCTTTCTCGTACAGTTTTGACTCGATGGGGGCCAAATTGATCACTGTTATTAAACAGTTGCCAGCTCTTTTTATCTGTGCAGCCCATTCTTTTTTCTTTCTTTGATTTTCCCTTCTAAACCATGCAAGAAGCAATGGATTGTGGACAATAAAGGGTCATAGGATCATAGGAGGTTACTAGACTAATAGCCCCATTGTCCTTACAAGCCTAGCCAACTTCAGCCTATGTTCCCAAGGGTGTCTGCTTCAAGCAGACACTAGAATCAGTACATATTGCCCCTTTCCAAGAGGGACACAGGCAGAACCCCTGGGTGAATTTCGAGTTACCCATTCAATCATCCAAATTACACTTAAATGGGGCCAACAAGGGGCTTTGTTTAATATGAGTAGGAAGCTTGTTCCAAATGTGAGGCAAGATCTGTGAGACAAATTTGTCTCTCCAGTAAGTTCTGCTGATGTCACATCCAGGTTAATGTCCTTTGAGCGAATGACCTGTGTGCCATTTGACTTGTGAATGCGCAGCATTTCCATTAAAGCTGGGTCAGAGATTGCTCTATATGCAAGGCGCAGATTACCTCTGAGCTGTCTGTACAGCACAGAGTAAAGGGGGAATGATTTCAGTCTGTCCACATAAGACAGATCTTGAAGACCCTGAATTTTCTTTGTAAGGAACCTTTGTGGTCTCTCTAATTGCTGCAGGTGTTTGGAAAGCAACATATCAAAGGGAGTATTGTACTCTATTATTGACCAGATGAGGAAAGGGTACAGGGGGTTATAAGTTCTTTTTTTTCTGGAGGCAATGCCCTTACCTGTGAGATGAGCAATATAAAATGCCCTTCTTATGATTGTGGAGACATGGTGATTGAAATTAAGGTTGTTGTCGACCTGTGTGCCCAGATCTCTCACCACTGACCATGTGCTTAGGGTATTGCTATTAATGTAGTAGTTTGCAGGAACATCACTCTTGCTAAAGGGGATGAAAATGCATTTCTTTGCATTAAGTTTAAGACCATGACTTTGGCACCAGTCATTAGTGTGCATAAAACCTTCTTACAGGATATTGACATCACTAGGGGTTTCAATGAATGCTCCCACTTTGCAGTCATCAGTTATGAGCAAACTTTGTTGACCACATTCCTTGAGTTTTAGCTTGTACTTTGGAGAAGTAGATTCTGAACAGTAGGGGTCCCAGAACCGATCCTTGTGGAACACCACTGGTTGCAGGTCTTCTCGAGGAGGTGGAGTCCCCCATTTTGACTGTATGAGTTCTATCAGTGAGCCAGTCTGCAGCCAACCTGAAAATATGGGTTGATACCCAGCTGGTTGTGTTTATCAATGAATGGGGGATTGTGTCAAAGGCCTTGGCTAAATCTAGGTAGGTGGTATGAACAGATTTGCCCTCATCTAGGGCTTAGGTGACTGTCTTGAAGAAGTCCACCAGGTTAAACAGGCATGATCACCCCTTGACAAAGTCAAACTGGGTGTGATTGAGTGTTTGTAGATTTCCTATATCTTTGTTAATAAGGTCCATGATGATTCATTCCATGGCCTTGCAGATAAGGCTGGTTAGGCTAATGGGTCTATAGTTCGTTGGGTCTATGGATGCACCCCCTTTGTGTAAAGGGATGGAAGTAGCTGTTTTCCATTTTGCTCGGAAAAAAGCGAGTGCTTAGGCTGTGATTCAAAAGCATGCCCACTGGCGATGCTAATTCCTTTTTTAACCTATGTAAAACACAGCCCGAGATGTTGTCTGTTCCAATAGAGGCTGTGTTTTTGGCCTTGGAGAAGGTTTTAAGACCTGCTCCTTGGAGATACTTGGTGAGGGTCAGGTGTTAGGGATGCTTTGGGGTATGTATCTTTCTCCCTTTGTATAGCTTAGTAATGGAAGTTGTTCACCAGGCAGGTTTGCTTTCCTTGAAGATCTTGCTTTGGTTCTATTAGGTACGGCAGAGTCAATACAATTGTACAGATTCTCATATAAAGCATTGGTGTATAACTCAGCATAGGTGTCTGTTCCATCAGTGGGGGGAGGGGCTGTGAAGTTATTTTTGCTGTCACCTAAGAGGTTGTAATTGGCCGTGAAGAAGTTTTTTAGTCTAGTTGTTGCTAATGGGGGGGTTATGTTATATTTACTTCTAGTAATACTGATTTTGTGGCCAGATCTCACTAGGGATGGCCACACACTGCAGGTGGTGCAGCGGTTCCCCCATGTTGGTGAGCACCAGATCCAGGAGCCCCTTGTGGGTGTGCCAACCAGCTGGACAAAGGCATTGGAGTTAACAAAGTCCTGGACCTTTGGGCAAGTGAGTTAGAACACATATAATTTACCCAGTCAATGGATGTGTAATTATAGTCACCCAAAACAAGTGTGCTTTGTTGCATATTGATTGACTCAAGTAGTTCCAAGTAGGCTGAGTGGATGGCCTGATTCTTGGAGGGGAGTCCTATAGCTGGCAATGACCTGAAGAGGGGTCTTACCTATAGTTTAAGGGAATCGTACTGTTTAATCAATCTGGAGGTGTATTTATCTTTAATGAATATCGATACACCACCTCCTGTAGTTCTCATGCCTTCATTTAGTTTCATAGGTTCAAAGGTTCATACTAGGCTATCTGCCCTAGGGCATTTATAAGCCTAGCCAGAGTGTGTATGGCTTTCGCCACCCATTTTAAATTAATTTTATAGGTTCATAGGTTCATACTAGGCTATCTGCCCTAGGGCATTTATAAGCCTAGCCAGAGTGTGTATGAACGTGTGGAAGGAAATGTAATCTGGTGTAGCTGGGATGCTTTCTGCAGCCTTAAACCAGGTCTCATTGACTACACAAATGTCAACATCTTCTAAGGTGAGGACTGCTTTCAGTGAGTGCAGTTTCTGGTTTAGACTCCTAGCATTTAGCAGCATAACCTTGAGGTTGTTTTTAGAGGGTATTTTTATGTTGGGAATTTTGTTCTTGTGACATTGCCTAAAAAAGGCACAATGTGGATGGCAAGAGCCTTAGCCAGTAACTGGAATCCCAGGGGTTTCTTCCATGCCTGTACAAAGGCCATTACAGTCTCAAGACTGTTAGATAAGTGCCTGACTCTCTCCACTTTATTGACCAGTGCTGCTTTGTTGACCCAGAATTGTAGAGAGAGTTACCTTAGAGAATATTTTATTAGATGTTTAGCTATCCTTTTAATGAGTAAATGGTAAAGAGCAGTCCTGAAACATTTTAATAGCCATTTAATTTATTCCAATCAAATGTGCTGCCTTTTTTATCTATATGTTGACTGCTATATATGCAGCTCTGCATAAGTGAAAGGAACCAAATCATGTACCCTGTGTACAGAAAGCAGCTCATTAACAGCTTACAGCTTTAGTCCTCTGTGCTAACTGCCAAATGTTTTCAGTAACTACTCTTGCAACAGAATATGAGTACAAGTTATAATCAGTCTGTCATGATCTGATATGATTTCTAGCTCTCTTGACTACTCAATGAATGCAACTTATAGACCATTTGAATTCTCTGGAGACATTGCTTGCTGCAGGTATGCACTTTCTTTATCTTCTACACTGGCTGTATTCAATTTTTTTTCTACCCAACTACTTATGGTCCCATTTCTATAGGAGAGGGTTGGCTCATTCATTCTGTGAGAAAAGAAACAACCATGTAGTATGTCTGCTCCCTCGGGAAAGTCCATTAGACAATTTGTTCTCAGAGTAACTAAGAGTCAGAAGACAGAAGTAGGCTATCATAGTGTGTGAGAGGGTCTTCCCCAATGCAGTGTAAGCCCTCTATAGAGCAGCTGTGACTCTCACTTGAGTTGGAGGGTGCATGCATTCATTGTGTACACATGCCAGTCATGCTTGCATTGTTTCACATGGCATTACAGTGGTCTATAATAGTACATAATATAACTCTCATACTGTGAAATGGGTCAGCCCTCAGTTGAATGGACCTCCTTCCTCCCCGAGGATGACCGAGCCAGTGTCAAACACTTACCCTCACCCTCCAAGCCTCGCTTTTCCAAATGTCATTGCTATTAATCCAATAATCATCCTTACGGGGTGTAGATGGGGATTTTCAATTCGCACCACAACGTCTGACTGAAGTATATACTTTCTGATGAACCTCCACATTCTTCTTCTTCTTTTGCAGTATTTTCACGTATCCCTAAGATTTTTATATCTGTCCTTTTCTTTTGGTTTTATAAATCAACTAGTTTGCGTTGTTGTATTCTCAACTATCTCACAACTACAGGAACATACACCCTTGGGAAACATTTTTTTAGCAGTGGACTCTCGGCCCCTTCAGAATTCGCAGTTAAGGTACTGATATCTTCCTCTTGCTGGTATATCCAGCTCGGAATTCCATTAGTTTATTCAACCACCCATTCCAGGGATTCAATCATTTTTTAAATGACTGGGAAATCTTCTGCTTTTGAAAAGTTCATTAATGCCATAGATACCTTCTTTTTCACCTATCACTAGACTAACACAAAGAATTAAACATTTGGTTCACACTTTTTACAACTTTCTGACATTAAACTAGATTATCCCTCTCAACGACTTACCACAAGAATTCTGGACAAAAAACAAAAATAATAGGGCAGCAAAGGCCCAAGGTCAGGGTGAGATTTTAAATATTACTCTTTTAAACTTAGAAAGTTGCTAGAATAACAGTTATACATTAGCATGCATTTTCTGAAGAATTCTATGAAGTTTGAAACTCAAATATCTGTCATTATTTAGAGACTTCAATTCTCAATGATTTACCAGAAAAAAAAAAAACATAAATTTCACGAAGAACAGATAAAAATGTAAGGTGAAAATCGGGGCATTATGTAAAATTCTTGATAGTTAACCGGTATGGATCAGAAGAACAAGTTAGGTCATTTTATGTACCACCTACCCATCTACTCTTACACTCATTCATTTAAGCACTTTGATTCTTCTGCCAACAGATCATCACCCCCCACAATCAACGTCTTTGCTCCACATTACTGACAACAGGATCAGCTAGTCAGGACCATAACTAAAACAGCCATCAGAGGTGATATATATTTTTTTCTTTTTTTGCACTGAGCTCCCCACACACGTAGATCAAGGTAAGAGGACATGCAATGGACAGGTGACAAGGGACATTCCCAGCTGAAGTTTTAACCTATTTTGTTTGAGAATACCAAATTTTTAGTAAAACCTACAAATGGAGAGATAATGCTAGTCAAGAAAAGTCCCCCCTAAATATAAATGTCATTTTGAATGCTCAGTTTTAATGTAAGGGATCCAAGTGCCCAGTTGAAGGTTGAAGCTGTATACAATGGAACGTACGAAAAAGGTAAACTATTTAGATGTGAAGTAGTAATAATAATTTGGTTAAACTTACAAAATACAGTTGTGTAATTTCAACTTACCATAACAGTAGATATTTGAATGATCACTGCTGTGGTAGTTTTAACTATACGGGTTATATTCCGCCATGGATATAACAGCCAGCCAGCTTCCAAAGTTTCAGGGCACCTTCTATGCACCCAAACTGTAAAGCCGCCCCAGCTAAGCTGACTAATAGAAAAGACTGGGCACAAAGCCCTTCAGAGTTTTCCTGCCAGCAGAGAGATGGAGGCTGAGTCTTAAAAGGACAAGGCTAGGAATAATAAAAAAATAGAAATCCATACTCTGGCATAAGAAGCTCACCTAAAACAAGGGAGATGGAGAGTAGGAGCAGCAACTGCAGCAGTAATCATTCAAACAATTATTGTTATGGTTAGCTCAGCTTACACCACTGTACACAACTGTACATGGTTCTTCATATTGATCACTGCTGCCTTAGCTGTATGAGTAGATTACCATAGCTAGCTATATTTGGGAAGTGGAAGGAGAAGTGTCCAGGAGCCCTTGTAGAATGTCCCTAGCAAAGTATCATCTAGACCTAGAGAAGGAATACAGCTTATAGTGATTTGTAAAACTATATACAGAGGCCCAAGTAGCAGCTTCTAGAATACTATCACAATCCAGTCCCTTCTAAAAAGCCATAGAAAAATCCTAGATCCTTGTAGAGTGCGCTGTGATCCTAGAATAGATTTGTCACGGTGGGCATAACAAAAAGTAAAAGCCATAGACAACCCTTTGGAAATAGTCAGTTTTGACACAGGTTGTCCTTCTTCTTACCTTCACAAGAAATGAACAATTGATCTGATGATCTGAAAGACTGAGTTCTGTCAAGATAGCGCCTGAGTTGTCTGTGGACATCCAAAGTATGGAGTATCATTTCTTCCTCATTTTTAAGTCCAAGAAAGAAAAAGAGAAGATGAAAAGTCTGACTTAAACTAACCTCAGATACCACTTAAGGCATAAAAGAAGGATTAGTTATCAAAGAAGACCTGTCATTGTGGAAAATAAGGTAGGGTCGACTCACCATAAGAGCCTGCAAGTCAGATATACTTCTTGTAGATGTCAGAACAATCAGTAAAATAGTTATTCATATAGAAGAATCTCAAGTCAGCCATATTAGCTGGTTCAAATGGAGCAAGTGTTAGTTTTTCAAACACAAAATTAAGATCCTAAGGAGGGGACACTGGTTTATGTGGTGGTCTTTTATGCAAAACCCCTTTCAGGATAATTTTGACATGAAACTGCCATGAAAGAGGAGTATCCATGGGCAGACATGCTGAAATGGCTGATAAATTAACCTTTATAGAGAAATAAGAAAGCCCATAGAATAGTTGTTGTTGTGTCTTTCGGCTTTTACCGGTTAGGGGTCGCCACAGTGGAACTCCGGTCCGCTAATGATTGGCAGCTGATTTTTACGTGCTGAGTTGCCAGCCCTAATGCACAATCTTCAATGAAGGTACGCCCATTCATGCATGTCTCCACGCAGAAGACACTCTAGCTGAGAGTCGAACCGGACAGCGTCTTACTGTGAGGCGACAGCACTATAGAATAGTAACTCACACAAATATTGTAAAACCAAAGAACAACTAGCTCTGAATGGGTGCTGGGTATGCTCTTGGAACCAACTAGTAAACCTTTTCCATTTGTTAATGTATGACCTTTTAGTGCCAGGCTTTGTTGCCTACATTAGTACCTGCTGCACATCCTCAGAAGTCAAGTGCTAAAAGGAATTAAGACCCTATCATTCAGGCAGTCAACTAAAGGTGATTGATGTCAGGATGTATCAAACTCCCCTGTCTTTGTGTAAGTAGATGCATTCTTTGAGAACGTTTGTGGTAATTGCCCCAGCCATTTCCATAAGAATGGAGAACCATGCTTGCCTGGGCCAGAAGGGAATCATCACAATGATCTTGGGAGATTCCTCCTGAATCTTCAGAAGTACTCTGGATATTAGTGGAAAGGGTAGAAAGGCATAATGGAACATTCTTGTGCAAAGAAAGAGAAAAGGCATCTGTCTTCCAGGCCTTCTTGCATGGAGTCCTGGAACAGACTTCTGTCAGTTGATTTTTCAAAGAAGAGACAAAGAGATCTACTTGTGGAACTCCCCACAGATTGATCAAATCTTTGAAGACCCCCCAGATCTTGTTTCCCTTCATGAGGGTCTGCCCTGGTCCTGGTCAGTTTGTCTGCCACACAGTTTTGCTCTGACAGAAAATAGGATGACTGCAGGGTGAGATTTTGCTGTGAAGCTATTTCCCAAGCTAGCATGGCTAATCTGAAAAGGGGGTATGATCTGGTTCCCCCTTGCTTGTTGATGTACCACATGCCTGTGATATTGTCTTTAACCAGTTGATGAGGTCCCAGGAACCAGAGATGGTTCAGAGAATTGAGTGCCTTGATCAGGGCAAGCATGTCTTTGATATTTATATGCTTGTATCTGTTCTTTTTGTCCCATGCCCCCTGCAATTTTATCTCTTCTGAAACCACTCCCTGAGAAAGTCTGAAGCATCTGTGGTGACTGACTGCTTTGGAGTAGGGAGGAATAAGGGGAAACCTTGATTTAAGGATATCTGTTGTCTGCACTAAATGACTTCTCTTCTGACAAACCCCAGTACTGAGATCTGAAAAGATAAAGGGTTTTGATGCTGGGAAAAACGAGATTTCAGATGCTACTGTATCTTTCTCGTGTGGAGGCTTGAATTCCCTCTAAGCTGCAATGAGCTGTAAATGCAGCCAGACACTTTGTGAACACTGTTGGTGCAGTGGATAGTCCAAAGGGTAAGGCATGGAACTGATAATGCAATCCAGACATACATAACCTTAAGAAATGCCTGAAGTATAGATGAATAGGAATGTGATGATAAGCATGTAAAAATAATTGAGAAGGTAATATTGGATAAGTTATTGTCAGAGCTGGATAAGTTGGGACTTGAAACCATATATCAGCATGCATATGTTGAAAACAAATCTATTACCACCTGTAACATGGTGTTCTATAACAATATAATAACAGCTATGAATGAAAAAACTGTGCTGTGATGTAATTTATATAGATTTAACTTCAGCATTTGACAGGGTCATGCACATAACACTGAAAAAATAAATTAGTACAACTAGGTATTGATGTACTCTTGATAAGATAGATAGATGCATGGCTTACATATAGGACATGGCAAGTATCATACAGCAACTAGACAGGCAAACTCCTTGGTTACAGTCAGGGTGTCACACAGGGCTCTGTCCTAGGCCCTTACTTGTTTAGATTGTATCTTTCAGACCTAACATTTTCATCTGAGGTGTTCTACAGTCTATATGCAGATGACCTGACATTGAGTAAACTGATTACATGTGATACAGATAAGGCATGCCTGCAAAATAAGTTGACTAAATTGACCATTTGGGCACAGGAGAATAATATGCTGATAAATACATCAAAAACTAAGCATATGAAATTTGGTAGGCATAAATTCAAAGTTGAATATTTAATACAGCACATAGTGATTGAAACTGTAGACTCATTTATGGACCTGGGTATATGGGTAGATTCAGCTATGAGTTTTTTTCTAATCATATCAACCAATTGGTTAATGATAATTATAGAACTATAGGTTGTATAAAAAGATTTATAAAGTCTAGGAAATTTAAAATAATGAAGTCATTGTTTGTTAGTCACATTAGACCCAAACTTGAGTATGGAATAATAATATGGAAACCTTATAAGAAAACAATCATGAGTAAACTGGAAAGAGTACAACGGAAATATACCACGGGTATCCATGGGTGCATAAATTAAGTTATTATGAAAGACCAAAATATCTGAACTTGTACAGTGTCTCTTACAGATATCTAAGAGGAGATCTTATTCTGGTATATAGGGCATTTAGTGACAACTACCTCTGGGAATATTTGGTGTTAACAAAAAGTACTAGAGAATCATCAGACAATCTATGTAGAAGATTCTATAGGAATGAGAAGTGTACTAATTGGTTCTTGACAGAGCAGCTGATACATGGAACAGACTACCAAATTACACTAAAGCAAGTACTAGTTTAGATATTTTTAAGAACAGCCAGGGCACTTATTATGGGAACAAGTGTTTTGGTATATTGGCAAGCTAGAAGGGCATTAATGCCTGTACTTGAAATATTTGTATGTATGTATGTATGTATGCATTAAGTCTCATGCTACCAGTAAATTTGAAAGAGGAAGAAATGGTAACATGTTGTGAAGTGACATAATTTTGAATTTAGGCAGTATTACAAACAGGTTTAAGAAAGAAAGATCGAAAACTGGTTTCCAAGTATTTTCTTTCTTTGGGACAGGGAAAATCCTCAAATAAAACCCCTTCTCCACCTTGGAAGGAAGAAATGGTTCTATAAACCCTTGGGACAACTTGTGATGAAGAACAGGAGGACACAAAATAGTCTGATCTGCAGGATAAGGAATGAACTGCTATAAAAGAGGAATTTTCTCCCACTGCCATCTGTAACCTTGATGAATGATTTTCAGAACCTGTTTGTCTGAAATAATCTTTTAACAAAGAGAAAAACAGAGATTCAGACTTTCTGGAAGAGAAAGTGGGCCAGGTTGGGAGGAGGTTACAAGGCCTTTTGATAGTCTTTCAGACTTGGAATGTCTTTCGTTTTGGGAGTTGTGAGACTTCTTTTTAGAACCTCCTTGCCACTTCTTCTTAAACTTTTATTTACCCAAATTCTGCTGAGGGTGTTTATTCTGTTTTTTTCCAAAACTGGATGAGGAGAAAAAAAATCCATTGGACAATTTGAAAAAGGAGGGCTGAAAAATATTAAAGAATCCGTGGATCAGCTTGCCCCTTTTATCACACTTTTTGATCACCTTTGTTGCAGAGGCAGACAAACACTAAATCTCTAAACAACAGAGAATGTAAAATCTCATTTTTAACATCATCTGGAAGGTTCTGAGAATGCAGCCAAGAAACCTCCTTAAAGCTGTACCAGTAGCCATAATCCTGGAATATGTATTAACAGAGTTATGCACCTCCCTGCAAACAATGAGTAATGGCCTGTGTAATAGAAGAAACAAAGTTATTTAAGATAGCTTTTTCTTCACAAGAAGAAATTGCAGATAAAACATTCCCTCAAACGTTCTCAAAATGTCAGAATAAAATTTAATATATGAGCCTGACAATTTATGATTCTGCAGTTCAAAGTTGTAGAAGTGTACACTTTTTCCCATCCATCCATCCATCCATCCATCCATCCATCCATCCATCTTCAACCCATTTTTCCCATTTGGAAATAACTAAGTGATTTAACAGCAAAGGAGTCAACTAAGGCTGTAGCTGCTAGGTCCGTTTTGGGAATAGTATATACAAATTTAAAAGACTGAGGAACTTTATACATCCTCCCCAGGATTCATGAAGCTTGCACCAGGCGCCGGAGTAGCATTGGCGATCTAGTGCCAAATATGGCCACTGAGCGATTCAGGTACGAGCTGTTTCCACATGCACTACCAGTGTACGCCAGAGCTGCACAGCTCCCGGTGCATGTATGCTAATTACCCCATGTGCAGCAGTGTAGCATGCAAATGAAGGTATATAGTGATTCATGAAGTGGTGCAGGCGTAGCATAAGCATGAAGAAATGTAAACCAAAAAAAATGGTTTACATTTTTTCAAACATAAAATAGGAGCAATGAAAGTGGACCAAACTTACGTATCATAATGTTAATATATGCCACTGGCTAAATATATAGCCAATGGCATAAATAAACATGCACAACACATAAAAAATAACATTTAATGTCATGGCCACACTAACACAAAGTAAAACTGCAGTGCATTGGTGCACAAACAGGATCACAAGGAAAATATATTTAGATGTCATAAAACTGCAATGTAACACAATTCATGAATTCCCCATAATAGTCAATGGCACGCATGCTACATCACAACCATGGTGCAAGGGTTGCTAAGGGTCTGTGACAGTGTTCTGCGCAGTAACTAGGAATTAGTAGTCAATGCCATGCAAATGAGTCAAGTAATACTGAATTGCAAATGCCCCGCAGGCGTAAGGATGTACCACATGATGTAGTGGTAAAACACCGAGGAGTGGCCTGGAGGTAAACATGACATCAAGAGAGGGGTGCGCCACCGAAGCTGTAAGCACATTGGATCATTGCTAATCCGGGTTGCCTTTTGCTAAGCAAAGCTGCAGGATAGGGGTGTGGAAGTAGCCATAGCTTTGCTTAGCTGAGAGCACAGAAGGTAACCGAAAGTGCATGTGAACGTAGATGAAAACACGCTCAAAACCCGGTAAACGGCTGTGCGCGACGCACACCGCAGCTGAAACAGGAAGGATACAGGAAGACAATAAGGAAATGCTGCAGCATGGTAGTTGGAGTACAAATGAGTAATTAACACCTAGGAACTCACAGTGGGCCACTGACAACAGCTAACAAGGCTGCTGGAGCTACCTGCAGAACAGGAAAGGTGAGGTGCCATACAGCAAAGAAAAGAGAACTGTCACAGCAGAACACGGCAAACTTGCAGTAGATCAGCTACATAACACATTTCCCAACACAATCCTGGGTTGTGAAAGTACAAAACAAGAAAGCTGGCAGCTGGATGCATGCCTGACAATGGAAGGGGAATCGGTTGAAAAGTGAAGTAAAGGGCAATAGATGAATCACGGCAGCCAAGCGTAAGTCAACACCAAAGGCCCCACAATAGCAGTACCTGCTATAAAACAAATATTTAAGATACCCCGCAGCTGGAATTGCATCATCCATTGCACAATAATATAAGGTGTGAAAGCCCCACACACACACTTGTGTATTTCCAGACACTCTGCACCATTGGTGTATACAGACGGGGAACTTTTAATATGTACATGTTAGGGGCTGCCATAGCTTTGATTCACCAGCATGTGTTGGAGACTGATGGTGGTGTGGAGGATGATGCAGACAACCATCTCAGGTGCCAGAGGAGGAGGAGAGTGTTCAGACCCAGGGTAAACTACCAGGGGCTACATGATCTGGAGATAGTAGAGTCTTACACAGTGGACAAGGACACCATACAGCAACTTGTTGAGATATGCCGGCCACACCTCAGAGCCAGAAGTAACAGAGGGGAACCCATCCCAGTGGACATGAAGGTATGTGCAAGCTTGAGAATACTAGCCACAGGTACCTTCCAAAGGCCAACTGGGGATATCACGGGGCTCTCACAGGCATTAGCATCCAGGGTACTCCACCAGTTCCTGGATGCCATGTTACCACATGTTCATAGGTTCATAGGTTCATAGATTCATACTAGGCTATCTGCCCGAGGGCATTTACAAACCTAGCCCATAGTTTTGTGGCTTACGCCACCCCTTTAGTACAGGGAACTATACCCATTATTTTGCTGTGCCTCTGTCGAGCAGTGACACTGAGGTAATCCCTGGGGTATATCTGCGATCTCCCATCCATTGGTCAAGATTTCTCTTGAACAAGGCCAGCGAGGTGCTCTGCCTCACATATACCGGGATTTTGTTCCACAGCATAGGGAGTCTTTGGGTGATGAATCTATCCCTCCAGCACGTCCTATTAATAGCCGTGTCGAGGTTTAAGTCTCCCGCCCTTGTGGCTCTGACGGATCTAGAGTTTTTGAGGTGAAGCATATTCATCAAATCTGGGTTTGACATGGCCTTGTATGTCAGGCAAAGGTCACCTCTAAGCAAGCGTTTACTGAATAGAGCTGGAGTTCTTTCAGTCGGGCAGCATAGGACAGATTTTGAGACCCTTTATCCTTTTGGTGAGGAACTTTTGTGGCCTCTCCAGCTGCTGCAAGTGTCGGGTCAGATACATTCCGAATGGGGCATTGTACTCGATCATTGGTCTGATGAGTGATGAGTATAGGGAGACTATGACCTCCCTTGATCTAGATGTGAATCCCTTCATGATAAGGTGGGGAATGTAGAAGGTCTTCCTAACTACTTTAGCTACATGGGTGTCGAATGACAGGCTACTATCAACCTGGGTCCCCAGGTCCCTGATAACTTCTTCTGTGCTCAGTGGATTGCCACCTATATGGTAGCTAGGGGTAACCTTGTTTTTCCCGAGGTATGACTATGCATTTTTGGCATTTAACTTTAGGCCATGGCTCTGGCACCAGTTATCCATTTCTGTGAGACCCTTCTGAAGGATATCTGTGTCAGATGTGTTTTCGACTATGGCTCTTAGTTTGCAGTCATCTGCAAACTTTGTCAGCCATAACCCTCCTGTGTTTGCTTGTACTTCGGAAAGTAGATGCCAAACAAGAGTGGGCCCAGGACTGAGCCCTGTGGGACACCACTTGTGACAGGCTTTGAGTCAGACATGGCGCCAGCAACTCTGACCCTGTGGGTTCTGTCACTCAGCCAGTTTGCAACCCATCTTGTGATGTATGGGTTAACATTTAAGCTGATGAGTTTTTCAATGATACCCGAGTGGGGTATTGTATCGAAGGCCTTCGCCAGATTGATGTAGGCTGTATGGACTGCCTTTCCTTCATCAATGGCTTTGGTGACTGTTTCGAAAAAGTCGACCAAGTTTAAAAGGCATGATCTGCCTTTGACAAAGGCAAACTGGGTTGGATCCAAAGTCTGCAAATTCCCTATGTCTTTATTTATGAGGTCCATTATGATCCTCTCCATGGCTTTGCAGATAAGGCTTGTCAAGCTAATGGGCCGGTAATTTCCAGGGTCGGTGGAGGCACCGCCTTTGTGAAGTGGGACCACAGTTGCAGTGCGCCACTCCCTGGGTACGTATCCAGAGGTGAGACTATGATTAAACAGCTGTCCTAGCTGTGGGTTTAATTCCTCGTTGAGTTCGTGGAGCACACAGCCGGGAACACCATCAGGTCCCATGGATGCTGTGTTTTTGCTTTGGAGAGAGCAGTTCTCACTTGGGCTAGAGATGTTTGGGGGCTGCAATCATTTGGTATAGATATCTCTCCTTTTGGGGGTCGGGAGTTTGCACTGAACCTGTCAGCCAGTATGTTGGCAATGTCTGTAGGATCAGTAATCTTCACATCATTTTGAACTAGTTCTGAGCATATCTGGGAGTTTCCTCCCAGGTTTCTAACATAGCTAAAGAAGGCCTTATGATTGTCTTTTGAGTCTTTAGCTATTTTTCTCTCAAAATTTGCTTTGGATGATTTTATGAGAGCTCTTAGATTTTTACTTATAGTGATCAAAGGTGTCTTACCTTTTAAGGATTTTGCTCTATCTTGTAGTAGCTTCCTCCTTTTGTTGTAGAGTTTGTTTATGGCTGGAGTCCACCAGACTGGACGCTTGCCTTTGGTACAAAGAGTCTTTGTTTTGCTTGGGATTGCCTTATCCATGCAGTCCTGCAGGTGCTGGTAGAAGGCATTTGTAAGTGATTCAGTGGCTTGAGTACTGTTTTCCGCCAGCTCGGGGGCCTTAAAGGAGACCACACTAGTCTTTAGAAGTGTGAAGTCGGCTTTCGAGAAGTTCTTTACTGTGGTCTTTTTTATTTCAGGTGGGGTGGGATGAGGACCTCCAGCGAGATTAGTTTGTGATCTGATCTCACCAGTGAGGGGTATACTTCGTGTTGAACATTGTGCTCCCATGTTCGTGATGATGAGGTCAAGTATGTTTTCTCCTCTTGTGGGATGGTGACTAGTTGTTCCATGGCATTTGAGTTTATGAATTCCAGGAACTTTTGGGCTAGGGTGTTTGGGCTTGAGTAGTGTTCCCAGTCTATATTAGGGTAATTGAAGTCACCTAGTATGATGGTGTTTGGAGATACATTTATTCCCTCCAGTGTTTTCAGGAAGGCCATGTGAGGTTCCTGAGTTTGTGAGGGTGGCCTGTAACATGCTACAATTTGCAGAGCAGTCTTGCCTATGGTTAATTGCACCTGGATGGTCTCCGATGCATCGCGGCGTTGCCACCAGTCTTGAGGTGTGGGTGTCCTTGATGAATATGGATACCCCCCCTCCTTTCTTGGTATTGTCCGGATTTTGGGGCCAGAACGCATGATATGAGGTAAAACCTGATAGTGCTGGGGTGCTCTCAGGAGCCTTGAACCAGGTTTCTGTCACAGCACAGACATCGATGTTCTCCATACTGAGAAGGGCCTCGAGTGCATGCATTTTGAGATTTAGACTTCTGGCATTGAGCAGCATTATCCTTAGTTTTTTTCCTTTTTTGTGTTCTAGGGTGGTAGGTTTAGAATTTGAGCCTTGCCTAAAAAGGCACTATGGGGCTGCAAAGAGCCTTTGCCAATATCCGAATCCCAGGGTGACAGGTGCAAGCCGTCCCTTGCGAAGCAGCGTGGCTTGTCCAGCATGTCATCCCAGGCAGACAGACATTGGATCCCCTTTGAATGACACCAGAGTTTAAGCCAATTGTTAAAGCTGATCATCTTATCTCTGTATTGTGGCATCATTTTTGGTGAAGGTAGGATACTGCTCAAGGTCAGGGTCATACCTGCCTGGGCTACATAATCAGAGAGCTCCTCAATGTCTCTTTCATGTAGTCCAGGAGGTACGTCTCAGGTCGTTTACACCAGCGTGGACAATGACTGAGTCGTATTTGTACCTGCTGTTGAGAGACCTGAGTGCTTATGTTATGTGGCGGATTCTAGCGCCCCACAGGCAGCTTACTGTAACTCTCTCCTTACTCAGTCTGGTGAGCGGGACGCCAGTGTGTCTGACTATGGAGTCACCAATGACTAGTGTGTCTGGCATTGTGTTTGGCCTTAAGGGCTGTGACTGTTTGACACTCTGACTGTGAGGTCTATGTGTTGCAGGTGTTGTGTTCTGAGGTGGTGGTTGTTTGGGTGTCTGCTTTGGTGGCCTCTGCTGTTTTGGTAGATTTTTGATCAGAGCCTCCGAGTATGTCTTTGTGTGTTTATGTGTATGATTTGAGGTTGTGATGGTACTATGTGAGACTGGGTCTATAGTGTGTGTGGTAACCTTCTCCTCCTGACTGGTCTTGCCAGTCCTATGTTGAGAGAGCTCAGCCTCCAGTTTGGCCGTATAGTTGCATCTCTCGCATGTATTTGTGTTTTGTGGGAGGAGGAGAGGGTTGTCTGTGTACATGAGGCAATTGTAACATTGCCTCAATATTCCCAGGTTCACCAGCTGAGCAGGAGAGGACACTAGCAAATGATCCCTCGACATGCTAGAAGGAATAGACAAAAAAACTTTGTCAATGAGCACATATACTTCCCCCAAATGCAGGAAGAGTTGGCCAGCAATATGCGCCTCTTCCACTGTGTGGCAGACTACCCGGAGGTACTGGGAGCAATAGACTGCACACACATATACATCAAGTCACCCCAGTGAGCAGGGTAGGCGCTACATAAACCACAAGGGATACCCCTCCATCAACTGCCAGGTCATGTGCAATGCCCATGGCATTATCATGGATGTGTGCGCTGGCAGCCCTGGAAGCTATCACGACTCCCTCATCTGGCATGCATCACAGCTGTATCAGGTATTTGCAAGTGGGGACATCCCATATGGCCACCTGGTGGGGGATGTTGGCTACGCACTGGAACTGTGGATGATGACTCCCCTCAGAAATGCACACACAACCACACAAGAACGCCATAATGAGGCACACGCAGAAACCAGAATCATCATAGAACACGTGTTTGGGATGCTGAAATCACGGTTCCATTGCTTGGACATATCTGGTGGAGCCTTGCAGTACTCTCCAGGCACGTGTGCTCACACTTTCATAGTATGTGCCATGCTACACAATATGATCCTGTGGAAACAGCTGCAGCAGGGACAGAATGGTAAAGGCCCTCACAGCCCACCACCATTGCCAAGGGACCCACAGGCACAGAGGGACTCAGACCATGAACACCCTGTGCTAGCCCCGGTAGGCAGACGGAGGCATGCCCAGTATGCCCATGCCTTGGCAAAGTGGGATAATATAGCACACACACTGACAGTGTAGGCACTCATGGAATGACACCCTTCTCCACCTGCTCACACAGCAAACATGGATGGCACACACACACGACCACCTGTAAATTGTCATGTATAGGTGGTCTACTGTGTGCATCCTACATAGGTAGCCCTCAACTATTGTACACACAACTGCCATTGGCACAAGGTAAATCAATACCTGAACAGTAAATTAAGCTATCAGCATGTGTCCATACTGTATGTAGAGGTTCAGGTATGTAGGTACATGCCTAACAGCCCAAGGCCACTCATAAGCATAGGCAAAAAGTGTCTGCTGTCACCACCCCATCGATTAACTAACTGTCTCTCTGTGGAGCAGAGCCAATTGCGAGATCCCTGGGGTGAATCCACTGTTCTCCACCCACTCTGCAAGGATTCCCTGGAGTGTTAGTGAGGAGTTTTGTGTAATGTAATCAGGGATGTAGTTCCAAATAATGGGGAGTATCCATGACAGGAATCTTCTCAGGTGTTTACATGTTACATAGTATACCTTAAACACAGCTTGCATATATAGGTAGTATTCTACAGAATAATAAACATGTGGAACACACAACCGCTGAAATGGGCGTTAATCACCCTTGCACTACCAGTGCCTGCTCTGAGAGGTAAAATACCACTGCCAGGATTAGAACACGCAACCATGTACACAATCTTCACAATAACATACCACTAAGCTACCTGAGATGTACCAATGGCAGTTGTGTATACTGACAGTATAAAACACAAAAAGAAGGAATGTGTGGAAATAGGACAAACCGGCATGTACCCAATGAAAGGTGTATGTTTTACATATATATATATATATATATATATATATATATATATATATATATATATATATATATATATATATATATATATATATACATCAACATATATATATATATATATATATATATATATATATATAGAGAGAGAGAGAGAGAGAGAGATATGTCAATATATGGGGATATGCATATATATGTAGATATATAGATAGATTAACAACATCTACATAACCATGGAGGTACATATAAATGGGATACCTACCACATACTGCCTGCTTGACATACCGATGCATGTAATCACGAGGCTTAAAGTCCGAAAGAACACAGAACCAAAACACCAGATGCGCGAGGATTAAAATCACGATGGTAGGGGACAGTTGGTCGGTGCTTCTGTTGTTGTGGTTCAGGTAGGTTACTGTGTGTAAGTATGTTTCTGAGGGCTGTAGTGTGTGTAAGTGTGTGTTCTGAGTGTGGTGTGTTTTCCTGGGGGACTGTAATGTGTGGGTGTGGGTTAGCTTTGTGCATTTGTTTGCGTGATCTAGGAGGTAGACTATTAAAGAAGGGGGGTGTGGGGGGCGCAGACACCCACATGGGGGGTGTAGAGGGGCTTGCCCACCTGCTCATACATAGTGTAGGATGGTTTGTTTGGATGTGGTGGGTAGCAATGTATCTGAGTGTGCGTGTGTTTTCCATGTTCATGTTACTTTCACGAGTTACTGTCGCTGTCGGTAATGTGGGGTATGAGAGTCTGGGCCCGGTACTGTGGGCATTGGAATTGTGTGGTTTCAGGATTCCATAGCTATCCCGTATACAGTGGTTGAAGTGTTCATATATGAGTATAACATGGACCATAGCAATCACACATTCCACCACGACCAACCTCTATGAACAAAGGATATGGAGAGTATATGCCTATAAACTATTACAAATATGTGCTATGGACATGAGCCAATGATAGGGTTACCTCCTGTCCCACTTTGTGAGGGACAGTTCCTCTTTAGGCGGTTGTGTCCTGACCAAATATATTAAATGTGGCAAATGTCCTGAGATTGTAGGACGTAATTATGTCCCATATGTAATGTAATAGTTTCATACAATAGTTCTTTCTGTATCAAAAATACCTACATGTTACAAGAAACAGGATAAGAAACTAAACTGCTACAAGAATAAGCTTATATTTAGGCAAGAAAGAAAGTTTTATCCCTTGTACTGACCGTGGGTTTGTTTCGGCCTGTAAAATCAGGTGTGTGTCCCGAAAATGTCCCACTATGGCCATATGAAAAGGTGGCAAACCTAGCCAATGAGGGTCACTCACCAACACAACTACAGTGACTGCAAATACCTATGACAGAAATACACAGCTTTCATGTAGCAACACTTTATTACATTCCAATGTATTGCCGAAAGGATTCAAGGTCTAACATCAACTGCATGCTATACAGGAACCACTAAACAGTGCCTTAATGAATCAGCCTTCAATTACCATAGTATTAGTCCACTAAAGGATAGGTTTTCAAATAGGGAAGGAACCCTCACGCACATATCGATTATGTATAAAAGCATTTCCT
The DNA here is from genome assembly GCF_019279795.1 of Protopterus annectens. NCBI lineage: Eukaryota > Metazoa > Chordata > Ceratodontiformes > Protopteridae > Protopterus > Protopterus annectens. Next base: position 826,844,117 of record NC_056730.1, read on the forward strand.
ACACACCTGCATCTGCTATGCACACCCACCATCACCCCCACACCCAAACAAATTACAATACAAACTGTAATAACATCACAAATCATTCACTCACTGTACGACATCTGCAGATGCCTTAACATACCTTGTCAGAGACACACTAATATGGCCCTATGTGAAATAGTTGCTGTTATACAATGGAACAGCTGCTGATGTTAAAGAGTTTGTTTGCACTAATCCCGTTTCAGAGGGTTGTGTGTACACCGGGAAGTGTTACCAATTACTGAGTAACAGCACAGTATGATACATATGTACACCAAATCAAGGATGTCTAGTGAGCACACTGTAAACCACATAACAGTTCGTGCATAGCCATACAGCCTTGAGCTGCCCAAACATCCTTGCCAGACTGAAACATCTGCAAAAGTATCAGGTACAAACAAACCCTGCATAAGTAGCAATGTTCTGAAATATAACAGCTGTACTCACATGTAGAACAACATCGTCTAGCCATTACACACAATCCACGGGAGTTATGAAGCTCATATATCTCTGTCTGTCTCCATATAGCTGTTGAAATACATCACAAACAACACATCCAAGCCGTCTTCCTCGAAAGTAAGGCAAACGGACAACGCCCAAATGGAGTACTCAGTTATACTCCACTGTTGCCATAATATCGGCTAATGGAGTAGCTGCATAGCTGATGGGCATCTAATTAACTACTTTGGAACACCAATTGGTGGTCAGGATAGCACATGTTACCGATATTTAACTAGAAAAGGATGGCTTATCACACATTCAAACCATCCGTATATACCAGCAGAACGTTACAAAGAGGATTGAAACACAAACTGAAAAGGATTGAATCAACAGTCAATGACACCTCGGATTACTAATAAAATATGTAGAACACTCAGTATGTTTGTGTATTTAGTACCTGTTCTGTAATATTTAAAGTGAACGCAATCCATATAGTAGAAACAGTTATCTACTAGTGATGTATTGTTGAGCAGAGTAACGCTTGTAATATTTATGTGTGTACTGCTGTAGGTCACAAGACAATCACTGCATACACCAAAAGGGATGCTATATAAGGGCTTTGAACACAAATATTCCTCACCAGCTGATGCCAGTGGCAGGGTTGGTCCAACAAGTATGTGCTATAACAGGGGATAGTATATGTTGATATATTGTAACAGTAGCCATTTGTATGGGTGTATTACTGAGAATAACATGTCGAAGGTTGGCCAACTGTGCAATTATGATTTGCATTGTGGGATATTGTGCCAATAACTGTGTAATGTACAGTATTGTAGGCAGATATGTATTACAAGTTACGTAGCATTACTGTTATGTTAGGCAAATATTTGTTATGTCTATTGGCATTTACAATACACAACAACAGGATACATATGACTTGAAGTCACCCGACAGTTTATCAGCATGATAGCAAAGTAAAATGGAAGAGCTAGTTAACTATCCATGCACATAAGACATGTAACAAGTGCAAAGGTAGGTACTAGGCTGTCATACCAAGGGTATTTATAAGCCAAGCTAGAGTGTGTTGGCTTTCACCACCTCCTTAGGTTAGTTCCCTGTGCCTCTGAATGGCAGAGCCATTAGTTCCCTGTGCCTCTGTCCAGCAGAGCCACTGCAGTGATTCCCGAGGTACATGTCTGTCTCCCATCCACATGTCAAGGTCTCCCTTGAAGAGTGCTAGTGAGGGGCCCTGCCTGATGTACATTTCAATCATGTTTCAAAGCATGGGGAGTGTCCGGGTCAGGAATCTATCTGTCCAGCACATCCTAGTCATCGTTGTGGTTAGGTGTATATCCCTAGAGCATGTGATTCTCAGGGGCCTCTGTTTAGGTGGAGCATATCCAGCAATACTGGGTTGGACATGGGCCTTGTATGTCAAGCAGAGATCACCTGTGAGTATGCGGTATGCAATCGAGTACAGCTGGAGTTTCTTAGGTTGGGCTGCATAGGTCATCTGTTTGAGGTCAGTAATCCTCTTGGTGTGGTACTGTTGTGGTCTTCCAAACTGTTGCAGTTGTCTTGTAAGGTATATCCCAAATGGTGTGTTGTATCCTTTAAAGGGTATAATAAGTCATGAGTAGAGAGGCACAATGGCCTCCTTTGTTCTGGATGCGAACCCATTAGAGATTAGGGGGGCCACGTAGAAGGATATTCTAACCACCTTGTCATTATGGGTATCAAAGGAGAGATTGCTATCTACTGGGGTTCCCAGAGCCCTTATTACCTTTTCTGTATGTAGAGGACTAGCACCTATGTGGTAGTCTGTGAGTAATTAGTTATATCCAAAGGGGATGACTATGCACTTTTTGGCATTCAGCTTGAGGCCATGATATTGACACCAGGTATCCGTCTCAGTGCGACCCTTCCGGAGGGTGTCTGTAACAGCTGGGGAAACAATGATGTCCCCTAGTTTGCAGTCGTCTGCAAACCTTTTCAGCCAAAGCCCTCCTGTGCTTGCCTGTATGTCAGAGAATTATATACCGAACATGAGGGGTCCTAGGACTGAGCCCTGGGGGACGCCACTTGTAACTGGTAAACAGTCAGACCTAGGGTATGCAACTCCCACTGTGTGGGTTCTGCCCATGAGCCACTTTGCAAGCCATCACATGAGTAAGGGGTTAATGTTCAGGCAGATGGGTATGTCAATAATACCAGAATGAGGAATGGTGTTGAAAGCCTTTGAGAGATCAAGGTAGGCTGTGTGGACCTCCTTACCCTCATCTAATGCCTTGGTAACTGTCTCTAAGAAGTCCACCAGGTTTAGGAGGCATGGTCTGCCCTCACCAAAGCCAAACTGGGAGGGGTCAAAGGTTTGGAGGTACCCAATGTCACTGTGACTGAGATCCATGATGATGTGCTCCGTACCCTTGCAGATCAGGCTAGTCAGGCCTATTGGGCAATTGGTCCCATGGTCCATTGTGGTGCCACCATTGTGGATTAGGATAACTGTTGCTGTGTGCCATTCAGGGGGCACAAAGCCTGATGCGAGGCTATTATTCAACATGGTGGGGAGCCAGTATGTTCTGAAGTTCATGTAAAACGCAGCCTGAGATGTTGTCCGGTCCCATGGATGCTGTGATATTGGCTTTAGAGTGTGCAGCTTTTACCTGCATAGTTGTGCGTACAGGGACTCTGCACTCTTCCTGTATAGATATGGGTCGTATAGGGGGTGAGAGGGGGGAAAGGTAGCACTGAACCTATCTGCCAAGATGTTGGCAATATCAGTTGGTTCTGTAATGTCCGTGCCTTTGTGCTGTAACTCAGAGCAGATCTAGTTGTTGACATCGAGATATGTGACATAGCTATAGAATGCTTTGTGGTTGTTGGATTTAGTGGCAGTTTTGTTTTCATAGCTAGCTTTGGAGGATCTTATAAGGGATCTCACCTTCTTACTGAGGCTGACCAGGGAGCTCCTCCATGCATGGGATTGTATTCTCTTTTGCAGCAGCATCTTCCTCCTGTTGTACATTTTGTTTATTGCAGGGGACCACCAGATTGGCTTCCTTAATTAGGAGTATAGTGTCTTGGTTCTGTTTGGGAGAGCACGATCCATGCACTAAGTGCTTATAGAGTGCATTTGTGTAGGATTCAGCAGTTGTAACAGTATTGTCTGTCTGCATGGGTGTCATGACGTTCACCACGTCTGTCTTAAGAAGCATGAAGTTGGCTTTGTAGACATATTATACTGTGGTTCCCTTAATGGGAGGTGGTGGCGGGATGTGTATATCAACGGTGTTCAGCTCATGGTCGTATCAGACCAACGAGGAGTTGACTTGAGGTGTGGAACACCGGTCACTCATGTTGGTAATGCCTAGGTCTGGGATATTGTTGCCCCTGGTGGGTGTGTGGATATGTTTATGAATTCCAGAAAGTGTTGAGCTAATAAGTTGGTACACTAGTAGTTTTCTCAGGTAATGGTGGGGTAGATCCAGTAAGACTATGTGATGAATGTGGTGTGGTGCGAATGTTTACCTTCTCCACATGACTGTCAGGGTCAGGCTTGGTTGGAGAGAGCTTTACCTCCAGTTTGGCTAGATAAGTGCATCTCTCACAGGTTGTAGTGTTGGGTGGTAGGCGGAGAGGGTTGTCTGTGTACATGAGGCAATGTCTACATTGCATCAAGATGTCCAGATTCATCAGATAGACAGGAGAGAACACTGGCAGCTGACCCTTGGACATGCCTGAATAACAAACTAATTTCCCCTAGATAAGTGAGGAAAGTGAGTACAAGAGCTATTTTACTCTAAGCAAGTGAGAAAAGTATGTACAAAACCTGTTTACCTCTAGGTAATGAGGAAGATTGAGTGTTATAGTAATTAGTAGCTTACATAGTGCTTACAAGTTCTGAACAAGTGCTGAGCATGAATAAGCAATCCAGATAGGGTCTTGGATAACATAAACACACTGTCCCCCACCCAACAGATACACAATCATATATCCATCAACACCACAGAGCCCCATGTACCCACAACTATGCAGGTACAAGCTGCACTCAGGCTGCATGGGACCTGTCCACATCACAGGTTGTATCATACACATATGGCAAAACAAGTTGCTCTCCACGTACACATCATGTAAAACATAGCTCCATGTCAGGCTGTGTACACAATGAATGGTGCACACCAACAGGTATCACAACCCACAAAGGGGAAGACACCACTGATAATGGGAAGTACTGCACTACTACCCTGCTGTGTCTGGTCTGAAAGGCCATGAACCTTGATCTAATTATTTCATGTCAGCAGTACAGATGTAGATGACAGTAAGGTTGATTTCACACTGCATATCATAACCTTGCCAAGTCATAGAACATCATCACCCATACTGTGTTCCATCTACACTCGCTATACTAGATGTGCATTCCTATGTCACAGGAGTGTTTTGCAATGGGACTGCTGGCAGAACCAACACTACAGAAGGTGTCTAAATAATACATGCTCATCACACCAGTGCCAGCTACAGTAAGATATGGTTAATTAATTATATTACCCCTTGTTGTCCATACCGCACAGACAAACAGAAGGCATCTGCCTATTGAAGTATGCAAATGACTATGACCTAGGAGCAATAGCCGACTCAAGAGTGTTGTGGACAACATACAGAAGGGGCTTTTTCTGGGTGAGATGTGTGTGACATATGGCCACAATCTGACAGCTATATATTGCATTGTCACCCCTATGTTAAAAACCCTGTACCCATGAACTACCACCTAGGCAGCAGTCATCATAATGGACACTTTGTGTAAGGGATGCAGCTAGGCAGTTGTCTTTCCTCTGATAGCTACGTCACCACACTTGTCAGATAGTCATATGTGATAACCCTAATCATGACAGAGTGCCATCCATGAATATAGAGATCATTGTCCAGCCATACACAACACACAAGTAACCCATATCAGATCACATATTTCCTTTAAGGGGTATTGGCCATGTGCAGATGGCCTACACCAGCCTTCCCATTCCCCATCTCCACTATATAGCATGATACATACCCTCAATAAATTCATGTCCAACCCAGTGATGTTGGACATGCTACACATACACATCCTTATCTCAAACACATACTTCATGGACATCCACCTTCCACATGCTGGACAAATCCTTGTCCCATACACTTTACATAGTCTTGCCATACTATGCATTTCTGTTTGTCAAAGCTGCACATCTCTCCCCCTCTCAGACATGGTGTGATGACCGCATGGTAAATGTTTCATTAACCCTGTGGATCAGTAATGTGGCACTGCTCCACCTGGCCCCAGAGACCCGCCTGTCAGCTACAGCCAGGTAGCCTTTCCTCCTAGATTCATACATGGCCCATGGCATATAGCCTACTATTTAACTTTGACTACATGCTATAGTTGATATCCATCCCTGCAAATACCATCTGGCTAGCCAGTGTCCCATGTCTATATTATGTGCAACACAGGTGATACATGGCAGGATGTTGAATTGCTGTTCAGTGCCGTGTAGATGTATATGGCAGAACACATTCATGTAAAACCTTATGTGAGCATGTCTGCAGGGTCACAGGTCATGTCTGTTAAGGGAGTGTAAGTCTTTATATGTGACATATACACAGCATCAAGGTCGACTGCATTAATGTGGACACATCCAGCCATGTGTTGATAGGTAGGAACACCAGTACAGGCAAACAGACATGCTCACATCAAGACAGTATCCACATGGAGTATAAGCAATGTAATCAGGTGACACAAACACACACATATATGGTGATAATATCCACTCACCATTGAGTGTCACATGTGTGTGACACAAACATATCAGTGTCATGTAGATTTGCAAATACAATTATTTAATCGTAATAAATGCGATACACATGTATGTTCAGCTGTAGCTCTGTATGTCTCTGTGAATTACTGTGACCTGTCTCCATCATTATGTCTTCCAGGTATGCCACGTGCAAGGCTACCCCTTTTACCCGCTTGGAGGATGAGGCCCTCATCCCATACCTATATGACAATCATGATATCCTGTTCAGCCATGTGCCACAGGATGCACAGCAGCAAGATGCCCTGTGGATGGAACATTGCAGGAGGGTTAATGATGTGGTTGGCCACAACTGCACATACTAGCAGGTGCGCTGACACTGTACAGACCTCATTAGATGGGCAAAACAGCGTGCAAATGCAATCGCCAGGGAACAAGGTGCAACAGGTGGTGGACCACCAACCCAGCCCCTACTCACACGTACCTAGGAGCTACTGGCCAACCTGGGGACACCTGCAGAACCACATCCCCAAGCTTTAGCCAATATTGTGGAGGTTGGTGTCTATCAACTACTGAGCCTGGAGTTGCCTGGTAAGTCAGTACTGCACCTATGACAACTATACTCCATATAGTTGCATGTGTCACTGTACAATATGTAATGCAACATCATATGCAAGGCATGTATGCACACATGCCGCATACTACAGTATGCTACTCTGTGTATGCACACATGTGCATACACCATAGTATAGTCTAATGTACTTGTGTATGTGTTAACATGCAAACTGCACCCTATAGCCATCATACAGGTGTGGCTAATGCTCATACTGCTGTGTTACTCCTATTTAGGTACCTCTGGAATTCCGCTGTGACAGCAGCCCGTTGCAGGTGAGACTGTTATTATTTATCAGGCATCGTAATGCACAGATCTATCTGCCATGTGGCCATTTACAACATGTATACATAATGCATGGTCCTGTCACAATATACAGGTTGGACCTGCAATGCATCACAATGCCTACCCATGTGCAACACTTGCAAACTATGTGAATCACCTCACTGACATAAAACCTCACAAACTGTCATTGCCAGATGTGTGGACAGCTGTGCATACAATGGCGGAGGTGCTGTTCATTGTAGGGACATGTACTACAGATCAGAACTACACATGTGGTGAATGCAAACAGTACTACACAGTGGTCTGGAGTATGGCCAGCCCACAAGATTCAATGGTGTGGATCATAGCCCTGCTATGAATGTCACACAATGTGATGTGCTATCTTGACATGTCCATGACATCTAGTGGCCTGGCTGCAACACTGCCTAACTAACCTGAAAACATATCCCACATACCACCCCCTATCTGCATAATCCTGTCGTCAGTGGAGCATACGACATCTATGGGTGTATTTCATATGGGACAACACAGACATGTGAAATAGATGCCCATCACAATAATTTGGCCAACACATGTACACACATGGTCATGGAGGATGGCCAGAGACATGAGGCAGCACACACAGTAGACATGATGTGCTTGTGTGTACACCCTGTCGTACAATGGCTACACATGGTCCAACTATGGCCTTTGTGTAATGGTTATATTGTAGATGTGGAACACTAGACATCCTACAGGCCTGTGCACATCTTGAGTAGGCATGACATCAATCCACCACATAAGATGTGTTGAACATCTTGAGGGTGTGTCAACATGACAGCAGTCACCTGTACAGTATCCACATCAGCCCACAGATACAGTACATTCCCCTTGCTGGTGTCAGACATCAATGTCATACTTGCTCCTCGTGTGTGTGTGTGTGTGTGTGTGTGTGTGTGTGTGTGTGTGTGTGTGTGTGTGTGTGTGTGTGTGTGTGCGTGTGTGTGTGTCTATTGTATAGATTGTAATGTACAGTTCTTGTCTGCTCTCACAGGTGATGTAGGTGTGTTGCCCTCCTGCAGTACATCTGATGTTAGTGTCCCCACAGACTCTAGCAGTGATGATGAACGTATGATTGAGGCACATGCACGGTTGTCAGGGGCTGAAATTGTGCCATTAGTTGCCATTCCAGCTATATCCCCCTTATCCCCACACACAGATCCCATGCCTGCACATACCCCATCACCAATGGCCCTAGAGGAAGGACAGTTGGCGTGTGGTAGCTTGGAACAGGAAAGTGTGGGGGCTATGGAAGGTGTGCCTGCACATCATGGTGTCAGCCAACTGACTGGTGATGCCCTACACAGGCACGTGGCCAGTGCTGCTCATAGGAGGACCTCTTGCCAATATGCTCCTGCAAGACAGAGTGCAGCAACTGGTGTCACCAGATGCATGTTTCAGGCTGTAATGGAGGCACAGGCATGTGCTGAATGGCACAACAGAGAAGATCAGAGGCTTCAGAGGGCTGCTGTCTTTTCTTTAAATAACAACATCCAGGCAATAGGTAAATGCTCAACAGCAGATTGCTGAAGCTTTGGATAGATGGTTGGGTGACATGGTTGGAGTCATTGATCATGACATGACAATCCACGTGCGTGAGCTGTCTGCGTTGGAACATCTGGTAGGAGTGAGGCATCGGGCATGTGGATGTAGGCCTGCTACATCACCTGTTTCAGGTTTACATGCACGAGCTACCTCACATTTCCGCTCCCATAGTGGCGGTAGCAGCAGCTGTGCATCTGGTGCTGTGCTGTCCACACCATGACACAGCAGGCCATGTGCACATGGCCCAGGATGGTCCCAACAGGGACATGGTTCCAGTGGACAAGTGACATCAGACAGTACCCAATCTGCACCTCTGCCTGGTAGTGCCCGTTCAACTTCTGGCAGGCACAGATCACATGTCCGTGGCCGGACAAAGTGAAATGTATAACCTGGCCTGTACAGTCTGCAGCTGTCAATAATACCCCTGTGCAGGCCAAACATGTGCCAGAACTGTGTGCATACATACGCGCACACACTGGAAACATATGTAGGGCACCGCAACACACACATGCATAACATCCATGTACGCCCAAATTAGATCAAAGGCCCTAACCCACACACATGATGTCATCCAATGGTGCAGCCTAGACCTCTGGCAAATATTATCACCCTGTGCATATGATGATGCCTGTGCCACATCCCTGAAATCTACACCATTGGTGCAAGTACATGCTCATATGGTCTGATGCACAGAGTGAACAGACTAGGAAGATAAGTGTAGTTTACAATTGTTGAGTACTGTTGACAGGCAGCAGACATACCATGTACTACAGGTGTACAATGCATTTTGTACTGTTAACAGTATGTGTCTTGTGTAACAACAGGAACTGCATGTTGGTCATTGTGTTCTCCTTTCCTCCTTCAGGTCTAATTGCACATGCCGATGGATGTCAGTATTTGCAGTTAGTGTCCCATATGTCAATATGGACTACTCACAGGTATGTATGAATATACCAGCATGCACCGTGTAGCTGCCACATAACAGTGAGAATGTCTCACCTTCCAAACATGTCTACTGATCCAAGATCATGATAGCTGTGTATTAAGCTACTGTGGCTACAGATGTGACATCCATACAGGGTGACATCACAGGTACAGTTACATGGAGTGGTGAGATAAAAGAGCAGTCTAGCTGATTACAAGGGTAGAGGCCAGTGGGAAGTGTGATGCCTTATTGGGAAGCAGTAATACACGTTCCCATGACAGGATGCCAACACACAACTGCACCTACACACTCAGGTATTGACACACATGTATTCAGTGACACAGTAGCACACCCACACACTCACAGATTCACTGACACTGTAACACACACTCACGCAAAGTTGCTACTGTTGAGGTGCGGACCCCTGCCTATGTGCAAATCATCATTACAGTACTGTGCACCTACATGATGCGCCACAGAGAATACACATGTATAGGTAGTCAGTATGGCCTAAGATCGGGGGCATCAAAACAGATAGTAGATTGCATCGCCTGGATGGGGGGAGGGGTCTTATCAGTTCAGTATGGTAACATACATCCTCACTCCAGGGACCAGACAGCCATACATACACACACACACACACACACATACACACACTGTGGCATTCAGTATTGAATACACCTATGTCACGCACATACAGATACCTCACATGTGTGAGATACATGCCCCTGCCTATTTCCTGCTTTCTACATTGCAGTCTGTACAGATGTGTACACTAGTGTACAGGAGAGTGAGTAACAATTGAGTTGTATTCCCCACCTTACGTGACATATATGGACTCACACGCAACCACACATGCCAGTCCTGTGAATCAAAGACCTGCCTAGCTCATGATATGTATGACAGACTTACAGCAGTATTGCACATGTTACAAAGTGTACTGGTGCTTCCTTTGGCAACAGTGCTGATATATGCACACGGGGCGTCTTAACTGTTATCATGTGTCAAGTGATTTACCTTCAATGTCACCCTGACTGCTGACTTAGTTGTGTGTTATGTCCTTCAATTAACAAAACCATTGCTTACTGGTTACACAGGTTATTGTAGAACCGCTTGTGACACACCTGTGAGCTGTCCTCAGCAAACACCCATCTGCAAAGATGCCCACCACTTAATTATTTCCACACATCTGTCCATACCTGAGGTACATCTTTCCATACATTCGGCATATCACCATATACAGTTGGCAATGTTGAAGCTGCATTGCAACTGCATGATGTACTAGAATACATGTTACCTGCATACATCAGCAACTGCACACACATGTTATCTGAATGCACACCACTACATGTACATGTGTGTAGGTCCTACAATCCTGTCATTTGGGCATGTTTGTAGGTATTGCAATTGGTGGACATGTGTAATGACATACATGACACATAGACTGTTGTATGATATGACAGGTGTAATGGGTGACCAGTACAGAGGGAATATTACCTCTGTAAACATTGATATCTCACCTTATGTACTGTTGGCATTCAGCAACCATTGACCTACATTCCCTGTGCATGTGTGTAATGGCTGTAGCCACCTGTTTGCACAAAGGACAACAACAGCTATGCTATTTACATGTATGTTGTGTGTGTGTGTGTGGCATGTACATACCCTGGGCAGGTACATGTATGTCATATCCATACATGAGGGTGTGTACTGGTGTACAGCAACAGTCATCTGCTAATGCTGTAAATAACCGAGGGCCCCTGGTATGTGTACAGCTGACCTGGTTACAGACAGTGGTATCATTGCATTGCATAATACATGATGCAACTGTTTCAGTACATGGATACTCTCTATAGTTGATGTAGAGCTTGATACAGTCCACTGGTCAAGGGTCACATGGTGGTGTACTCTTATATGTCCTACAACATGTATGGATGCGTGTTGGTGGTCTGAGGGCATGGTGGTGTCTGAGGTTTACATCCTAGAATGCAGCATGTGACACTGTGTCCTGCACATGACCCATCTGTGATGCCTTTCATGGGGGTACCTTTCAGTACATGTGAGTGGCCTCTATGTATGTGGGGACACCACCACCTTTAGCGGTCCGTACCTGTGTTATGGCCCACATGTCTGGTTCTGAGGTATATGGTGGTAGTGCTATTCTGCACTACAGAGCCATCAGCCAGGTGTTCCTCACTGCACAGATGTCAGTGCTCCCCATTGCTGGATCTACAGTGAGCAGCTGTGATTACGGACACTACACATCTAGCACTGGTTAGCATAAGCATACGATGCAGTTGTCCTGTAGGTGTCAGGGTGTTACCCTGTGTTTAGGACATTTGCCTTGGAATGGCACTGTATGGGAGGCTGCGACTTGGGTATTATCCCCACTCCCTTGAATTATAGATGCATGTGATATGTGTCAAAGTCCTATCTACTGTCAGTCATGTCATCCCAGAATGACAAACACCGGACAACCTCGTACTTACAGCAGGACATTGGTTCATTGTGTTGTTCAAGCAGTTGCCACCTCTAGCAAGGCTCATTGTGTTGGTCAAGCAGTTTCCTCTCCTAGCAAGACATCACTGTGAGTGGTGATATTGTGCTTGGTATAGGATGGTACATCTAAGGTGATGGACAGCAGCAGATGTTGTGTAAAAGACCGGTGTCAAATATATGTAGAGCAACGTTCCTGCTAACAATGACAACTACTAACACCAGAGCCCATTACAATGTGTTCTTTACGTCTAGCTGTAATAGCTTGGCCACTGTGGCCTTCTGTGTTTAGAATCAGAGTGCATCCCAGACAACCCTGTGCTACTACGTGTATGAGCATGCCCAGTATAACGTTGTGTAGATGGACACATAGTGCATTCTGAACAGCCCTGTGCTACTAAGTGTGTGAACATGCCCAATGACACCTTGTGTCGGTTATGTGCCTCTGTGTATGGGCATGCCATTGTAACCCTGTATAATGATAGTAGTCATCCAATCCACAGATGGGCATACTCCAGGTCAGGATGGATTCCTACTTCAAACACACAGGTTCACAGGTATGTACATTTTAACTGCCAGCATCCCTGTTGATGTCTGCATTCCTAGAAGGTCATAATGACAGCCTTGAATTGTGTAGTCTGTGTGGCGCGACTCGTAACTATGTAGTATTGTAATAGTGATCTGTAAATAGGCAGGTGTTCCGTTCCCTCCACTGGCATGTATGTGTTTGTCCCTGTTTGCCAGAGGACTGAAAAATGCTTTTAGACTGCTCACACTCCATACAATTCGTATACCCACCTTTGGCAGGGCTGATGATGACACCCACCTACAAATAAACCTCTGGGAGTGCTGTGCTCCAGTAATCTCAGTAGCGCGTTCTGTAACTGTGTAATGCTGTAGTGTAATAAAGTAGTTAGGTCAGTGTTCTAATCCCAGACTTGCCGTGTGTGTGTGACTGTGTGTTTTTCACCATCTGCCTGAGGACTGAGTAATGCTTTTAGACTGCTCACACTCCATACATTTCTTATACCCACCTTTGGCAAGGCTGATGATGTCACCCATCTACAAATACACCTCTGGGAGTGCTGTGCTCCAGTAATCTCGGTAGTGTGTTCTGTAACTGCATAATGCTGTAGTGTAATAAAGTAGTTAGGTCGATGATTTAATCCCAGACATGCCAAGTGTGTGTGTGTGTCTTCCTGCATGAGAAAAGTACATGCTTTGTAGAGTATGCACTCTCTATACAAATCATATGACCACTTTTGTCATTCCTGCTGTTGTCACCCACCTAGGTATACACCTTTAGGCATGCCGCAACCCAGTATTTGCCGTAGTGTGTGCCCTAAATGTGTATTACTGCAGTGTGATATGGTAGGGGTTTATATACAGGACATGGCAATTGTTTGTTTGTCTGTCAGAGCCTGTGTAGAGGTGGCCATAATTGTCTTACCATTGGACTTGTTTGAGAGCGGATTTTGTAGTTTTCCTATATGGTGTCCGTCTTATGACACATTGGCCACCTCACGAGGAGTACAGCTGTCAGTCAGCCACAGGACTGTGTTGGCAAGCCATACCCATACATCTGGCAAAAGGCCTGGTGAGCAAAGTATGCAGCCCTACTAGTACCCGGTATATGTCCCGCACCCATGTGCCATGCACAAACAAACTTGCCTAGGATATCCCGCTATGTTGCTAGTACCATGCACATTGATGACAGACAGTAGGCATGGTGTAAATGCAGTGGCCTGCAGAGGACATGGCATCCTGTACAGCAGTACAATAGGCACATGTATGCAGACATTGTGCCTTCACTATGTTCTACACTGAATGCCCGCAACATATGTGGTGCCATCAAATGTGATCCACAGAGGCCAGACAATGCTGTACACATGTGCCCTGTATGGACCCATGCCACTGACACCATGGAATACCTGTATCATACTATCCATGCAGGTGCAGGGTCGACCTGCTCACTATAAGCAGGTTTCACCACACCAGGCCAGTATTGGCATATTGGGGGATAACAGGCTGTGTACACAACATGTGTCTGCCAAACCAGGTACACCTGTACATGTCACTGTACAGTACTGTTTGACATGCACATCCCAGCCAATGTCCATGTGAAGGACTATCAAAAACAGACATGGCATGCATTGCAAAGCTATGACCATACACATTGGTAACCAGGATGTCAGGCCAGATAATGCAGTACCCATCTGTGTGGGACATTGCAGACACTACACCCCTGCACTGCACACCATTGTCGGGTGACGCAATGCCAAGGATTACCCCTCACCCAGCCTTGTACAGCCATCTTGCACAGCCAACCACTACACACCCATGAAGCAATGCATACCTGCATGCCAGTACTAGCACCCTGTGTTTGTGTGTGGGTTGTGATGCTCCCAACCACAGTCACTCCCAGTATAACCCTCACTGGCATACCAACAGATGTCAAGCACTTTCACATGCCCTAGCCCATAGACCCTCCAGATATCCCCTGTGATGCATGCAGTCCTGTGCATTACTGCAGTGTGGCAAACTAAGTAGTTACGTTGTGTATTTGTGGCCCTGGCAAATGTGGCAATGTGTGTCCATTAGAGAGTGTGGTTGTGGTGAGAATGGCATCCATTCATGTGGACAACCATGTGTGCCACACCAAATGTATGTCTACTATATCTCTGCTGCAGATGTCACTCACCTACACACATATATGTTCTTACAGCACTGCAACATGTCGCCTTTGTGGCACATGTAGTAACGTCATGCACATGTAATAGTAATTAGTAGTCAGTCAGGGGTTTGACCCCTGTACTCTTCAGCGTGTGGCTGATGATGCTTATGGTTAAGTTTCCAAGCCCTTCCCTGGTGTACTTTGCCTGTCCCACCCACACACTCTCTGATAGATGTGAAGGAGTACACCTGCACAGCAGCAGCATGTGTATTGTAAGTGATGGACATGGTCAGGTGATGGCCTCTGCACCTATTACCATTGTCCTCTAGCTGATTGCATGTGGTACAGCTGTGATGCTGCTCCCATAGCCATCCGCATGATAAACACAGTACACTATCTAGGGAAAACATGTTGTTATTTGGCCATGACAGTCGCTGTGAGTGATACCTGGATGTAGTGTTCTGACACTGCAACACAGATGATATCTGGATGTACCTAAATCATTTTCCACAGTGGGAAATAGCCTAAAGACAGGCGGGTGATGTGCCACACATGACTACAGCATGTAAGTGTTGCTATGCTGCACTGAAACTACTGGCTTTTTAACATGTGTGTGGTAATGGCTATTCTGCATGTTATAATACAGACATGACAGTACTCTGTTCATGAGGGGCCCCCATCTGTAGGGCCATCTGTGAACTGGTCAGTGTGTGCAATCATTTGTTTCCTGTGTTACACACTGAACACACAACTGTGCACAGCAGAAGCATGGTGTGAGGATTGCAGACAATACATGAGGATAGTGATGTGTTACTACCATCGCATCCCTGACTGGACATGTGTCACATGAGACAGTGATATGACAGACACTTTCTGGGGTTCCCAGTGACAAGCCAATAATGGGCATCTGTTCATATCTGCGGTCACACGTCTACTACACATTGTACAGATGGCATGCAGTATATATGCAGGTGTTGGGCTCCCTCTGCAAATGTATATCATCTGTTGTGTTGGGTTGCTGGTGATATCTATGCATACTGTCATAGGTAATCCTGTATGCTGTTGTCTATCACTAAGCCATATGTGGGTTTAAACTGCAACACCATAGGTTGAATCGGTTGGGAGGTCCAAGCAGAACCTCCTGTCCCACTTCAGCTGACCATGGCACCGGGCACTAGCACATGTGGGGCCTAGCCTTAGACATCAACCTCTGTTGGCATTGCACCACCTTCTGGTGGTACCACCACTGAGGATGGAGCATGTCTCCCTTGGGAGCGGGACCAGACAGGTACATGTCTGCTGTCATGTGGTCCTGGACATGTTGCATTGGTGGCTCACTAAGGGGTTCTGAAGCCAGATACACCAGCTCAAGGGTGGAGTGCCACATTTACAGGGTGATGCTACCCCTCCTGGACAGACCCCAGCACTGCCTTCTTTGCAGCTGTTTAGGTGCAGTGGCAGTTGCCCATGGCTGGGGACATCCGTCCCACTGTTCCCATGGGCCTGTGAATGCAGAACACCCATCCCCGTCCGGGGTGTATCCCCGCCACATGTGTCATATACCATCCCTGTATGCTGTCTTTTCTGTGATCCTACCTATCCCCCACAACCATACCTACACTCCTTCCCCTACATCCGACCCTCACCTATGGAAACATAAGGCAATCGGCTCCTAGGACAACATCTGCCCTATACATAGCTGTCCATTACACACACCTGCCCACTGGACACATTAAACCCTTGTAAGATGCATCACAACATACTCCTGTTATCGTCACCCTTGTCCCTCAGTGCATGATCCTGGTATGCACATTACTCCTACATGGTCCAGGTACACGTGATGAGGATAATCCCATTGTACACATAACACTACCGGTCCATCTATGGTTACCCCATTTACCTTTATTATGATGATGATGTTGCACACAGCACCATGCAAGAGTACTGTTCACACATAATGATTGGACAGGTACCGTTGTGTTAATGTACATTACATGCACAGAGTGATGTATACGACCAATGTACAACTATTTGCATGTATGACTGACAGATGTCTGTCTGAGGGTGTCTTGAGATCACATAGAGCAACACCACTACATAATACAGGCGCCGCTGATGTTTCCCGTTTCATTCGTTTGTAATGCTTTGTTGCCACATGGTATGTTCCTGATATATCTCTATATATATGTATGTATTTATATGCTGGACATAAACACTCACATATACATCTACATGATGGGATACATTCCTCTACTGTTGAATGACTGCGCTGTATGATATGTTTGTGGTACTGTCCGTTGTCTGTATATCTGCCATGGCGTATTGGTAATTCACATTAGCTGTGTGCACAGGGTCCTGGTTCTGACCCTTGCAAAGGACATTTATTTGGTTGCAGGGCAGAACAAGCCCATTGGATATGGAGGGAGTAAGGCACGTTAAAGCAGTTGGGAGCGGGTGTGTGTGGGTTTGCACGATGTTAAGCACTGCTGACCTCTGGTTACAGTTCTTACACTCAGTTAGCCTCTACTTTGCTTTACCAGTGCAATACTCGCATACTGGTAGCCAAACATGCTTACACCTACTCGCTCCCACACTTGCAAATGCACCGACATTGGTGATTGCATCTGTATCACTCACACCTTTTGGCCCATTAGGTGACAGCATGGCATTCGACTGTACGGAATCAGCGGCCTGTCCGGTGAATCAATCATATTATTTGTGTGTTCCTCATGCAATCTGCTCCCACCTTGTGATGCCTATTACATCAGACTACATGACTACAGTATCGGTAATGGCTGCCCATTAGATGACGGCATGGTGTTTGACTGTACAGAATCAGCAGCCTGTCCAGTGAATTAATCATATTATTTGTGTGTTCCTCATACAATCTGCTCCCGTCTGGCTGATACATGGGAACCGAGACTCTTCAATACAGACAAGTAGTTAGGTTTTGGGAGCCACATCCATCAGCCAAGTCATGCTACTGCATACCTATTATAGGTTTGCCACCTTTTCTATTGGCCAAGGTGGGACTTTAGGGTTAACAGCTGTCACACTTTGCAAGGGACTGTCCCTCTTTTGGCAGTTGTGTCCTGCGAAAATAATCAAGACATAGCAAATGTCCTGATTACAGGACAATATTATATTCTACCTTTCTTTAATAGTTGCATAAAACAGTTATTTTATATATGAAACTTCTATATGTTATGTGAAGTAGCATAAGCAATTGAACTGTTACTAGAATAAGCTTTTATTTGTGCAAATAAGTATAAGTCTGTACTATGCATGGCTGTAGGTATGATTTGTCCTGGAAAGTCCTACATTTCTACAGAACATGTCCCACTTTGGCCATTTGGAAAGGTGGCAACCCTATAGGACCTGTATGTAGAGACGTCAGATTTTGCAGAGCAACACATACCCACAGCCAGTAGAAAGGAGAGTACTTCACTGTTTTGCCTAAATAAAAGGTTATTCTTGTAGCATTATAATTGCTTATTCTGTTTCTTATAACATTTAGGTGTTTCAGATACAAAATAATTGTTTTATGCAGCTACTACAGACAATATAGGAAATCTTTGCCCTAAATCACAGGATATTTGCCATAATTACATTTATTTTGCAGGACACAACTGCCCAAAGGGGAGTGTCCCTTGCAAAGGTGGACAAGTGGTAACCACAACCCTATTATTCATAGGTTCATAGGTTGATACTAGGCTATATGCCCTAGGGCATTTATCAGCCTAGCCAGAGTGTGTTTGGCTTTTGCGACCCCTTAAAAAATGGGTTTTACTGTGCCGTTCTTAGGTTAGTTTACTGTGCCTCTGTTTAGTAGTGACACAGAAGTGATCCCCAGGGTGAGCCTACGATCTCCCATCCACTCGTCAAGATTTCTCTTCAAGAGAGTCAGTGAGGGGCCCTGCCTGATATGGACTGGGATTCTAATCCAGAGTGCTGAGAGCCTCTGGGTCACAAATCTGTCTCTCCAGCATGTCCTATTAATTTCTGTGTTGAGATTCAAGTCCCTTGAGCACGTAGCTCTAGTGGATTTGGATTTTTTGAGGTAGAGCATGTCCATTAATTCTGGGTTGGACATGGCTTTATACGTCAGGCACAGATCACCTCTAAGCAGGCGGTATGCAACTGAGTAGAGCTGGAGTTTCTTTAACCTGGCAGCATAGGTCATCTGTTTGAGATCCTTGATCCTCTTGGTGAGGTCCTTTTGTGGTCTTTCCAGTTGCTGCAGATGTCGGGTAAGGTACATCCCAAACGGGGCACTGTATTCAATTATGGGCCTGATGAGGGATGAGTAAAGGGGCACAATGACCTCCCTTGATCTAGATGTGAACCCTTTCATGACAAGGTGGGCTATATAGAAGGTCTTTCTAACCACTTTGGCAACGTGGTTGTCAAAGGAGAGGTTACTATCAACTTGGGTTACCAGGTCCCTAATTACTTCCTCCATACTTAATGGATTACCGCCTATGTGGTAGTTTGTGGGCACTTTGTTTTTCCCAAAGGGGATGACTATACACTTCTTGGCATTTAGTTTTAGGCCATGGCTTTGGCACCAGCTGTCCGTCTCTGTGAGACCCTTTTGGAGGATGCCTGTGTCAGCTGGAGAGTCGATTATGGCACCCAGTTTGCAGTCATCTGTGAACTTGGTCAGCCAAAGTCCTCCCATGTTGGCCTGTACCTCTGAAAAATATATACCAAACAAGAGTAGTCCCAGGACTGAGGCCTGTGGGACACCACTTGTAACAGGTTTAGAGTCTGACATGGCTCCTGCAATTCTGACCATGTGGGTTCTGTCCTTGAGCCAGTTTGCAACCCATCTTATGACATGGGGTTGATATTTAGGCTGGAGAGCTTATCTATGATGCCAGAGTGGGGTATGGTGTCAAAGGCTTTTGTGAGGTCCAGGTAGGCTGTGTGGACTGCCTTCCCTTCATCTATGGCCTTGGTGACTGTTTTGAAGAAGTCTACCAGGTTCAAGAGGCAGGATCTGCCTTTAACAAAGCCGAATTGTGTAGGATCTAGCGTCTGTAATTCCCCAATGTCTTTGTTTATGAGTTCCATGATGATCCGCTCCATAGCTTTGCAGACCAGGCTAGTCAGGCTTATGGAGCGATAGTTTCCAGGGTCCGTTGAGGCTCCACCTTTGTGGAGTGGGACCACTGTTGCTGTACGCCATTCCTTGGGCACATATCCTGTAGTAAGGCTGAGACTGAACAGTAACCTAATATGAGGTTTTAGCTCTTCTTGGAGCTCCTGAAGGATGCAGCCTGGGACACCGTCCGGTCCCATTGATGCTGTGTTTTTTGCTTTGGAGAGGGCAGCTCCCACCTGAGCATCTGAGATGACAGGGAGACAACTCTCTGCTGGGATAGATATTTGCTCTTTTGGGGGGGGGGGGAGAAGTTTGCACTGAACCTATCCGCCAGGATGTTGGAAATGTCTGTGGGTTCAGTGTATTTTTTGTCATTTTGGACTAACTCCAAACATATCTGGGAGTTGCCACTTATGTTTCTAACATAACTAAAGAAGGCCTTGTGGTTATCTATCATCTTTCTAAGGTAATCGGTGGAACATGCGCTTTGTCTCACTAGCAGACTTCTCATACAAATGGGGAAGAATGAACACTGAATAAGGGACTCTGCATAACAACCTCAGGGCACATTAGAAGGTTGGTGCTATTAACCTGACACATCGACGGACCCAGAGCACATATGTATTCATACACATTGTCTGAGGTACATGCTGTTTAGGACTCTTACATGTTGTCATTATTCATTACGTGTATTCCGCCACCTTTTCTCCTAATATCACTAGTTCTAGGAGGGTTTA
Source organism: Protopterus annectens (assembly GCF_019279795.1). Classification (NCBI taxonomy): domain Eukaryota; kingdom Metazoa; phylum Chordata; order Ceratodontiformes; family Protopteridae; genus Protopterus; species Protopterus annectens. Next base: position 826,864,786 of record NC_056730.1, read on the forward strand.
CTTAGGACTGTGTTAGATTCTGATTCGTAATCACGGACATCCCTGGTAATTGGGGACAGTTCAATGATATGGTCCCTATGTGTTCCCCCAATGGTTTACAGACTATCCAGTAGATGTGCTCTTAAGGTTTAGGAGGCATGGGCATCTGCTATACCCACATCGGAATATTACTTACATCCACGGGGTGGTCCTAATATGTCTCTCCCAGCCAACACCTGCACAACTAGGCCCATAATCGTATACCCATAGTTCCCCTACCTGCCACTCCTCTACAGCACTCATCTTTACTGTGGGTGCAGGTAGGGTATGAATACACCCCTACACACTGCCCACTCTCCCCGTGTTGGGACACATGTCGTACGTTGTTTCAACCCATGTGTTATCAGGCTTGCACAACCTACTGTTCCGTGTACTGCTACATCCTGGTCGCAGCAATCTTTACTGGCCTTGGCTGGAAGAGCACAATTTTTGGTATCCCACAAGGGACGTCGCTGTCCATGTTTAAAGTGTAGACCTTGTAGATCTCTCCCACTGGTAGTTTCCTGCCGGTGGTCTGGGAAGCAGTGGTGTATTTACCTTTATTGCATGTCTGCATGTCTAACCAGCCTAGCTGGGGGGTGGGGGGGGGGGTGGGAGGTAGATGTTTGCTTATTGGACCTCCCATCAATATATGCCCGGTCTGAACATATGTTACCTGTAAATGCTGTAACATAACCTAAGTATATACATGTGTATATTTACTGTAACATATATATATATCTATCTATATATATATATATATATATATATATATATATATAAACATTAAAATATACAGATATATCTGCATATGTATGCATACATGTATATTCATATCTTCCTGTCTATATATATATATTTATATATATATCTATATATCTATATATATATATATATATATATATATATATATATATATATATATATACACACACACACATATATATATATATATATATATATATATATATATATATATATATATATACATCTGTGTGTCAATATATTCCCTGCTCATAAGCACTTACACATGCATAATGGTGTTTATATATGCTTCACCAGCATACTAGTGCCTTATTCATTATGGCACCGACACTTCACTCCAGTTATCTTGTAGTCGGTATTTAGCACGTTATACAGTGGACAGATGTCGCAATATGTTCATGTATGGATTACTGATGGTAACTGGAATGTGATACAGTGTGATTTGACCCATCCCTCTTCTGCACAGCCTTTTATTCCATCTACTGTCGATGTTTGTATGTGTACATTCCTATTATTTATGTCAGCAAATGGAATGCATGTGTTACAGAGAATGTACTTCAACATATTGTTGTCTGCATGTGTGTATGTATATATACCTATTACGAACTAGCTGACCTCCACGGGGCAGTCCATTAGAACTGGGCCATCCAACCCTGGCATGCCTGGATCCATAATTGCATACCCATAGTTCCTCCACCCCACCCATGTTGAAGTTACACGCGTAACATCCATTTTCTACTTGTTATTTCAGCCATGACATACCTTTGCATACTGCACTCTCCAGTGTGTTTGGGGCCCTACACACATTTTGTCCCACCTCATGTCTTCACAGGGTCTCCCGCCATGTATATTTGCACATATGTGCCTTTTCTGGGGTTATGGAGTACGGCTATTTGCGCTTTACAATTTATGGTTGTCCCAGCATGGGACTACATTCCGTCTGTGTGTAAAGTAGACTTAGCAATTCAACGATGTTACTTCCACTGGTAAAACCCTGCCTGTGGTGTGAGTAGCGGTGCTTTGCTCACTCCTGGGGAGCTTTTTATGACATACGCTGAAAGCACTTTATAATACCATAATTGCTCTTGATTCCCTTCACATCCCTTGTGAATGCTTTATTGTTACGACTTTTATTCTTCATATAGCTATATATATATATATATATATATATATATATATATATATATATATATATATATATATATATACATACATTTCCTATGCTGTGAGCTGCTTACACCCGCGCAGGTGCACTCGCCTATGCTTAATGTGCTTTACATATGTTTACTGCTGTTTATTTGTGCTTACTTGTGCCTTATTCATTATGACAGTACCACTTTGATTGAAAGGATCTGGTTAATAGTCCCATGTGATACACACATTCACTTTTACATGTTTAAATGTCAGCTTTACAGCAGAGTGACATTCATTCCACAAGGAAAATGATATGTGCTATAGTTGAACTTGAACCGTGAATGCCTTTTTGTTAGGCGGATGCTCTAACCACTACACTTTTGGTGTTCTGCTTCATTTATATGTATACCCATGGTTCATAGTTACCCGAACACACCCCTCAACACTTCACTTACACAGCAGGCATCCATTTTCCTGTTGGGAAAAATACACTACTACACATGCGCCATTCCCTATTCCCTACTACTCTGGACCCTTGCCGCATGTTGACTCACTCTGAGGATATTCAGACCTCCAAAGCCTATAGTCCTGGCACATATATGTGTTTGATTGTCAAGGTGTTCATGTGGTCATCCGGGTTTAGGCTAGTCTGACTGTGGACCGGAACAGCCCTGTACCTGTTTGAAAGTCAGATTTTGCATGTGGATAAAGTTACTCCCACTGTTAGCATCCTACCTGCGGTTAGAGAAGCAGGGATTTTGGCCACCTCTGACAAGCTATATTCCTTCGCATTCGTTACGATTGCTTTTTTGTTCCCATGTTTGTTCTGTGTGTGTGTGTGTGTGTGTGTATATATATACATATATATATATATATATATATATATATATACACATACTTGCCACCCTTTCAAATGGCGAAAGTGGGAATTAGTTGTTACAAACTTCAAGATTTTGCAGGCTGACACATACATACAGCCAATACAAAGGACAGGACCTCAGTTTTATGCCTAATTGACAGCTTATTCTTGTAGCATTTTAGTTGCTTATTCAGTTTCTTATGACATTTAGGTGTTTCAGATGCAGAATAACTGTTTTATGCAACTAGTACATAGATATAGGACATATTGTTGTCATTAAATCTCAGGACAGCTGCCATTTGACACTAAGTGTACAGGACACAACTGGCCAAAGAGGGACTGTCCCTCGTAAAGTGGGACAGGTGGTTACCCTATATGTATGTATATATATATATATATATATATATGTGTGTGTGTGTGTGTGTGTGTGTGTGTGTGTGTGTGTGTGTGTGTGTATACATATACGCATGCATACACACCTATATGATTTAATTACTTTGATCATACTGTTGAATGACTGTGCTGTCTGCTATGTTTGTGATAACATCGACGTTAGGTATAACTGCCGTGGCTTAGTGGTAAATCACATTGATTGTGATGTGTAGGGTCCTGGCATCGGGCCTGACCAACGTGGTATATTGTGTTGCTGGGTGGAACAAGGGCTGTAGGACAAAGAGTGAGTACAACACTTTTCAGCTGCGGTTTTCCATTTAACCGCCGATTCACGTCACACAAAATCCATCTACATTCTTACTGTGATACATCACCCCAGTTATTTATATCGTTATACAGCATAAAATTAGCAAGATATGCTCGTATACGGATTATGCGTCATAAAAGGTGTGTGATGCAGTCGAACCAGCAACGTCTGCTCGATAGTCGGATGCTCTAACCACTACAATATTGGTGTTCTGCTTCATTTATATGTATACCTATGGTTCATAGTTACCCGAACACATGACTCAACACTTCACTAACACAGCAGGCATCCATTTTCCTGTTGGGAAAACCGCACTACTACACATGCGCCATTGCCTACTGCTCTGGACCCTTGCTGCATATTGACTCACTCAAAGTATATTCAGACCTCCAAATCCTATAGTCCTGGCACTTACGTTTATTTGATTGTCAGGGTATTGATGTGGTCATCCGGATTTAGGCTTGCCTGACTGTGGACCGGGACTGCCCTCTACCTAGTTGAAAGCCAGACTTAACACGGGGACATTGTTAGTTCCACTTTTAGCATCCTACCTGTGGTTGAGGATGCAGAGGTGTGCTCACCTCTGGCCATCCTGATATATAACAGCACAAAATATTATGGGGGGGGGGGGTTCCGCTGCTGTTTCCCTTCACATTCGTTATGACTGCTATATTGTGACCATGTTCATTCTTCATATCTACATACATATATATATATATATATATATATATATATAGATAGATAGATATATATCAGTCTGTATATACACATGCATATACACCTACATGCTTATTTACATTTCCCATACGGTTGAATCACTGCCACTTACCGTTGTGCATACACGCTTGCATAACCGCTTACGTCTAGGGTTGCCACCTTTTCAAATGGCCAAAGTGGGGCATTTTCAGGACACACATCAGATTTTACAGGCCGACACATACCCACGGTCAGTACAAAGGTTAGAACTTTACTTATTTGCCTAAATGAAAGCTTATTCTTGTAGCAGTTTAGTTGCTTATTCTGTTTCTTGTAACATTTAAGTATTGTACATACAGAAATAACTGTTTTATGCAACTGTTACATGAAATATGGGACATAATTATTTCCTACAATCACAGGACATTTGCCATTGTATTATTTGGTCAGGACACAACTGCCCAAAAAGGGACTGTCCCTCACAAAGTGGGACAGGTGGTAACCCTACTTACGCCTGCTTTAAAGTGCCTTAATCACCCTATATCCGACTACCACTATGCAAATGTGTAAGGTATATATTCCCGATAATGCACGTGAGGAGACGTGCATCACAGTCAGGTGTTTATTCCTGAGTCATAGGTTCTGCAGGACCGGCTGGAGGCTGAGTAGTCTTGTGGACAACTACTGCTTATACATCTTGTGTCCAGATGTCTACAGGACTGGACATCGTGTCATGACACCAAGTCTAATGTTTAGAACAGATACTTATCCCATGAGGGATATCCAAAAATTGTGGGGACCGATGACCTCGATTCCTTTGGCTTTACGAAAATGAGGTAGGGTTATACATGCAAGGGATACATAGTTTGCAATCCTGAGACTGCCTAGGGTGAGACTGCCTACTAGATATGAGTAGGGGTCACTATGTGCAGATATGGCTGCGCCAAGCTAGCATCCCGAGTATGGGTGGTTTTGGAGGACATTCAGGAGGTGGGATGGTGTACTGTGGAGGGGATGATGGGTATTCAGTTATGTATCCAGATGTGTTGGGGTTGGATGGCTCAGTTCAGGCCAGACCATTATGTGGGTATGTGCCGGTAACGTTTCCATACATGTGTATCGCACATTTTAATGTTCATATGTTTGTTTGATTGTGCTCTACAGTTTGGCCTGTCAGGTTGTATTGTGTTTGTGAATGTTTGTTCTTTGGTTATCTTTCTGATTCACCCACTGCTCCCTTGTACACCTCCAGTTCACCTATTGTGCATCCAACCCAGTCTTCCCATTGCAAATTATTGCATTACCCGTCACCCCTCACCCCCATATTCCACAGACACCATCCATCCCTTCTCTGGTTGATGGCCCATGGCACAGTCAACAGAACACATTGCGTACACTACATATCTCTGGTACCAATATGGTTGTGATGACTACCCTAGCATTTCTGATCTTCCACATGCTGTACTTCACGCACATAGGTACACACAAATACTTATCTTTCATGGCGTGGTAGGTAGACCCGGGTAATACCCGTTCATCTTTGGTCCGTCCTGACAAGGATGACTTGGACCACGAATGGGCAGATATTGAATGAATGCTTTGACCATTGGTAGGGTTGCCACCTTTTCATATGACCAAGATGGGACATTTTCAGGACACACATCAGATTTTACAGGCCAACACATACCCACAGTCAGTACAAAGGATAGTACTTTAGTTTTATGCCTAAATGTAAGCTTATTGTTGTAGCAGTTTAGTTGCTTATTCTGTTTTGTTTACTTGCTTATTCTGTTTTTTTGTAATATTTAGGTATTTTACATACAGAAATAAGTATTGTATGGGACTATTACATAAAATATGGGATATAATTATGTCCTACAATTGCAGGACATTTGACATTTATAATGGTTTTGGTATGGACACAACTGCCTAGAGGGGGACTGTCCCTCACAATGTGGGACAGGTGGTAACCCTAACCATTGGGCTAGGCTTAGTAATTGGCAGCATGCTAGCATGATGTGTTTTGCTTCCACTTGATATAACTATCGACACTACAATGGAATATGGGCACAGGGTTTTAAATATCATTTGTTCAAGGGACGGGAACTCAATATTCAGCTACGTGCCTTTGTGTTTACTTTTTATTTTGGTGTTCGCAAAACTGTCTTGTATGCTTTGCATACATTTCAGTAGCCATGGACACTGACAGGAGTGATTGCTATTAGAGGCAGGCTGTACTAGTCAGCATTTTAGGTTGTGTGTATGCACCGAGATGTTCATGCCTCTGTGCAGTGCTTGGACACACCCCCTGCACTCGCGCACTTTTCCTATGCACGTGGCCGTTGCGGCAGTGCGTCTTCATTAATATGTATCTGCTGCTGCTGTGCCATCTCTACGCCACACAGTCGGTGCAAGGCTAACGCCGTCCTTGCTCCAAGCTTCATGAATCCCAGGGCCAATCTTGCTTTTTTTTAGGGACAACTGGCTTATTATCAGGAAAATTGCAGGCAATAAGATACACATCCTCTAAAGCAGACTGGCTAGGAGGAATGGGTGCAGGTTCTGGAAAATCCTTCTCCAACAATTCATAGTATTTTTTGAGGAATTGAAATACCTGCATTTCTCCCATTGAAAACACTGGCATATTCTAGCAATAGTTTCAGAGAAAGAGAAATCCCCAGAGGGAGAATCATAAAGAAAGCTGTTTTCTGAGTCTGAATCAGAAATCTGAAGACAAATCCCTGAATTCAGCCCTGCATCTTCCTGATCAGATTCAGAAACTTGAATCTCTTCAGGAAAAGATGAATCTGTCTTTCTTTTTCTGGAAACTACTCTACAAGAAGGATCACTAGCCTGAATCAAATCCTGAGCCAGTCACAGTAAACTGCTCCTGGCAAAATATATTTGAGGAGGAGTAGATACATGCTTGATTTTCTTTTTGACAAGAAAAATTGGGTCAACCATATCACTAATGGCAGCTGTTGCTTCCTCAGGGATGGGCACAGCATTCTGACAGAGCAAGGAAACCTTCCCTGTTCCCACTACCAGGAACGACACTTACCCACTGTAGGGACCACAACAGCTGCAGATGACATGACTAACCCCAGGTCCATAGTGGCTGTAGGTGCTACACCAAAGGGATCTAGGATAAAAGATGAGTGGTCTGAAGTAGAACAAATGACCACAGTAGAGTCATCCACCTGCAGGTGAGGCAAATTCCTAGCCTGTTGTGGTGGCAAACACTGTTTGCTTAACTTTTTTCTTTTCATGGCTTTTAGTCACCTGAGCTCGAGTTGCTTCACAGTTTGTGTGAGTAGAAGGTGCCCTGATGCTTTGGAAGCTGGCCAGTTGTTATATCCCTGGCAGAATATAACCCATATAGCTAAGGTGACTGCAGCAGTGAAGAACAAGAATAATATCTGAATCTACACATACAGATGTAGATTAAGAATATCTGAATCTACACATACATATGTAGATTAAGAATATCTGAATCTACACATGCAGATGTAGATTAAGAATATCTGAATCTACACATACAGATGTAGATTAAGAATATCTGAATCTACACATACAGATGTAGATTAAGAATATCTGAATCTACACATACAGATGTAGATTAAGAATATCTGAATCTACACATACAGATGTAGATTAAGAATATCTGAATCTACACATACAGATGTATATTAAGAATATCTGAATCTACACATACAGATGTAGATTAAGAATATCTGAATCTACACTTACAGATGTAGATTAAGAATATCTGAATCTACACATACAGATGTAGATTAAGAATATCTGAATCTACACATACAGATGTAGATTAAGAATATCTGAATCTACACTTACAGATGTAGATTAAGAATATCTGAATCTACACATACAGATATAGATTCTTTTTTTAAGGTGAGTGACATGATATTTGATAAAGAGATTTATAGACTGTAAATCTGTTTGTTACCACTAATGGAGGCTGATATCAGGGCACAGAAGGCATGAAGGGTTTTCCATGTAGCAGTAGATGTAGGACCAAGCTGATGTAGACTATTTTTATAATGGCTGCTTTATTATATATGTCCCAGTCAGAAAGACCAAGACCTTCTTTATTAACTGCTGTAACCTGATATTTAAAATGAATCATTGGATTCATGGAAGCTAGATAAAGCTGATGCTCATTTTGTTCTGCAGTAATATTGTCTTAATTTGGGGCTTTTAAGATATTGCCTGAAAGGTATGGATGACTTTTGGCAGGCTGAGTATTTCAGTAATCATGATTATGTATTAAAATTGAAGGTAGCTTTCAGAGATTGTAGTAGATCCTGAATACATTATGTAATTTTCAGACTGCATTGCTAATTGTTATAGTCTAGATGGATTGGCTTCCAAGAAATCTATAGAACGAGCTATTTATATTAATGGTTCAGATAGAAGCTAAACACCGGGGTAGGTGTTTATATGGAATTAGAGCAATATATCATAAATCATGTCAGAATTGTGCTCCCTTCAGAGCTACATTATGAAGGTGAGATTGGCTGTTTTATATAAGTTGTTGGTTAGGGTTATTTATCCTTCTATATTTTCACCCTGTCTAATTCTTGAGGCTAAAATTACATTCTCTAAATTGACAAGGTGACAGATAAAGGCAGCATTCCTTGCTGATTTACAGATCGGTAGGCGCGCGCATGTGTGTGTGTGTGTGTGTGTGTGTGTGTGTGTGTGTGTGTGTGTGTGTGTGTGTGTGTGTGTGTGTGTGTGTGCGTGTGTGCATGAGTGCGTGTGTGCGTGTGTGCGTGTGTGTGTGTGTGTGTGTGTGTGTGTGTGTGTGTGTCTGTGTGTGTCATATATGGGTTTATGCAGAAATATCAGCAGACTGCTTTAGTAGACAGTGAGATATCAAAATTCAACTGATCAAATCAGCTTTTCACTAGAATAAAGACCACATACACACACACATATGTCTGTGTGTATGTATATATATATATATATATATATATATATATATATATATATATATAAATATATGGGTCTAGGACTATTCACTGAAAGCACATTTCACAGAAACACATTTGACTGTGCACAATTCACTGAAAGCTCAATTCAGTGAAAACACAATTCACTGAACCACACTTCATTGGACGTTTTATATGGCTTTTTCCCTACTGTTGTGCAACCCTGGAGTTAGTATATATAGTAAGGGGGGTGTAGCCCCCCTCCTATTTTAAATATTTTGAACTATATACATGGATACTTGCAATTCCAATAAATTACTGTTTTCTAAACTTAATATATATCCAAAATATGTGAGGGGCTATGCCCCCCACCCCCTTACTATATATACAAACTCCAGGGTCACACAACAGTGGGGAAAAGGCCATATATAAATTTCAGTGAAATGTGTTTCAGTGAATTGAGTTTTCAGAGAATTGAGCTTTCAGGGATTTGTGCACAGTCATTTGAGTTTCAGTGAAATGTGCATTCAGTAAA